>NW_027167472.1:1200000-1560985 GCF_013368605.1 Nyctibius grandis
AGGAGACTTACTTAAGATTTTAAATAAAAACAACTAAAAGGCCTAGGGAAAATAAAATCAGCCACATTTGCTGTGTGGAAGTCAACAGAGAGTGATACATCAAAGGTAAGAGGGCAGGCAGGGGGATGCTGTTTGCAGCACAGTAAGGACAACATTCCTCAAATAGCAAAGGGCAGCTCCCAACATGACCATCATTACCATTTGCACAATTGCCATTGTGCCAACAGCTAAATCAGCTGGCAGTAACTGATAAATGATCATTCACTGCAGCAAATGACAATACAGGTGAAGCTGGACTCCCACCTCCATCACTTGAAGGTTTCTTTGGGTAAGTTGTAGCTTTGCAGAGACTCGCATTTCCTTGTATGCTCTCCCTCTCTCACCTCTACATTCTCGGAAACAAAAACCATGAGGTGTTTGTGTGGATTGGCAGGCTGCCTAGCCACCCTTATCAAAATTGCTTGGCAAATTTGAGCTGAGCAGCAGATGCTTACAGAGGGATTGCTTCTATTTAATGAGTCCGCTTGATACCCAAGGCATGCAATTTCTCTGCACTCTTGTTTTAACTAAAGGACCAGGGTCATTATGTATTTTGATAACAGTAAATCACCAACAGACCCACATGCAACACTTCAACATTGTAAAAATTTGGAACACTGACATACATGATGAAAAAAACCCATGTGGTTTTAATGAGGGAATGAGCAAAAGGGAGCTGAACAGTGCTATGGAACAGCCTTGTGCCATAGGCTGATTTACTGCAAGGTCTTACTTGCTGTGGAATTAAAGTTGTCCCATCATTGATTCCTGGTCTCATCTTAGCTTTTAATGAAACTCACAGTAAACCTAGCTCACTCAGTCTTGCACTGAGGCAGACTGGCCTAGCATGTTACAAGTCATTTCTTTCTTTATTCTTCAAAACCTGCAGAGAGTCATTGGATTCCCCCCACCTTTTGCCCACAAGAGCAGTACAATACGTTGTAGCTAGCGAAGCAGTGTCTTTCACAGTCCCAAGTACCGTGACACTGATAAATCTCTCAGACAACAGATTAGTGCGGGTGAAAGCAGATGCCCCTGATGCTTTTCCCTTGCTAACCTTTTCTTTCCCTCTCCTTCCCAGCTTCTCATTCCAACCTGATCGGATTTCACTTGGGACCTGGGATCTGTTCCTGGGAACTTTGCTCCAGGCAGAAGCAGCAAGCCAGTGTGGTACAGGGAACACTGAACCTCCTTCTTCCCTTCCTTGCTTTAGCACATCCCTGAAGTAGTGCAAAAACTCCTCTGCCTTCCTGGCAGCTACCTCCGATACATAGCTCTGCTCCAGAATGGGCTGCCCTGTCCCTCCCCATTGCTGGGCAGGTCTCCTAGTGCAAGAAGGAGGCCAGTATAGTGGGGCTTAGCTTATGCCCTACTGCCCAGACCAGGACACAAGGTACTACAAGAGTATAAGCCCCATGTCATCCCTGCATGGCTGGGTCTCACATAGATACAGAACAGCAGTGCTGCTGGGAGGCCCGTACACCAGGCACTGCCAGGGCATGTGGGCGTACACCTGGCAAGAAGCTGGGCTGGGGGAAGAGCTTCTCACCCAGAAGCCTGCCTATGATCAGCCACTTCTCACCTTCCCCAGCAGGGACTAGCACTCCCAAGCTCTGCAGGCAAAGCTGCCCCATGGGTAGCTTTGTGTAAAATGCTCAATGAGCTGAAGCTGCTTAAAACTCTTGCTCAGCAGGCACACACTGAGCAGCTCCTGACAACACAGGCTGGAGCATCCATGATGGCTAAAATGCCTGGATCAGCCAGGTGGAGGAAAGTGGTTCTTCCACTGGCATGGGTTGGGCTGGATGAGGACAGTGGCCAGATGCTGAGTGGAAAGCTCTGGGCTGTGTGCTCTGGTATTTGACAAGCCCAGCCCCCTGTGAAGCTCTTTAATACCACCTGCTGTGCTGAACAGCCTGATCCTGCATCAGTGCTCTTACAAGTGCATCAAAATCCATCACCTCACAGGCATTGGTTAGCACCAAGCAGGACTATGGAGCATTTTGCTGAATCAGGTAAACCACCAACAACAAACTAAAATGATTTGTGAAACTGGAGGCTAAACCAGTAAATTTTTTTATGCAGTGTCTTGTTAGTCATCACGGTCTTAAAGTATGTTAGGGTGCTGCCAACAGTGCAGACCAGCCAGACTTGAGCTACAGTGTAGTTTGTCAGGCTAACAGAAAAAGCTGGTCTGCTTTTCTGCATTAAAAAAAAACAAAAATATGAATGGTTCCTACTGTAATGTAGAGGGGTTTTTGGAGCAGAATGGTCATGTAATGAGCCAGAAGTATGAGAGTATGGAGTGAAGGCCTAGCTGCGTGAGAAGATTCATGTAGCTAGTGTCAACAAGCCGACCTTCGAGAGATGAAGAAAAACAGCAGCTGAGCAAACAAGAATTGAGGGAGTAGCCGGTGGGAGCCGAACACGGAGGAGAAGAAACAAGAACTGATGGAGCCAATTAAGGAAGGACCAGTGGCAGAGCAGTGACCAATCAACACATCAAAGAAGAGTATGTTTAGTAATATTAACGAATAGCAATGCACATGCTTACAGCCAGGGAAAGTACAAAATGTATAAAAGGGACAGCTTATGCTTAATAAAGGTCTTCACTTTGATTCACATTGGATTGTGTGGAGGCGTGTTCCTTCTCCTCAGATGGTGACCCTGATGAGACGCTGATCGACAGCAAGTTCGGGGAATAGCCCAGAAGGAGGTACACCGGCTGGAGTACGGCTCAGCAGGTCTGAAGACCGGGGCGAGCCGGAGGACGACTCGCAAGAAAAGAAAAGAACGTTGCAACGGGACACTTAGTGAGGTGAGCAGCCGGGGAAAAAAGGAGATGGGCCAAAATATTTCTAAAGAAGAAAGTGCGATAGTAAGGCTTCTCCTACATATCCTCTCTAAGAGAGGAGTGAAATATGATGAGCATTTGCTCCGGAGACTGTTAGTTTGGTGTCGAGAGCATGGGTTCCCTTCGGACCCCCAGAGCGCTTTTAAGGTGGACACTTGGGAAGATATTGGAAAGGGTTTATGGGACGCGATAAGCAGTGGGGAAAAGGAGGCAATAGAACTGGCAACTGCATGGAGGGCTGTCCTTACTGCTCTTCAAGAAATGAAAGCAGAGAGGGCTGTTGCATCAGGGGCTTTTACGGCTCTGCGTCCAACAGAGGTTAACCCTGGGGCGAGAGGTCTTCGTGTTTTTGGTCAGCCGCCAATACCGGTTTTTTCAAACCCCTCCGCACCACCAGAAGAGCAGGAGAAAATTGAAATACCCCCTAAACCAACAGGGGAGCCCCCTAAACCGGAGGAAATGGAGGTTGATGAGCATCAGCCCGAGCCCACCCCCCCACCCTTCAAGCCTCCGCGAGCCGCCAATCTCGCAAATCGCGCCGAATACGAATATCCCCCTCTGCCCCCGTCGTCTCCCCCATCGCCTGCCGGCGGTCCAGGGAAATTTAAGGATCCGGTGGCTTGGGTGGAAAAATTGTTAGCAAAATTACAAGACCTGGAAAGACAGAAGACCTTAACTGAGCGACAACATAAGGAGGAGCAGAGGAGAGAAGAAGAAAGGGAACGCCTACGCGGGAGGGCCAGGGGGGCCGGGGGGGGTGCTGAGGCGGCTGGGACTAGCCGCATGAGAAACATGGATGGGAATGTTGGTATGCACTCTGTCATGGGGGACGGGGGAGGAGACGATCCGCGATTACGGTGGCGAGGAGTTATACAGAATGCGCTAGTGGAGGGGGAGATTCTGCCCACAGCTTTCCCAGTTATTTTGGGAAATCGGAGAGAACCACCGCGCTGGGTAGGATTACAGTGGGAGATTGTTAAGGAGGCACGGAAAGCGGTACAACAAAATGGGTTGCATGCACCTTATACCCAAGCATTTATAAATAGTATCTTTATGTCTACGCTTTTAACACCTTTTGATTTTAAGCAATTGATGGCGATGATTTTAACCCCGATGCAGGAACTCTTGTGGCAGACGAGGTGGCATGACGCAGCACAGGCTGCAGCGGTGGAAAACCTGGGGAGGGGAGATAATGATCCACTTTTAGGGATAACATTTGACCAACTGGTGGGAGAAGGGCAGTTTAGTGATCCACAACGACAGGCACGACTTAGACCAGAAGCCTTGGCACTTACTGCCACCTTAGCCCGAGAGGCTTTTAAAACCCTCCCAGAAGATGGGAAAGTAATTCCTGCCTATACAAAAATAAGGCAAGGTCCATCTGAGCCTTATATGACATTTTTAGAAAGATTGCGTGAAGCATTGGAAAGGGCATCGCTGACCGATGTAGCTCGAGAGGCGTTGCTAATGTCGTTGGCAGTCGACAATGCTAATCCTACTTGTAAGCGCATTTTACAGACATTACCCAAAAATTCTAGCCTGGCAGAAATGATGGATGCGTGTGAGCGCGTAGGAACAGCGGAAGAAACAGCAGGATACATGGCGTCAGCCTTTGCGGCTGCGGTGAAACCTCTAGTACGATCAGGGAGAGGCGATCAGGGACCAAAATGTTACAACTGTGGCAAACCGGGACACCTTAAGGCTCAATGCCAAGTAAAAAGTCACGAGTTTGCAGGGACCTGCAATCGCTGCAGGAAATACGGTCACCGTGCAGATGAATGCCGATCTAGATTCACTAAGCAGGGAACTCGACTGGGAAATGGGGGGGCGAGCGCGAGGAGACCCAGCGCGATGACACAAAACAGGTCTTCCACCCGGGCTGCCTGGATGGCGTCGCCGCCGCCACAAGAGGGAGTGCTGGGGAGGACATTGCCACAGCAGTAGAGGTGACTCTGATAGACCCGCAAGTACAATGTATACCCACCGATATGAAAGGCCCATTGGGTCACGGGTTGAGTGCCTTACTTATCGGGCGATCCTCTATGACCCGAAAAGGTCTTTTCGTTTTACCCGGTATAATCGATGCCGATTTTACAGGGGTCATATCTATTATGGTATGGACCCCCCCTGCCACCAATTCATATACCCAAAGGAGAAAAAATTGGACAACTGGTCCCCTTTAAATCAGCTGTGCCCACAGCTGGGAATCAGATAAGAGGGGCTGGGGGTTTTGGATCAACAGGCCAGGCTGACATTTATCTGGCAATGGATATCAGCAAGGCAAAACCAACAGAACGGGTAACACTAAAAGAACCTGGTGGGAAAACTTGCGTGGTCATTATGCTGATTGATACTGGAGCAGACGTTACAATAATCAGTCAAGCAGCGTGGCCTCATTCGTGGCCATTGGAGATCCCCCCTACGCCCATTATGGGGGTCGGGGGAATACAGACCACTAAAATCAGTACAAATGTGATTTGTTGCAAATTGCAAGATGGGAGTACCTGTACAGTAAGACCATATGTGATGCCTGTCCCCATTTGTTTACTGGGGAGAGATGCATTAAGTCAATTAGGGGCACATTTGGTAACTAACAGTGAGGGTTTTTAGAGGCGGCCATTGATGAAGGGCGACCAATCCTAAAACTAACCTGGAAAACAGAAACCCCAGTTTGGGTTGATCAGTGGCCGCTGTCTGCAGAAAAAATCGCCCACCTTGAAAGCTTGGTACAGGAGCAACTGGAAAAAGGTCATATTGAGCCCACAACAAGTCCATGGAACACCCCAATATTTACTATTACGAAAAAAAGTGGCAAATGGCGTTTGTTACATGATCTTTGAAAAATCAATGAGGTCATGGATGATATGGGAACCCTACAACCAGGGCTCCCATCCCCCAATATGATCCCTAAAGATTGGGACATTTTAATCATTGACTTAAAAGATCGTTTCTTCACCATCCCTTTGCACCCTGATGACTATCAGAAATTTGCTTTTTCGGTGCCATCAGTGAACAAAGCTGCACCTATGAAACGCTATCATTGGGTTGTGTTACCACAGGGAATGAAAAATTCACCGACAATGTGTCAAATGTATGTGGCCTGGGCACTTGCTCCTGTGCGAAGGAATTTTCCAAATTTGATTATATACCATTATATGGATGACATTTTAATAGCAGGGAAACAATTGGATAAAAACCAATTGATTAATACACTGCAGACTGAACTAGCAAAAGGTGGATTGCAAATAGCCCCAGAAAAGGTACAACAGGAGGAAAACTGGAAGTACCTTGGGTGGGAAATTACCAAAACAACTGTTAGACCCCAAAAACTAGAAATTCGTGTGAACATCAGTACTTTAAATGATGTACAAAAACTGCTGGGAGACCTCAATTGGGTGCGAACCCTGTGTGGTCTCACCAATGCTGAATTGGCACCTTTGATGCAATTGCTAAAGGGAGGAGGCGGTGCAGATGCCCCCCGCACATTGACACAGGAAGCTGAGCAGGCATTGAAACACCTGAGTACCAAAATAGCTATGGCATACACTCACCGTTGGGACCCAGATTACAGTATTGGAGTATTGGTTATCAATCACGATCGCCACCCCCTGGCATTAATTATGCAGTGGGTGACTGACAAGGATCCTCTACATGTGCTGGAATGGATCTTTTTGCCTATGCAACCAAAACGTACCATCACTACAAAAGTAGAGGCCATAGCACAACTTGTAATGAAAGGAAGGCAGAGGGTTGTAGAGATAGCAGGCGTCGAACCTGCTTTTTTGGTTATTCCACTGGTTGCAGAGTATCTACAATGGGCATTACAAAATTCCATACCATTACAAGTTGCATTATTGGATTATAGGGGCGAATTGAAGGTACATCTACCCCCTCACAAATACTTCTCTGTGCTGCAATTGGGTCAATGGGAAGAATTACCAAAAAGGTCAGAACGTCCGGTCAGTGGTGTCACCATTTTTACAGATGCTGGAGGCAAAGCCCAAAAAGCAGCACTAACATGGCTAGACAATGGGAAGTGGCATGATGTAATTTTATCTGACATTCAAGGGTCTACACAACAATTAGAATTGCGAGCTGTGGTGGAGGTCTTCAAGCGATGGAACACAGCACCTGTTAATGTGTTATGTGACTCTTTATATGTCGTAGGGATTGTCCAGAGGATGGAGCGTGCTCTGCTCAAAGAGATAGCTAATGAACAACTATACCAACTTTTTCATGAATTATGGCTTTTGCTGACAGAGCGACTGCATCCATATTTCATCACACATATCCGTAGTCACACAGGACTCCTGGAAGGCTTAGCTGAAGGCAATGCTCGGGCAGACAAACTTGTCGCACCTGCCTGGGCTGCGCCTTCAATTGATCGCTTTGCTCAAGCACAACGATCCCATGCCTTTTTCCATCAATCTGCTAAGGTACTGCGGCGTCAGTTTGGGCTACGCAGTGCAGATGCACGTGGGATAGTCCAGTCCTGTCCAGACTGTCAACATCTTGGGGGTGGTTTAGCACCTGGTGTCAACCCCCACGGTACTGGACCGTTGGAGATATGGCAAATGGATGTAACACACATCCCCGAATTTGGACGGCTGAAATATGTCCACGTGAGTGTTGACTGTTTCTCCCTTGCTACCTGGGCTACAGCACAAACAGGCGAATCCAGCAAACACGTTCAACGACACATGCGTTCTGCTATTGCAGCCCTGGGCATTCCACAGACGATTAAAACGGACAATGGCCCAGGCTATGTGGCACGCGCCACACAGGACTTTTTCCAACTGTGGGGTATAACACATGTAACGGGCGTCCCACATTCACCAACGGGACAAGCTATTGTGGAGCGCATGAATCAAACTCTGAAACACCTTTTACAAAAACAAAAAGGGAGAGAGCCAGGGCTATCTCCTCCTGACAGGTTGTGTAAAGCGCTTTATGTACTAAACTTTTTATGCTTGCCACAGGACTACTCTGTACCTCCAGCGGTAAAACATGGTGCAGGGTTAAAGGGAGGTATGGAGGCTTTTCAGAAAGAACAGGAACAAGCCAAAGTGATGGTAAAAAATGGGGTGACTGGTGTGTGGGAAGGTCCAATGAAATTAATAACGTTGGGTCGAGGGTATGCATGTGTCATTACAGATACAGGAGCCAAATGGGTACCAGCTAAGTGGGTGAAGCTGTGGCTACAAAAACAACCTGAACTACAGGAGCCAACTCAGGATCTGCCTCGGAACACTGACCTCTCGAGAGATCCAGTGCCCTGACTGCGGGAAGTGTGAAAAAAGGTTTGCGTGGGAGGTATAGAAAAGGGAGCAAAAGGCGCAGTCATGATGAAGCAAGGGGTTATTTTTTCTGTGTTAAGCCTGCTTTGGATCCTGGACCTGACAAAAGGTCATCAACCGATAGTCCTTCCACCTACACCATGGAAGGGGAGTCACAACGTTTGGGTGACTCTGATGCGGAGCTTGAACCAGACGCAGTTTTGTGCCTCCTTAGCTCAGCCTGAACAACCCTTTCATACATTTCTAGTGGGGGTCCCCTTAAACAGATCTGAAAGTAAGGAGATAGTGGCAGGGTTGAATGTGCTGAAACAGAGCCTCTGTGAGAATGCAATGAAATGTGGCGAACATTGGGATTTATGGGACGATAGCTTGCCTGTCAGTCCCTTAGAGCCCCAAGAACTTGACATCCTAGGAACTTTAGAGGCAGAATCCTGTGTGTTTTTCAATTACACAGAGGGATCAGACATTTATCAGAACAACATAAAGAGATTACAAAATGTCACACCCAGTAATCCATTGTGGCAAAATGAATCGATCTGGTGTGCAAACGTAGGGCGCAGTCGAACAGAGCCAGCACCGGATTTGGCCATGCCTAGAAAATTACCAGAAGGTTTATTCCTAATTTGTGGAGATAGGGCTTGGCCAGGGCTGCCCAGTAAAAAACTGGGAGGTCCGTGTACCATAGGTAAATTAAGCTTACTAATGCCTACACGAAAGGTCATATTAAACCACACTAACCTACACAAGATTAAAAGAAGTGTCACTACCTTAGGGAAAGAATGTAAAGATGAGGTAGAACTATGGTCTAGGACCAAAGTAGTTCTTTCTTCTATTTTTGCACCGGGTGTTGCTGCTGCACAAGGACTAACACAATTGCGAAATTTAGCTTGCTGGGTTGCAAAAAGAGCTGATCAAACTTCTAGAATTTTAGGAACATTAGCCAATGATGTAGATAGTATCTGACATGCTACCTTACAAAATAGAGCTGCTATAGATTTTTTATTATTAGTGCACGGTCACGGATGTCAGGAGTTTGATGGGATGTGTTGCATGGATCTGAACGATCATTCCAGGTCAATTCATAAGCAGATCAAAGAGCTCATGGATGCCACACAGAAAATACGGGAACAGCATGGGTTCCTGGATGACTGGTTGGGTAATTTGGGAATTGGAGGGTGGCTGGTCGGATTGATTAAAATGCTATCGATGGGATTGTTTGTGATTTGTATTATCATCCTTGTATTACCGTGTTTATTCTCCTGCTTGCAAAGGGCCCTGCAGCGGACAATAAACACGGCCTTTCTGGCTCAAGAAAAGAAAGGGGGAATTGTAGAGGGGTTTTTGGAGCAGAATGGTCATGTAATGAGCCAGAAGTATGAGAGTATGGAGTGAAGGCCTAGCTGTGTGAGAAGATTCATGTAGCTAGTGTCAACAAGCCGACCTTCGAGAGATGAGGAAAAACAGCAGCTGAGCAAACAAGAATTGAGGGAGTAGCCGGTGGGAGCCGAACACAGAGGAGAAGAAACAAGAACTGATGGAGCCAATTAAGGAAGGACCAGTGGCAGAGCAGTGACCAATCAACACATCAAAGAAGAGTATGTTTAGTAATATTAACGAATAGCAATGCACATGCTTACAGCCAGGGAAAGTACAAAATGTATAAAAGGGACAGCTTATGCTTAATAAAGGTCTTCTCTTTGATTCACATTGGATTTTGTGGAGGCGTGTTCCTTCTCCTCACTGTAATGCCAAGAATAATACCAAGCAAGAGAGGAAACCCTACTCAAGTGAGTCTGGAAACTGTTTTAACCAGGAATCAAATACAATTGGATGTTTTTCTTAATGCAGTGCTAAGTTATATTAGCAAAAGTGATGTGACTTAACCAATGTGTAAATGTATATGAAAGCCTAATGTAACAATATTTTCAGAGAGGGGAAAAAGACATTTTTAAAGCTATCTTGGAAATGTTAAATAGACCATATTTGTAGTAATTCATTCACAGAATCAACTAGGTTGGAAGAGACCTCTGGGATCATCGAGTCCAACCGTTGCCCTGACACCACCCTGTCAACTAGACCATGGAACTAAGTGCCACATCCAGTCTTTTCTTAAACACCTCCAGGGATGGTGACTCTACCACCTCCCTGGGCAGCCCATTCCAATGCCTAATAACCCTTTTTGTGAAGAAATTCTTCCTAATGTCTAACCTGAACCTCCCCTGGCGAAGCTTGAGGCTATGTCTTCTAGTCCTGTCGCTAGTTGCCTGGGAGAAGAGGCCGACCCCCACCCCGCTACAACCTCCTTTCAGGTAGTTGTAGAGAGCAATAAGGTCTCCCCCAAGCCTTCTTTTCTCCAGGCTAAACAATCCCAGTTCCCTCAGCTACTCCTCATAGGACATACCCTCTAGACCCTTCACCAGCTTTGTTGCCCTTCTCTGGACTCACTCCAGCACCTCAACATCTTTCTTGAAGTGAGGGGCCCAGAACTGGACACAGTACTCAAGGTGCGGCCTCACCAGGGCTGAGTACAGAGGGACAATTACTTCCCTAGTCCTGCTGGCCACACTATTCCTGATAGATGCCAGGATGCTGTTGGCCTTCTTGGCCATCTGGGCACACTGCTGGCTCATGTTCAGTTGGCTGTCCACCAATACCCCCAGGTCTTTTCCACCAGGCCTCTTTCCAACCACTCTTCCCCCAGCCTGTAGCACTGTATGGGGTTGTTATGGCCAAAGTATAGGGCCCAGCCCTTGGCCTTGTTGAACTTCATACCATTGGTCTCAACCTATCTATCTAACCTGTCCAGATCCCTCTGCAGAGCCTTCCTACCCTCAGGCAGATCAACACTCCCACCCAACTTAGTGTCATCCACAAATTTACTGAGGGTGCACTCGATACCCTCATCCAGATCATCAATAAAGATATTAAACAGGACTGGGACCAGTACTGAGCCCTGGGGGACACCACTAGTGACTGGACACCAACTGGATGTGGTACCATTCACCACCACTCTCTGGGCCTGGCCATCCAGCCACTTCTTAACCCAGCGAAGTGTGCACCTGTCCAAGCCGTGGGCTGCCAGCTTATCCAGGAGAATGCCGTGGGAGACAGTATCAAAGGCTTTGCTGAAGTCCAAGTATACTACATCCACAGCCTTTCCCTCATCCATTAGGTGGGTCACCTGGTCATAAAAAGAGATCAGATTGGTTAAGCAGGACCTGCCTTTCCTAAACCCATGCTGACTGAACCTGATCCTCTGGTTGTCCTCTATGTGCTGTGTAATCACACTCAAGATTATCTGTTCCATGACCTTGACAGGCACCGAGGTCAGGCTGACAGGCCTGTAGTTCCCAGGATCCTCCTTCCGGCCCTTCTTGTGGCTGGGTGTTACACTGGCCAGCCTCCAGTCCTCTGGGACCTCCCCAGTTAGCCAGGACTGATAATAAATAATGGAGAGTGGCTTAGCATTCATAACATTTTTCTTCTTATTTCTTCAAGAATATATATATTCCCACAACCAGCTCACAGAAAGACACAGAATAGCCCTAAATATATCTGTAGAGGGGTTTTTGGAGGAGAATGGTCATGTAATGAGCCAGAAGTATGAGAGTATGGAGTGAGGGCCTAGCTGTGTGAGAAGAGTCATGTAGCTAGTGTCAACAAGCCGACCTTGGAGAGAAGAGATGAGGAAAAACAGCAGCTGAGCAAACAAGAATTGAGGGAGTAGCCGGTGGGAGCCGAACACGGAGGAGAAGAAACAAGAACTGATGGAGCCAATTAAGGAAGGACCAGTGGCAGAGCAGTGACAAATCAACACATCAAAGAAGAGTATGTTTAGTAATATTAACGAATAGCAATGCACATGCTTACAGCCAGGGAAAGTACAAAATGTATAAAAGGGACAGCTTATGCTTAAGAAAGCGTCTTCACTTTGATTCACATTGGATTGTGTGGAGGCGTGTTCCTTCTCCTCAGATGGTGACCCCGACGTGACGCTGATCGATGGCAAGTTTGGGGAATAGCCCAGAAGGAGGTACACCGGCTGGAGTACGGCTCAGCGGGACTGAAGACCGGGGCGAGCCGGAGGACGACTCGCAAGAAAAGAAAAGTACGTTGCAACGGGACACTTAGTGAGGTGAGCAGCCGGGGAAAAAGGAGATGGGCCAAAATATTTGTAAAGAAGAAAGTGCGATAGTAAGGCTTCTCCTACATATCCTCTCTAAGAGAGGGGTAAAATACGATGAGCATTTGCTCCAGAGACTATTGATGTAAATAATTGGTGTAAATAATTGTAAATAATGGTGTAAAAAGAATAATTTGCCAGCTATGGTGCAGACTGCTTTCGAAGTTAGTGCGTGGCAAAGCGCTGGAACTTCTCTCTTTGAGGCTGCCTCAAGGAGGGACAAGATCGCCACTGTGTCGTTTGATGACGTGGAGATTAGTTATAGACTCACTGGAGCAATTGAAGGAGGATAGAGAGGCAAAGGCGGCAGCTGAGGCGGCTACAGCTCCTTTCACGGTGACTTCGCCCTCCGCGCCGCCAGACTTCCCCCCCCACCGCCCTCCGCGTCGCCAGAGCCCCCCCCCTTCACCCTCCGCACCGCCAGAGCACCCCCCACCGCCCAGGGAACAGCAGCGGAACATTGATCCTTCTACCGTCCCGTTACCCGCATCTGAGACTGAGCCACCCTTAATAGACCTTTCTGAAGAGGTGGAAGTGGGACATAATTGCTGCAGAGCCCGAGGGTCGGGAAAGTCAGGCGGTAGTGTGGAGGAGTTATTCACGCTGCAGCCAGTCCAGGTTACTGTGTCTGGCCCGGACCCGGACAGGTTCTGGAGAAAATTAAGAGAGCACACACTTGCGGATGGTGATTTCGGGGCCGCGGCTGCTATGGGTGGCGGGGTATTGGCTTGCTCGGTATATCGAGGGGATGGAAGCAGCCCACCCGAATGGGAGCCATTCAACTGGGGAGTGATTTGCCTTAGACAAACAAATACAAAAAGGGGCTACTAAAGAAGCGTTGTTGTTACAGTTAGCGAAGGACAACGCAAACGAGGACTGCAGGAAAGTTATTGCAGGGATGGCAAATCGTAACCCCAACTTAACCGAACTAATGGATGCTTGCGGGAAAGTAGGAACCACCACATTTCAGATGGAGCATTTAGCAAAAACTTTTGCGGCGGCAGTTAAGGTAGTTCATCGTTGTTATACATGTGGGCAAGAAGGTCACTTTAAGAATAACTGCCTTAAGAAGTCAAAGCTGAATGGGAGAGATAACTCTGTTTTGATGTGTCATTGCTGTGGGAAGCTGGGGCATTTTGTGAAGCAGTGCAGCTCTAAGTATAATGCTCAAGGTCAGCTGATAACAACCAGCTGCAGAGTGCAGGGAAACTGGAGAAAGAACACGGGGGGGAACTGTGTGCTGACACAAATGAATCTTCCCAACCACTTCCAGGCCTAAGCAGTCAACTCGCAGCCCGAACCGCAGGGAGCACCGGACTGGATGTTACCACAGCAACCGCAATCACAACAGAGAATAGCAGAGTGCATAAGGTACCAATGAATGCCGTGGGACCCACTGGAAATGGGCTAAGTGCACTATTACTCGGACATTCTAGTGTAACCTTGCAAGGTCTATTTGTTTTACCAGGAGTTATTGATGCAGACTATACGTTTTGGTTATTGATCTGAAAGATTGTTTTTTCACTATCCCTTTACATGAAATTGACAAATGCTAATTTGCTTTTTCAATACCTAGTAGGAACAACATGGTGCCTTGTCAACGATATCAGTGGATGGTATTACTGCAAGGCATGAAAAACAATCCCACAATATGTCAATGGTATGCAACAGAAAAAGGTACATTGTGTGGATTTAGAGACACCAGTAAGTTTATATGTAGCCGTTGCCAACTATCATCCCATGGGATTACTGGGCCAGTGGAAGGAGCGCTGGCAGGATCCGCTACACGTTATAGAGTGGCTGTTTTTATCCGTTCAATCACAAAAAAAAAAAAAAAAAGAAGCGTGCTGGGTATGAATGCAATTATATACTACTGTAAGACAAGGACCCAATGAGCTCTTTTTATCCTTTGTTGAGAGGCTACAAGAAGCAGCTGAAAAGCAAGTTTTTGATGTTGGTTTACAAGATACTCTAGTTACACAATTAGCTAGGGATAATGCTAATGCTGATTGTCAAAAGATCATTGAAGCTTTACCTGGAAAACCAGATTTGAATGCTATGATAAAGGTTTGTGCAAAAGTGGGTACTGTGGAACATAAGACTCATGAGATGCAATGTTTTGGATGTGGAAAGAAGGGACACACTAAAGCGCAGAGGTACAGCAACTGATTACAGAAATAGAAAGCAGGCTACATTCCAAATTTGTACATCGTATTGATTTGAATCAGGAAATACAAATTATCACTTTGTTTGATAGGCAAATTCCGTATGCAATAATTGGTCAATGGAATTCAGAATGGTCAGATTTGTTACATGTATTGGAATTGGTTGTTTCTACCTTCAAGAACAAAGAAAACTGTCCCCATGATTGCAGAGCTATTGGCACAGATTATCATCAAAGGACAGATGCGATGTCGGGAGCTTGTGGCCAGAGATCCTGCATCACTAACCTTTCCTATTGCAGCTCAATATTTTGAGTGGTGTATGGCCAATAGCTTTGCTTTGCAAACAGCCATGAAGAATTTCTCGGGACAGGTTGTTTACCACTTGCCCTCCCATCCTGTTATAAAATTGAGTGCGGAACTTCCAATTGCCATGGGAGTGTTGTGCGCAGACACTCCTGTGGATGGAATTACCATTTTTATGGATGGATCTGGGAAAACAGGCAAGGCGGGCCTTGTCTGGTATTCTGACGGCAAGTGGGAATCTATGGTAGTACAACAAAAGGGTTCACCTCAGGTGGTAGAATTACGAGCTGTATTAGAAGTATTTCAGAATTTTTCCCATTCCCTTTAATTTGGTTACTGATTCAGCATATGTAGCTGGCATTATAAAGCAATTGGATAGATCTGTTATAGAGCATACAAGTAATCAGTGTGTTTTTGAATTGCTGCGAGCTCTGTGGCAAGAAATTCAAATCTGAACTGCATTGTTTTATGTTTTACATGTAAGAAATCATACTAATTTGCCTGGGTTTATTGCAGAAGGCAATGCTTGAGTGGACTCTTTGGTTTCTGACCCCACAAATTCTACTGCAATGACTGTACAGGCGCCGGACATTAAACAGCAGGCACGTATGTCACATGAGTTTTTTCATCAAGGACATCGGGCACTGCGACGACAATTTCATTTGTCACACAGTGATGCTCAGAATATCGTGGCTATGTGTCCTGATTGTCAGCAACTGCCGCAACCTACGCCGATACAAGGAACCAATCCTCGAGGACTGCAGGCCTTGGACATTTGGCAAACAGATGTAACTCACATTGCTGAATTTGGCAGATTAAAATATGTTCCTGTAACAATTGACACTTTTTCTTCCTTGATTATAGCTACAGCGCAAACAGGCGAATCCAGCAAACACGTTCAACGACACATGCGTTCTGCTATTGCAGCCCTGGGCATTCCACAGACGATTAAAACGGACAATGGCCCAGGCTATGTGGCACGCGCCACACAGGACTTTTTCCAACTGTGGGGTATAACACATGTAACGGGCGTCCCACATTCACCAACGGGACAAGCTATTGTGGAGCGCATGAATCAAACTCTGAAACACCTTTTACAAAAACAAAAAGGGGGAGAGCCAGGGCTATCTCCTCCTGACAGGTTGTGTAAAGCACTTTATGTACTAAACTTTTACGCTTGCCACAGGACTACTCTGTACCTCCAGCGGTAAAACATGGTGCAGGGTTAAAGGGAGGTATGGAGGCTTTTCAGAAAGAACAGGAACAAGCCAAAGTGATGGTAAAAAATGGGGTGACTGGTGTGTGGGAAGGTCCAATGAAATTAATAACGTTGGGTCGAGGGTATGCATGTGTCGTTACAGATACAGGAGCCAAATGGGTACCAGCTAAGTGGGTGAAGCCGTGGCTACAAAAACAACCCGAACTACAGGAGCCAACTCAGGATCTGCCTCGGAACACTGACCTCTCGAGACATCCAGTGCCCTGACTGCGGGAAGTGTGAAAAAAGGTTTGCGTGGGAGGTATAGAAAAGGGAGCAAAAGCGCAGTCATGATGAAGCAAGGGGTTGTTTTTTCTGTGTTAAGCCTGCTTTGGATCCTGGACCTGACAAAAGGTCATCAACCGATAGTCCTTCCACCGACACCGTGGAAGGGGAGTCACAACGTTTGGGTGACTCTGATGTGGAGCTTGAACCAGACGCAGTTTTGTGCCTCCTTAGCTCAGCCAGAACAACCCTTTCATACATGTCAAGTGGGGGTCCCCTTAAAGGGATCTGAAAGCAAAAATTACCAAAGGGTTTATTCCTAATTTGTGGGGATAGGGCTTGACCATTAAGAAGGTGGGAGGTTCGTGTACGATAAGCAAATTAAGTTTACTAATACCTACACAAAAAGTCTTACTAACCATACTAACCTACATAAGGCCAGGTAAAAAAGAAGTGTCACTAACATAGGGATAGAATGTAACGATGCTGCCCAAGGACTAACACAATTGCGAAATTTAGCTTGCTGGGTTGCAAAAAGAGCTAACCAAACTTCTAGAATTTTAGGAACATTAGCCAATGATGTAGATAGTATCTGACATGCTACCTTACAAAATAGAGCTGCTATAGACTTTTTATTATTAGTGCACAGTCATGGATGTCAGGATTTTGATGGGATGTGTTGCATGGATCTGAACGATCACTCCAAGTCATTTCATAAGCAGATCAAAGAGCTCATGGATACCACACAGAAAATACGGGAACAGCATGGGTTCCTGGATGACTGGTTGGGTAATCTGGGAATTGGAGGGTGGCTGGTCGGATTGATTAAAATGCTATTGATGGGATTGTTTGTGATTTGTATTATCATCCTTGTATTACCGTGTTTATTCTCCTGCTTGCAAAGGGCCCTGCAGCGGATGATAAACACGGACTTTCTGGCTCAAGAAAAGAAAGGGGGAATTGTAGAGGGGTTTTTGGAGGAGAATGGTCATGTAATGAGCCAGAAGTATGAGAGTATGGAGTGAGGGCCTAGCTGCGTGACAAGGTTCATGTAGCTAGTGTCAACAAGCCGACCTTGGAGAGAAGAGATGAGGAAAAACAGCAGCTGAGCAAACAAGAATTGAGGGAGTAGCCGGTGGGTGCCAAACACGGAGGAGAAGAAACAAGAACTGATGGAGCCAATTAAGAAAGGACCAGTGGCAGAGCAGTGACCAATCAACACATCAAAGAAGAGTATGTTTAGTAATATTAACCAGTAGCAATGCACATGCTTACAGCCAGGGAAAGTACAAAATGTATAAAAGGGACAGCTTATGCTTAATAAAGGGTCTTCACTTTGATTCACATTGGATTGTGTGGAGGCATGTTCCTTCTCCTCATATATCTACACATAAGCTTTCACCACAAGATTGCCTGGGAGTAGGGGTGTTAAATTTGCAACCTGCCAGAGCAGTTCACCCCACTTACAATTGGCAGCCTCCTCCACAAGGGAAACCATGGCATGCTGGATGACTTGGTCTAGACGTAATAATCTGTTCCCAGCCACCACCTTCCATGGGGAGGGCAGCGAGGAAGAGACCTACCAGCTGTCCTGGTAGCAGCAATACAATGGAAACAGAGGTATTTGCTGCACTTTCATGTTGTAGGCACATGCACAAAAAGCCCAATATTTTGAGACTGCAGAGCTGCAGCATGTACAACAGCCAGCTGCTCTGCACAGGAAGCAGGTCACATACAATGGTTTCATGACCCCACCGCTGCTGCTTGGCCAGAAGGGTTGACTGCTTATGTTTGCAGACCATAGGCAATATCAGGCAGTGAAAGAAAAGCCAATCACCATAGCATGTTTTCACTCACTTTTGCAGGGATCTATATCTGAGGTAGGTAGCTAAGGCTTCCTTTACATTCAGCAGAGACACACACACATTTTCAGAACTCAGTTCACTTAGCTATTTCAGATATCTACTTTAAGGAGAAGAATTGCACCTAAACCCCATCTTTCTCCACAAGCCAGAGAAGGTACTTTGACTATTTCAGATGCAGATAGCTACATTGACTCAAACTGATTCCACCCTGGACATTATTAACTGCCCAGCTTCAAAACTCAGGCACACAAATATGCCAGTAAACTAATGGGCAAGTCAGGAGTTATCAGGCCAGAGATGACACTTTCCACATAAAGGACTTAGAATTTGAATTCACCTTGGATAAAAAGTAAATAAGGAAGTGCATGACTGTGCAACCACACCAGTTGTGTGGGATGGTGTACACTGCAGGCAATGTTTGTATGATCTCTAGCCCCATTGTCCTCTGCCATCCAGTGAATGAAGTTACTCAGTCATTGGTTTGTTGAGCAGATTTTGATGTCACATAGCCCAAGGCTCATGTTTAATAAGATTAGAAAACCTGTGCTTCCCCATTCCCCCATCCCCAAAAGGAGCTGTGTTGAAAGAAAAGATAGATACTGAAAAACTGTGATTAAAATTTAAAATCTGATCTTATAGATACACTAAATTGTTCCAATTTCTTGTTCTAGCAGTCATCTTTTTTTTTACAGACAAGATAAACCTTTTCACAAGGAAAAAGAAAAGTGCTCAAAACCACTGACAATCTCCATAAAAGACACTATGAAAACTCCACTAAAAATCCAAAGTTTTAATCTTGGAAAAATGACCTTTTTACAAAGAGATTTTAAAGACTGATTGTACACATTCACAAAAGCAACAAACTAAGGCATATTCTTCATAGCCATGTTCATAAATAAAAGACTTTGAAAAGCCATGTGACTTGATCTCATTTAAACCTTGTCAAGATACAGGCAATAAAAAATTAAAATATTTTAATTACTTTTACATGTAGTAGACTGTCAGTTTACACAATCATGAATATGAGCTAGATTCATTTCAGATCACTGAAACAAATACTCTAGTAAGAGCACGAAGCTTAAACGTTATTTTAAAGTGCTCATTAGAACCCCATTTCAGTTAAAATTAAGAAATGTTAAAGATTATCACATTCCTTACATATTGATTCTGAAAGTACAGTATGTACACAATCTACAATCTTGTCTGTATAAATAGTAAATAATTTATCTATATATATCTGTCTCCATTTAGCCCACACCCAGGGCTAAACAATAACCAGTTCTTCTATCACCCAGTCTCCTCTCCCCAACCAAGAAAGGGAATTAGGAAAAGAAGGGAGACTCATAGATTGAAATTGAAACAGTTTAATAAGAGAATCAATATCAACACTAATACAAAAGACACAAAATTACACTTCGCCCATACAGGGGTAGCCAGGCCCTTCAAGGACAGTAACTACCAAACCAGAAAACACAACAAAAAGCACTAGCCATACTTACTAAGCTTCCCAATTTATAGTGAACCTGATATTAATGTTATAGAATACACCTAAGGACCAGCCTGGGTCAGCTGCCCTGGCTTACTGCTAATGGCCTTGATCACCATACCATGGCTGGCCACAAATTAAAACAAAATGTAATAGAAAATTGATTCTATGATTTTATCCCCACAAAACCAGGACAGAATTCCACCCTTTATTCTATATCATTGTCCTGGTGTGGACTAAAACAGAAACGATTTTCTTTTCAGTGATTTTTACTTTCAGCTAAGATTCTTCTAAGTAACTGCACTTTCTGAAACTAACCGCGTGTTTTGCAGACAGTGTCTGCTTCTAGGACTGATAATGCTCAAAGTTTGTAGTTATCACTGAGGCACCGGTACAAATGGTATGCAGAAAGGCTCTTGCTTAGACTTATTCCTAGAGAAACCAAGGTCACTGCTAAATTCCTCACTAATTACAAGTGAAGAGATGTAGAAGGGTCACACCTCCAGGGAGGAGTGGACAGGACAGGTGACACAAAATTGACCAGTGAGGTGTTCCACCCATACACGTCATTCTCAGTATAAAGTGGGGGGATCACGAGGGTATCGTTATCTTCTGCTATGGCAGACTTCCAAAGAGGACACTGGTGCACAGCGCACCCTGATGCAGTCAAATCATAAAGGGACAGAATCTATCAGTATTTCAGGAGTAACAGGGGGATCTCAAGAGTTATCTGTATTGGAAGCTGAAGTGAGCCTAACTAAAAATGAATGGAAAAAGCACCCCATTGTGACTGGCCCAGATGCTCCGTGCATCCTTGGCATAGACTACCTCAAGAGAGGGTATTTTAAGGACCCAAAAGGGTATAGATGGGCCTTTGGTATAGCAGCTGTAGAGACTGAGGACATTCAACAGCTGTCTACCTTGTCTGGCCTCTCAGAGGGTCCTTCTGTTGTGGGGTTGCTGAAGGTTGAAGAACAACAGGTACCAACTGCTACTGCCACAGTGCACCGAGGACAATATCGCACCAATCGAGACTCCCTGATCCCCATTCATAAACTGATTAGACAATTAGAAAATCAAGGAGTGATTAGCAAGATTCCCTCACCCTTTAACAGTCCTATATCACCAGTGTGGAAGCCTAATGGAGAATGGAGATTAACAGTAGACTATTGTGGCCTGAATGAAGTTACGCCACCACTGAATGCTGCCGTGCCAGACATGCTAGACCTTCAATACGAGCTGGAAACAAAGGCAGCCAAGTGGTACGCCACCATAGACATTGCTAATGCCTTTTTCTCTATTCCCTTGGCACCAAAGCGCAGGCCACAGTTTTTTACCAGCTTTTACCTGGAGGGTTATCCAGTACACCTGGAATCGACTGCCCCAGGGGTGGAAACACAGCCCTACTATTTGCCATGGACTGATCCAGACTGCACTAGAAGAGGGTGGAGCTCCAGAACATTTGCAATACATTGACGACATCATTGTATGGGGTGACACAGCAGCAGAAGTTTTTGAGAAAGGGGAGAATATAATCCAAATTCTTCTGCAAGCTGGTTTTGCCATAAAAAGAGGCAAGGTCAAGGGACCTGCCCGGGAGATCCAGTTTTTAGGGATTAAATGGCAAGAGGGGCGTCGCCAGATCCCGATAGAGGTGATCAACAAAATAACAGCTATGTCCCCACCAACTAACAAAAAGGAAACACAAGCCTTCTTAGGCATTGTGGGTTTCTGGAGAATGCATATTCCAGATTACAGCCAGATTGTATGCCCTCTTTATCAAGTGACCCGAAAGAAAAATGATTTTCAGTGGGGCCCTGAACAACGACAGGCCTTTGAACAGATTAAACAGGAGATTGTGCATGCAGTAGGACTTGGACCAGTCCAAACAGGACAAGATGTTAAAAATGTGCTCTATAGCGCAGCGAGCCTCTGGCAGAAAGTACCAGGGGAGACTCGAGGTCGACACTTAGGATTTTGGAGTCGAGGACACAAAGGTTCCGAGGGCAACTATACTCCAACTGAAAATGAAATACTGGCAGCATATGAAGGAGTTAGAGCTGCTTCAGAGGTAATCGGCACTGAAGCACAGCTCCTCCTGGCACCTCGATTACCAGTACTAGGCTGGATGTTCAAGGGTAAGGTTCCTACTACTCATCATGCAACTGATGCTACATGGAGTAAATGGATTGCATTAATGACACAGCAGGATTGAACAGGAAACCCTAATCGCCCAGGAATCTTAGAAGTGATCATGGACTGGCCAGAAGGCAAAGACTTCGGAATGCCACCAAAAAAGGAGGTGACACGTGCTGAAGAAGTCCCACCATATAATGAACTACCAGAGGGTGAGAAGCAGTATGCCCTGTTCACCGATGGATCCTGCCATCTTGTAGGAAAACATCAGAAGTGGAAAGCTGCTGTATGGAGTCCTGTAAGACAAGTCACAGAATCCACAGAAGGACAAGGTGAATCAAGTCAATTTGCAGAGGTAAAAGCCATCCAGCTGGCTCTAGACATTGCTGAACGAGAAAAGTGGCCAAGGTTGTACCTCTATACTGGATCATGGATGGTGGCAAATGCCTTGTGGGGGTGGTTAAAGCAGTGGAAGCAGAACAACTGGCAGCGCAGAGTAAAACCTATTTGGGCTGCTGAATTGTGGCAAGATACTGCTGCCCGGCTAGAGAAACTAGTCGTGAAGGTACATCATGTAGATGCCCATGTACCTAAAACTTGGGCCACTGAGGAACACTGAAACAACCAACAAGTGGACCAGGCTGACAAAGTGTTCCAAATAGACTTGGACTGGAAACATAAAGGTGAACTATTTTTAGCTCGGTGGGCTCATGACACTTCAGGTCATCAAGGGAGAGATGCAACATACAGATGGGCCCATGACTGAGGGGTGGACTTAACTATGGACGCTATTGCACAGATTAACCATGACTGTGAAACATGTGCCACAATTTAGCAAGCCAAACGGTTAAAATCTTTGTGGTATGGGGGAGGGGGGCGGTGATTGAAATATAAACATGGGGAGGCCTGGCAAATTGACTATATCACACTCCCTCAAACCCGCCAGGGTAAACGCTATATGCTTAGCATGGTGGAGGCAACCACCGGATGGCTGGAAACATACTCTGTGCCTCATGCCACTGCTCGAAACACTATTCTGGGCCTTGAAAAGCAAATCTTGTGGCGACATGACATGCCAGAAAGAATTGCGTCAAACAATGGGACTCATTTCAAAAACAGTCTCATAGACCACTGGGCCAAAGAGCATGGCATTGAGTGGGTATATCATATCCCCTATCATGCACCAGACACTGGTAAAATTGAATGATACAATGGACTGTTAAAAACTACCCTGAAAGCAATGAGTGGTGGATCCTTTAAAAATTGAGATAAGCATTTGGCACAAACCACCTGGTTAGTTAACACCAGGGGTTCTATCAATCCAGCTGGCCCTGCTCAGTCAGACCTTTTACATACAGTAGAAGGGGATAAAGTCCCTGTGGTGCATGAAAGGAATCTTTTGGGAAAAACTGTTTGAGTTCTTCCTGCTTTGGGTAAAGGCAAACCCATTCATGGGATTGCTTTCACTCCAGAGCCTGGATGTACTTGGTGGGTGATGCTGAAGGATGGTGAAGTCCAATGTGTCCCTGAAGGTGATCTAATCCTGGGTGAAAATACATAATTCTGAACTGTATGGTGTTAATTGCTGCATAATACTAACAGTGTTCAATAAGTGCCTTTTAGGTTAATGCAGTGATGACGAAACTGGACATAGCTTCATCAAGTGGCATTCAGCAACCTCCTTGAGACTGACATCTTTAACCTGCAACCCATGGGCACAAACCACAACAAATCTCATACAATCTCTCCTGCCCTGAGAGACTACTATGCCAGATGGAAACCCACAATTATGAATCCTCTCTACCCCGAGAGGAGACACTCACTGGATTCCAGAGTGCACCAGCCTGTTTGTTCAGGGACTCCACAAGTACTCTCACCGCACAGAGCAGGTAAGCAACACAACAGTGCAATGCTACAATAAGAAATATTGATTCTGATTAATGTGCATACAAAGGGGAGTTACTGTAATATAGTTCATATACACTTGACAGCGACAACTGGAGTATATGAAATCATGGTTGAGAACATTCTTTTTTGGAAATAGTGTGGGTGATCAACAGTCTAAATTAGGTCCACGTTCACCTCTTGGATGTATTGTGTAGAATTGGGGAAAATTTGGAGGAGATCCATTAACAAAAAACCTGTTGATTGATTACTAAGTTGGATGGTGAGGAAAAGTGGCCGGAAAAAGGGTCGTTGAAATATAACATCATTTTACAATTAATGCTGTTTTGCAGAAGGCAAAGCAAGTGGGATAAGGTACCTGTCTTAATTTAGCCCGCACCCGGGGCTAAACAATAGCAGCTTTTCTCTAACCCAATGTCCCTTCCCCAAATGAGAAAGGTGTCCTGGTTTGACCATGACAAAAGGAAATTGGGAAAAGGAGGGAGACTTGTAGGTTGAAGTTAAGCAGATTTAATGAAATGAAGAAATCAATATAAATGACAACACAAAAAGCATACTTATCCACAGATCACTGTCAAGTTGCTCTAGGAATCACAATAATTGGAAAAGAGGAAGAAAGGAAGAAAGACAAGGAGAGCAGAAAGAGCCCCCCCCTCTTCCTAGCAAACCCTCTGTTTTATAGTGAGCTTGATGTCAATGATATAGAATACACCTGTGGGCCAGCCTGGGTCAGCTGCCCTGGATTTAACTTCTAAGGGCCTTGATCACCATGGCTGGCCACAAACTGAAACCAAATCCCAATGAAACCAGGACAGGATTCCACCCCTTATTCTATATCATTTAAATCAAGTCACTACTGTTTTCCCCATCCCTCAACATAAATACACATTCACACAGATACTCTCTCCAGTCCATGGGCCATCTCTCCAAGAAGTCCATTAAATCAATTCAGTCCAAATCTGTGGGTTCCATTTCTCAGAATATTTCTCAGGGCAGGAAAAAAACTTCAGGGTGGGATCCACTCAGTTAGGAGCTCAGGACCAGGCCTCAGTATGGCGTTATGGACTGTTGAAGTTGGGCACAGCAGGATGGTGTATTGCATCTTGACCTTGCAGTGCACGTATCTGCTGCAGCCCACGTTCAAGGTCTGGGGTGATTCTTACTACAATAAATGACACTTAGCATCATACAGTTATTGGCTATTCTCGCCCAAAATCAAATCTCCTTGGGGGTACACATTTAACTTCCCCATCCTCCTGCATCATCCACCAGGCGTACCCAGGTCCTTGAGCAAAAGCAATTCCATACATAGGTTTGCCTTTGCTCAAGGCAAGGACTAATCCAAACTGTTTTCCCCAACCTATTTATTGCATGAACCACAGGGACTTTATCCCCCTCTACAGTGCGCAACAGTTCAGACTGAGCAGGACCAGCCCGGTTGACAGATCCCCTAGTATTAACTAACCGGGTGGCCTTTGCTAAGTGTTCATCCCAATTTTTGAATGTCCCATCACCCATTGCTTTCAGTGTCGTCTTCAACAGCCCATTACATCCTTCCACTTTCCCGGCGGCTGGTGCATGGTAGGGGATATGATATATCCATTCAATACCATGCTCTTTAGCCCAGGTGTCTATGAGGCTATTTCGGAAATGAGTCCCATTGTCTGACTCAACTCTTTCCAGAGTGCCATGTTGCCACAAAATCTGCTTTTCAAGGCCCACAATAGTGTTACGGGCAGTAGCACGAGGCACGGGGTATGTTTCCAACCAGCCAGCACTTGCTTCCACCATTGTGAGCACATAGCGCTTGCCTTGGCGGGTTCGTGGAAGCGAGATGTAATCAATCTGCCAGGCCTCTCTGTACTTATATTTTAGCCATCGTCCTCCATACCACAGGGATTTCAGCCATTTCACTTGTTTAATCGCAGCACATGTTTCACATTCGTGGATGACCTGTGTGATGGTGTCCATGGTCAAATCCACCCCTCGGTCACAGGCACATCTGTATGTTTCGTATCTGCCTTGATGGCCCGATGTATTATAGGCTCACCGAGCTAAAAATAATTCACCTTTCTGCTGCCAGTCCAGGTCTACTTGGGACACTGATCTTAGCAGCTTAATCCACCTGCTGGTTGTTTTGTTGTACCTCAGTGGCTCAACTCTTTGGTATGTGAGCATCTACGTGACATACCTTCACAACCAGTTTCTCTAATCGTGTAACAATATCCTGCCATAATTCAGCTGCCCAGATGGGTTTGCCTCTGCGCTGCCAGTTGTTTTTCTTCCAGTGCTTCAGCCATCCCCACAGGGCATTTGCTACCATCTACGAGTCAGTGTATGTCGTTATATTTGTCACGGCGGTCAAATAAAAACAGGAGACAGAATGATAGTTTCAAGCAGGCAGCAAAGCAAGAGCAAAAGCAAAAGAGCGCCTGTGTTTATTTTACTCCATTTTTTATATCTTCCCTTCTCTAGCTGGCTAGCTTTATGATTGGTTGCACTCGCTGTTCACGCGCCCAACCACAACAGCTGATCGGCCATCACACACAGGCCACGAGTCCATAGTTGGCAGTTGGAATATCACTCTGTATCTTGTTTTTCTCACATCCTGTTTTCTTGCTAAATTCCTTCAAGGTCAGGGCCGCCAGCAGCCCAGTCCAATCCCACAAGTGTACAGGTAGAGTACTGGCCATTTTTCTCACTCAGCAATGTCTAGAGCCAGCTGGACAGCTTTTACTTCTGCATACTGACTCGACTCACCGTCTCCCTCAGCCGCTTCTGCCACTCATCGCATAGGACTCCACACAGCAGCTTTCCACTTTCGCTGCTTGCCTACAATACGACAAGATCCATCAGTGAACAAGGCATGATGCTTCTCATTGTCTGACAGTCTATTGTATGGTGGGGCCTCTTCAGCACGCATGACCTCCTCCTCTGGCACCATTCCAAAATCTTTGCTTTCCGGCCAGTCCATGATCACTTCCAGAATTCCTGGGCAATTGAGGTTCCCTATTCGGGCCCGCTGAGTAATCAATGCAACCCACTTACTCCACGTGGCATCAGTTGCATGATGTGTAGAGGGGGTCTGCCCTTTAAACATCCAGTTCAACACTGGCAATCTGGGTGCCAGGAGGAGCTGTGCCTCAGTGCCAATTACTTCTGAGGCAGCTCAAACTCCTTCATAGGCTGCCAGTATCTCTTTTTCTGCTGGAGTATATTGGTCCTCTGATCCTCTGTATCCCCAGCTCCAAAACCCTAGGGGTTGACCTCAAGTCTCCACGGTGCCTTTTGGCAGAGGCTCCAGATAGGGCTGTTCTCCCCGGCTGCGGTATAGAGGACGTCCTTTACTTCTGGTCTCATCCAGACTGGTCCAAGGGCCACTGCATGGACTATCTCTTGTTTAATTTGCTCAAAAGCCTGTTGTTGCTCAGGGCCCCATTTAAAGTCATTCTTCTTCTGAGTTACTTTGTAGAGAGGGCTCACAATCTAACTGTAATGGGGAATGCGCATCCTCCAGAAGCCTACTACACCTAGGAAAGCTTGTGTCTCCTTTTTGTTAGTTGGCAGAGACATGGCTGTTGTTGATCACATTATTTGGGATCTGACGGTGACCATCTTGCCACTTGATTCCTAAAAACTGGATCTCTTTTGCAGGTCCCTTGACCTTTCCATGTTTGATGGCAAAACCAGCTTCTAGAAGGATTTGAATGACTTCTTCCCCTTTCTCAAAAATTTCTCCTGCTGTATCACCCCATACAATGATGTCATCAATATATTGCAGGTGTTCCGGAGCTCCACCCTTCTCCCGTGCAGTCTGGACCAGTCCATGGCAAATTGAGGGGCTATGTTTCCACCCCTGGAGCAGTCGATTCCATGTGTACTGGATGCCCCTCTAGGTGAAGGCAAACTCTTGCCTACACTCCACTGCCAAAGGAATGAAGAAAAACACATTTGCGATGTCAACCGTGGCATACCACTTCGCTGCCTTTGACTCCAGTTGTTAATGGAATTCTAACATGTCTGGAACAGCTGCACTTGGTGGCGTGACTTCATTCAGGCCACGATACTCCACAGTTAGTCTCCATTCCCCATTGGACTTTCGCATCGGCCATATGGGACTGTTGAAGGGGGAGCGCGTTTTGCTGATCACACCTTGGTTCTCCAGTTGACGGATCAGCTCATGGATGGGGATCAGGGAGTCTCTGTTAGTCCGATATTGCCGGCAGTGGACTGTTCTAGTAGCAATAGGCACCTTTTGCTCCTCGACCCTCAGCAGCCCCACAATAGAAGGGTCCTCTGATAGACCGGGCAGGGTAGACAACTGCTTAATTTCCTCCGTCTCCACAGCCGCTACACCAAACGCCCACTGGTACCACCTCGGGTCCTTCAAATACCCTCTTCTCAGGTAATCTATACCAAGAATGCATGGGGCATCTGGGCCAGTCACAATAGGGTGCATCTGCCACTCAGTCCCAGTCAGACTCACTTCAGCTTCCAATGCAGTCAGCTCTTGGGAGCCCCCTGTCATGCCAGAGATAGAAATTGATTCAGTCCCTTTATAGTTTGATGGTATTATGGTGCATTGTGCACCAGTGTCCACTAGAGCTTTATACTCCTGTGGTTCTGACGTGCCAGGCCATCGAATCCACACAGTCCAAAAAACACAGTTGTCCCTATCCTCCACCTGGCTGGAGGCAGGGCCCCTTTAATCCTGAACATAGTGTTCGTTATCAACATCTCTGTTCAAGCGGCTCACGTAGATTTGATCCCCATTATTCACATCTGGTAAATAGGGATACAAAGCCCATCTACACTGTCTGGAGAGCTTCCCATTGGAAACTGGAGCAACAAATTTCCTGGAAGAAGGCCCATTCCTAGTCGGTTCACCTTGCAACTCATGTATGCGTGTCTGTAAAGCCAAGGTAGGTTTTCCATCTTATTTCTTCATGTTCTCTCGATGGTCACACAGGAAAAAAACACAGGGTGCCTTGTGATGTATACTGTCTCTCCCAAGTAGGTCTTGCGGGGGAATGCTGTCTCCTGATGGCTGAGACATTCTTCAGTGCAGGTGGGGAGCGGGGTCTGTCCTCCATCTGGGACAATTTTTCCAACACCTTACTGAGCATTTCTGTGGATTTGTCAGATGTTTTTTCCACAGCTGAAGTGCTGGCCTGTGTGGAGGAAATAAGATTGTCTGCATATTGCTGCATCTGATTATCTATGTCACCCACCGTTGGTGCATCGTCATCTGCCCAGCTAAATAATGCTAATGAGTTGCCATATGATGGTGGCGCGCTCAGTACCCACTTGTGCCATATGGGTCTGGTAACTCTGAGTGCATCTGGGTCTAGTGGTGTCTGCAGGTCATCCAGGTCAGCAAAAATCAGCTCCCGCACAGCTATTTCCCCAAGATTCTTGACACCTCTCTCAATGGTTGTCCACTTGCCTGGGTGGTATATAACATCATCCCTAAAGGGACACCTGTTCTTCATGCTTTGCAGGAGTCACCACTAGAGAGTGAGGGGCTCTGCACCAGTTGCAAGACCGTTATCCATACCCACTTCTCTAGCCATTGGTCCCAGCTGCTTGGCTGCACTACCATCCAACTTGAGACCGTCAGCTCCATTATCCCAGCAGTGGAGCAGCCAAGTAAGAAGCTGCTCGCCTTCATGATGGCTGTAATCTCTACATATATCTCACAGCTCACTCAGGGAGAAAGACCAAGTGGTTACCTCTGACTCGGCCTCCTGTGATGTCCCTGATAGGCTATCATGACCTACTCTTTTTGTGGTTTTTGTTTTCTGTACAGAGGTGACTGATACCAGCACTGGTTGAGTCCCTAGGTTAGCCGCATCACCCATCACTAGGGGCTGATTAGCTGCAGCCCTTGTTGCCAAAGTCTGGGTAATTGCAGCAAGAGCTTCCTGGAGATGGGTAATCGCACTGCCCAGTGCAGAGATCTGAATAGCCTCTGGGGTAGCCGGGATATCTGCTGTAGGGACTGGCAGGGTCTGACTATCTGTGATTCCTGTTGTGGGACTGGGGCAGCTGCAGTGTCTGTTACAGTGATTGCAGCAGCTGTGCTGTATCCACCCTTATACCAATGTTGAAGCGAGAGCAAGAACTGAAAAACATTCAAAAGGCCTGACAATATGAGCATGGTGGTTGAAACATCCCACGGGTATTCAAAATTTTCAAAAGGCAGTGAGATCCGCTTCAAGGGAAAAATAACATACAGGTCACCCATTCCCATTCCATAGAAATCAGAATTGGGCACAGTTCCAAAAGAATTTGTAATACCACAAACCAAGGCCAAACCACATAGCAGAGTGATACCTTTAAGTCCATGCCCAGAAGTGACAAACTGCACAAAACCAGTAACAAACAACAGCAAAACCACACATTTGATTAGCCATCCCAAAAGTGACTGTAAAACCAAACACCAGAGAATTCCACCCAGTGGCCCTGCTACCGACACCAACATGATGAATGCTTGTACCAAAAACAGTCAAATCTGTGAAAACTTCAACCCTCTGAGACTCTTAGACCAAAAGTCTATGGTTCTCCCAGGTGATATATTTACGTTGGGCACCAAATAAACTGTCTTCATTTAGCCCACACCCAGGGGTATACAATAGCAGTTTTTCTCTCGCCCAATGTCTCTTCCCCAAATGAGGAAGGGAATTGGGAAAAGGAGGGAGACTTGTAGGTTGAAATTAACCAGATTTAATGAAATGAAGAAATGAATATAAATGACAACACAAAACACACAAAAGTATACTTATCCACAGAGCACTGGCAAGTTTCAGGGGCGGGGGGAGGCAGGGGGAGGGGGGGGAGCCTGTGGGCCAGCCAGGGTCAGCTGCCCTGGATTTAACTGCTAAGGGCCTTGATCACCATGGCTGGCTACAAACTGAAACCAAATCCCAATGAAACCAGGACAGTACCATATGTGGATCTATTTTTTTTTCTCTCAGGAATGACCATGATATTAGGAAAAAAATATAAACTTACGGATTCTGATGCAAATGTGATGTTAATGTTGGATGACAGAGATACTGAATCATGTTGCTATTTGGCTTGTAGTATTGGCAAGAGATGTTTGAAATATGGGGAAGAGGAGAATATTCAGATGTTGGTACCTCCACTTTCAGAATGAAGTGTGCCGGGGGCAGGAGAAAAGAATTCCCCAGCCAAGCCCCTGGTTCCAATAAGGCTGGGAGGAAACACCATCGATTTCTTAGTAAATATGGGAGCTAAATATTCTGTGATAAATACATGTAAGGGACCTTTAAGTAGATTTTCAATGCCTACTGTTGGGGTTACGGGAAAGAGAAATACGACCATTCCTGAAACCTTTTAGAATGTACAATTGGAAATAAAACAGTAATGCATGAATTTCTGTATATACTGGAATGCCCAATGCCTCTCCTAGGATGGGATTTATAGGATAAATTGGCAGCACAAATTATCTTTGAGAATGGAAAAATTCAAGTTCATTTTCCTGAAGCTAATGCCTGGCAAGCCCAGACTTATTTGTTGCAGTTAGAGACAGAAGAAGCTGGAAACCCACCAAAACCAGAAGAAACTGGAAATGTTCCAGGGGAAATTAAGAATGCTGTCAGTCCTTTTGTCTGGGCAACAGAAAAACCAGGAAGAGCAAAGAATGCGGAGCCGGTAAAAGTCAAATTAAAAGCAGGAGCTAAATTGGTAGGAAAAAAAAAACCAAACCAAACAATATTCTATCAGTTTGGAAGCTAGGAAAGGTTTGGAATCAATAATAAATAACTTCCTTAAACATGGACGCTTGAGAGAATGTCAATCTGAATATAATACTCCTATCCTTCCAGTGAAGAAACCACATAATCAAGGATATAGGTTGGTCCAGGATTTAAGAGCAATAAATCAACTGGTAGTGGATATCCACCTGGTGGTTCCTAACCCATACACCTTGCTGACAACTATCAATGAGACAAATGCTTACTTTTCTGTTTTAGACTTGAAGGATGCTTTCTTTTGTATCCCTCTGGAAGAAAACAGTCAGAAGATCTTTGCTTTCAAGTGGAAGGACTCATCGACTGGAAGGTAAACACAACTCTGTTGGACAGTACTACCACCGGGGTTCAAGAACAGCCCGAACATCTTCGGGACCATCCTGGCCAAGGAATTGGAACAATGGTCTGGTAAGGAAGATCAAGTAACCCTCCTCCAATATGTTGATGACATTTTACTAGGGGCAGATACGATTGAGATCTGTAAGGAAAAGACTGTTAGCCTCCTAAATTTCTTGGGAAAGGCTGGGTACCGGGTGTCAGAGAAAAAAGCACAAATTGCACAACAGACTGTAATATATCTTGGATTTGAGATATCCCAGGGACAACGAAGACTGGGAGGTGACAGAAAATAAGCCATCTGCAGGTTGGCACCCCCACAATCTAAAAGAGAACTGAGAGGATTTCTAGGAATGGCCGGATGGTGTCGCCTCTGGATTCCAAATTATGGTTTATTGGTAAAACTATTGTTTGAAGCAATCAAAGGCCCTGAAGAAGTTTTAGAATGGACTCCTGAATGCAGTAACAGTTTTGATGAAATTAAACAAACATTAATGAAGGCTCCAGCCTTTGGACTGCCAAATTTGACTAAACCTTTTGAATTATTTATCCATGAGAGAGGACATGTGGCCATGGGAGTACTGACCCAACTCCCGGGAGACCAGAAAAGGCCAGTGGCTTACTTCTCCAAACAACTGGATAAAGTAAGTTCAGGGTAGCCTGGTTGCTTGCGAGCGGTTGCTGCAACAGTTCTCATTATCCAGGAGGCCAGAAAGCTAACCTTGGGACAAAAGATAACAGTCCATGTCCCTCATGCAGTACTCGCAGCACTAGAACAAAAGGGACATCATTGGCTTACCCCCAGCCAATTACTACAATACCAAGCCCTATTGGTAGAACAAGATGATGTCATTCTGAAAGTAAGTACAACCCTGAATCCTGCTACACTGATGCCGACTGAAAAGGAGAATGATTCTAATCATGACTGTTTACAAGGTATTGAACAGGTATATGCCAGCAGGCCAGATCTAAGGGATAGCCCCCTTCAGAACCTGGATGAAGAGCTATTTACTGACAGAAGCAGCTTTATACTGAAAGGAGAAAGGAGAGCTGGCTATGCCATGGTAACTTTGACTGAAGACCTGGAGGTAAAAGCAATACCCCCAAACATATCTGCTAAAAAGGCAGAAATAATTGCCTTGACAAGAGCGTTAGAATTGACTGAAGGGCAAAGGGTCAATATTTATACAGACTCTAAATATGCCTTTGGGGTTGTTCACACACATGGTGCCATATAGAAAAAACGACGACTCTTATCTGCAACTGGAACACCTATAAAATATGGAACTAAAATTCTAAAATTACTTGAAGCAGTCCAAAAGCCCAAGGAGCTAGCTGTGATTCATTGCAAGACACACCAGAAGGGAAACTCCAACATAATTGAAGGAAATAAGAAAGCTGGTGAAACAACAGAGCGTGCCGCTTTGACAACCATGATCTATGTTTTGATCCCATCAAAAGAAATACAAGTAGAGACTCCACAATATGGCGGAAAGGAAGACAAATTGGCTGAACTCTTGCAGTGTACAAAAAATGATGAAGGATCGTGGATTACTTCACATGGACAATGTGTAGTTACCCCTGAAATTATGCGGAAGCTAATGATTAAAACCTGTGAGGAGACCCATATGGGAGCAGAAGTCGGTTAGATGATATACCATTGGAGCAAAGATGCTGCTTATTGCCAAAAGTATAAGCAACAGGTGTGAGGTTTGTCTTAAAAATAATCCAAAAAATCCACCCTCGACCCCCTCCTGGAGAGGGAAAAAAGAAGAAGTCAGAACAAATGCATATTACAGGAGAAAAGGTGTTAATTGAATATCTCTTGTCTCTAAATAAAGTGTTGAGTTCCTTATACAGGTATGTGTTATCAAAGACACCAATACCTCTTGAACTTCCAGTACATCCCTTCCATCTGGGAGACCAGGTGTACCTGCAAACATGGAAAGATGATCCCCTGAGGGAGAAGTGGAAAGAACCCTTCCATATATTGCTAACTACCAACACTGACATAAATTTGGAAGGAGTGGACCCTTAGATTCACTATACCAGGATCAAAAAAGTGCCCCCAGGACTGTGGACATCAACTCCCAAGGGACCATTAAAACTAACTCTGAAAAGGAATTAATGAATTGTACTTGGACAGATATTGGATCATTTATTCATTCAGAGTGAAATCAAGGAATTGTTATTTTTTTGTACTATAATAGTTATAGAAGGAATAATTGCAGTAATCAAAGATACATAAATTTTTCAAAATTGGCCAAAGTAAACACCATGGAGCTGAATACTCCTAGTGAACAAGACTAAATTTCAAGATGTGCTATTCGAAATATTTGGGAACTATTAGCCTGAGAGGTGCATCTAAATTTAAAGAAAGAGAAGGATTAGATTTTTCCTGGTTACTCTCATGGCTTCCAAATTTGAACTGGCTACGACAATTATTTCTCCTAATATTGATGATTATATTTTTGATTATTGTTACTTGCTGTTTAATCCAGTGCATGCCTTTATGTAGACCTGGTAATTACAAGTGAATGATATGAGGCTTATGATGCTGGACATCATAAGCCTCAAAGGGGGGAATTGATATAGTAACATTTGTATTCGTGTTTGAACATTTACTTAGTGTACTTGCTAACTGCTTAAAGATGCATGCAGGATACATTTTGTCAGGATACATCTGGTCCATCGGGAGGGAAAGAAGATATTGTCCTTATCTACATCTTGGGATGCTAGCCAGAAGGAGAAGAAGAAAGGAGTATCCTGGAACATAAGGACTTTAATCAGTGGTCTGTTTAAAGCAAACTAATAACTGTTGTTTAACGTAAATCAACCTTGGCCAAAATATGAGTTTTAAGATGTCCTGAAGTAAACTATGCTCACTATAATACTAAAAAACACACCCACAGGTCAAAAAGACCCTTGCCCAGGTGAAGACCCTTCCCCTGAGCATGCGTAGATCGTATAAGAATGACTAAGCATTTATGTTAATTGTAATCAGATACATTAACCAATGAAAAATATGTTATGCAAATGGAGGGATGATTTAATTTAATTCTTTGTGTATAAAAAAGGTACTGGGATTCGCAGTAGGTGTGCTTGATTTGTGCATGATTCCACCGAGCACCCTGCACAGAATAAATACAATAACTCTCCTGAGTGTGTGAGATTGGTTTATTGCACGCCGGGCATGAATCCGCTTTTCGGACAACAGTATTATGTAGCAATTAACATCATACAGTTCAGAACTGAGTGTTCTCACACAGAATTAGATCACCTTCAGTAACACATTGGACTTCACCATCCTTCAGCATCAGCAGTGTGCCCAGGTGGCCAAGGCAGCCAACAGCATCCTGGCTTGTATCAGAAATAGCGTGACCAGCAGGGCAAGGGAAGCGATCGTCCCCCGTACTCAGCACTGGTGAGGCTGCACCTTGAATACAGCGTTCAGTTTTGGGCCCCTCACTACAAGGAAGACATTGAGGTGCTGGAGAGAGTCCAAAGAAGGGCAACAAAGCTGCTGAAGGGTCTGGAGAACAAGTCTTATGAGGAGTGGCTGAGGGAACTGGGGTTGTTTAGCCCAGAGAAAAGGAGGCTGAGGGGAGACCTTATTGCTGTATACAAGTACCTGAAAGGAGGTTGTAGCAAGGAGGGCGCTAGTCTCTTCTCCCAGGTAACAAGTGATAGGATGAGAGGAAAAGGCCTCAAGTTGCACCAGAGGAGGTTTAGATTGGATATTAGGAAAAACTTCTTCATGGAAAGAGTTATCAAGCAGTGGAACAGGCTGCCCAGGGAAGTGGTGGAGTCACCATCCCTGGAGGTATTAAAAGACGAGTAGATGTGATGCTTAGGGACATGGTTTAGTGGTGGACCTGGCAGTGCTAGGTTAATGGTTGGCCTTGATGATCTTAAAGGTCCTTTCCAACCAAAACAATTCTATGATTCTATGATTCTATGCCATTTAGATAGCCCCAACCACATCCGAAATTCTCAAAATCTAGCAGAATCAACTTGGCAGAAAAAGGAAGAGTACCATTTCCCAAAGTAAAATTGAAGGAGTAATTATTAACAAAGTCAGCTAAAGGGCATTCGGGGTACACAGATGAAGTCGCTGCTACTGATTCATGGTTAAAGCTGCCCATCATTGTGTCATAGAGATAAGAGATCAGAATAGTAACATCCTGCTTTATGACAGCATAAATCAGTATCAAACCCCATAGCAAAACGACGCATTTTGACCAGAGCCCAGAACTGATAAACTGCACAAAACACTAAGAAACAGTGCATACAGCAAGTAAGGTATTATTACACTTAACTTTGAAAAAAGCTCTATAAAGACAGAAGATAACAGTTTGCTAAAAAACAACGTGATATGAGCTGTCTGTTTTAATTTCCAACCCCTCAAGACTCTCAAAGGAAGAAGTCTGATACTCTCTCGACTAAGCTATCCGGGTGTCCTCCTGCCAGAGCCGGGATTCGAACTCATCAGAGCAACCTGTCAGAGCCCTCTCGTGGGTTTGAGTCCCATGTTGGGTGCCAATAAATCTGTCATGGTTTAAAGTTGGGCCAGCTATTAAACTGATGGCAGATGCTCTCTGTTAACCCTTCCCCCCTCCCAGAAGGGGAAGGAAAAGGGAAAAGGGAGAGAGACTTATGGGTTGGAAAGTTAAAACAGTTTTAAAAAGCTATAACAATGAAAAAGAGTATAATAATAATGATGGAAATAATTAAATATATACAAATATATACAAAACCAAGATCAAGCTCCCCCGATGATGGTCGTGTCACCACCGGCACTGCAGGGCAGGCTCTGGGAAGGCCCAGACTGAGCTCAGCGATGGACGGGAACTGGATTCAGGAACGCACAGATTGGGATCGAGGGCAGGAGAAAAATGGACAGAGTCCTCTTCGGACACTGGCCATAGCAGAAAGGAGAGCAAGACCCTCGTGATCCCCCCGCTTTATACTGAGAATGACGTGTATGGGTGGAACACCTCACTGGTCAATTTTGTGTCACCTGTCCTGTCCACTCCTCCCTGGAGGTGTGACCCTTCTACATCTCTTCACTTGTAATTAGTGAGGAATTTAGCAGTGACCTTGGTTTCTCTAGGAATAAGTCTAAGCAAGAGCCTTTCTGCATACCATTTGTACCGGTGCCTCAGTGATAACTATAAACTTTGAGTATTAGCAGTCCTAGAAGCAGACACTGTCTGCAAAACATGCAGTTAGTTTCAGAAAGTGCAGTTACTTAGAAGAATCTTAGCTGAAAGTAAAAATCACTGAAAAGAAAATTGGTTCTGTTTTATTCCAAACCAGGACACTGGACTATCTCAGCTGCAGCTCACAGTTCTAGCACTGGATAAAGACTGTTGGTCAGAATAGCTGCTATGAGTTAGGCGAGACAACTGTTAGTTATCACTGCACAGCCCATAAGCTCTTATCTTAGAGATGGGACAGATAAATGCTTCTAGATCATGAATGCATTAATATAGGCCTTTTTCTGCTGCAGAAGGATCTGCATGGCTGGACTCCAAACACAGGCAGAGACATAGTGACGGACCCCCATGCTAGCAGAGCTCTTGGCAAGATCAGAACCTCCCAGCAGAAGGAAGAGGAAAGACAAAAACCTGCCTCCCTCTCCAGAGCTATTTGTTGCTTTTCTAACTCAATGTGAAAGCTAAGCTTCAACTGCTTTTTTCCCCTCTAGGTGCAAACAAGGAGAAGAAGAGCAAGAGAGTCACTTCTGGACAGACTCCTCCTTCCCTCAGATCACATTGCAGAGGTATTTTGAGGCTCCTAATCACTGGGGTAGGTGGTGTAAGTATACAGGACTGCAGATCTGTGGATTTTGCTTGAGGTAAGAGTGCACGGGGTTGGGAAGATCACACCCCTAGCAGGCTCCAAGCAGGACAGAAGCCCTAGGATATCATAGCAACAGGGCAGCTAAAAATGGTAAAGAAAACAAGAGCAGAACTGAGATCTGTTATGTTAGGATTATTCACCAGTTGTGCATTAGCCACCAATTATTGCAACAGAACAAATAAGGCATGCAAATATTTTGGCCATCTCATTGGCCTCGATGCTGTGTTTTTCTTTGCTTTGGAGAAAGCATTGGGTGAAGATTTAAGGCTGAGTCATATTTCAAAAAAAGAACTGCTAATTCGGTTGATTTTGTTTCTATCCTGCATATATCACATGTATGTGAGGGGGGTGTGACAAAACTATGGGACTACCATAAGTCATAAATTCATCCCACCAGAATATAAACAATTAAAGTGGGTTCAACTTTATTCAGCATTTAGAGCATCTGAGCTGTTGTTCTACCACCAAATAATCTGCTTAAAAGCAAATAAAAGTGACATGGTAGGGTTTAATATTGTCAAGTCAATCATCTGTACTAAGGCAGCTGCTGTCACATTTGTGTTTTCTGGTTTTGTTTTGCTGACTGCTTACCCTACTGCTTGGAATAGAAGTTCTCCAAAAAGAAGTTGAGTCTCCATTAATGGATTGATTGGCTAATTCCCATCCCAACAGCAAAACTAATATCAACAGAGGACTATAAAAATACAACAGTTCGAAAGAATACTTTCCAGCCAACACGCAGAAAACAAAGATGAAGCACTGTAGTCCTTTTTCTGACCATCACTGCGTTTAAAATATTGTCTTGGTTTTGCTGGGATAGACTCATAAAATCAGTTTTCTGTTCATAAAAGCTGCACTTTTGAGAAGACTGCGGCACCCGATACAGTGGGAACAAAGATGATAAGACACACTGTTTTAGTTCGTGGCCAGCCATGGTATGTGGGTTTCCATGGTGATCAAGGCCTTTAGCAGTTTCGAGTTAGCCAGATGCTAAAGCTATGAGAAGCAAAAACCAGGGCACCTGACCCAGTCTGGCCAAGGGAAGTATTCTGTACCATAAATGTCACGTTCACTATAAATTGGAAAGTTTGCTGGGGATGGACCTCTCTCCTCAATGGTCGCCATCCCTGGAGAGTCTCGGCCGTCATTCTGCTCCTGAGGCCTCCCGTTCGTTGTGACCGTTGCTCTTCCGCTGGAGCTGTGGTGCTTGCAGTGTTTGACATCTGGCATTCACTGCTGGGAGTGCGCAGCTTGCGACCACTATATGGGCTGAGTATTTTATATTACCATTAGTATTAATATTGGTTTTCTTATTTTATTAAATCTGTTTCCATTTCAACCCACAAGACTCCCTCCTTTTCCCAATTCCCTTTCTCGGCTGGGGAGGGATCATTGGGTGATAGAACAGCTGGTTATTGCTTAGCCCTGGATGCAGGCTAAATGGAGACAGTTTATTTAGCGCCCAACGTGAATAGCTTGCCTGGGAGAACCGCAGACTTTTAATCTGAGAGCCTCGGAGGGTTGAAGTTTTAACAGATTTGATTGCATTCATTACGAGCATTCATTGTGTTGGTGTGGGCAACATGGTCTTTGGGCAGAATTCTCTGGTATTTCTTTTCAGAGTTGCTTTTGGAGTTGTGGCAGCTTTACCACTGTTTGTTATTGGTTTTGTGCAGATTATTGCTTCTCGGTGTGGGGTTATAGGTATCGCTTTGCTATATTGTTTGGCATTCATTTATGGTATTATAAATTTTTTTATAATTGCACTGATTTCTGATTTCTATGGAATGCTAGTGGGTGAAGTGACAAGCAAAACAGCAGTGGCGGATTCCTCTGAATACTTCGGGAGTCATCTAGTGGACTTATTTGTCAGGCTTTTGGAATGTCTTTCAGTTCTTGGTCTTACTTAGAGTAAAACATCAGTATAGGGGTGGGTACAACACAGCTGCCGCAACCACTGTAATGGGCCCCGCAGCTGCCCTGGCCCCCATGACAGGCACTGCAGCTGCTATAACCCACATGACAGGCACTATAGATGCCATAACCCCTGTAATGGGCCCCGCAGCTGCTCTGGCTCATACACCAGGCACTACAGCAGCCCCAACCCCCACGACAGATACCACAGCTGCCCCAGCACCCACGACAGGCATCGCAGATATTCAGACCCTACCAGACCCTACGGCAGGCACTGCAGCTACCCCAGAGGCTAATCACATTTCTGCAATGGGTACTGCGATTACTCAACTCCAAGCGATACTCGCTGCGATTGCCCAGACTTTGGTGACAAGCGCTGCAGCTAATCAGCCCCCAGAGATGGGTGATGCAGCTAATCTAGGGATTCAACCAGTGCCAATATCAGTCACCCCTGTACAGAACACAAAATACACAAAAAGAGCAGGTCGCGAAGGCCTACCAGGGACATCACAGGAGGACGAGCCAGAGGTAACCACTCGATCTCTCTCCCTGAGTGAGCTGTGAGATATATGTAAAGATTACAGCTGTCATGAAGGCATGGTAGAAAAGCCAAGCAGTTGGGACCGATGGCTAGAGCATGGGTATTGACAGAGGGTCTTGCAACAGACGCACATCCCCTCACTCTCTGGAGGCGACTCCTGCTAAGTGTGAGAAACAGGCATCCCTTTAGGGATGATGTCATATACCACCCAGGCAAGGGGACAACCATTGAGAGAGGTGTTAAGAATCTGAGGGAAATAGCTGTGCGGGAGCTGATTTTTGATGACCTAGATGACCCGCAGACACCACTAGATCCAGATGCACTCAGAGTTACCAGACTCATGTGGCACAAATGGGTACTGAGCGCGACACCGTCGTATGCCAACACATTAACATTATTTAGCTGGAAAGATGCCGAGGCACCAACAGTGGGTGACATAGATAATCAGATGCAGCAATATGCAGACAATCTCTTTTCCTCCACACAGGCCAGCATCTCAGCTGTGGAAAAACCATTTGACAAATCCGCAGAACTGCTCAGTAAGGTGTTGGAAAAATTGTCCCAGATGGAGGATAGGTTTCACTCCCCACCTGTACCAATGAATGTCTCTGCTATCAGGAGAAAGTGTTCCCCTGCAAGACCTGCTCAGGAGGGATAGTACACATCACGAGGCACCCTGTGGTTTTTCCTGTGTGACCATGGAGAGGACATGAGGAAATGGGATGGAAAACCTACTTTGGCTTTACAGGCATGCGTACGTGAGTTGTGAGGTAAAACAATCACAAAAGGGAGTGCATCCAGGAAACTTCTTGCTCCAGTTTCCAATGGGAAGCTGTCCAGACAGCGTAGATGGGCTTCGGATCCCTATTTGCAAGACGTGAATAATGGGGATGGGGGTCGAATCCCCACCAGCCGCTCAAACCCTGATGTCGATAATGGACACTATGTTCAGAATTAGAGGGGCCCTGCCTCCAGCCAGGTGGAGGAGAGGGACAACCATGTTTATTGGACTGTATGGATTAAATGGCCTGGCACATCAGAACCACAGGAGTATCAGGCTCTAGTGGACACTGGTGCACAATGCACCTTAATGCCTTCAAACTATAAACGCACAGAATCCATTTGTATCTCTGGCATGACAAGGGGCTCCCAAGAGCTGACTGTACTGGAAGCTGAAGTGAGTCTGACTGTGCCTGAGTGGCAGATGCACCCTATTGTGCCTGAGTGGCAGATGCCCCATGCATTCTTGGTATAGATTACCTGAGGGGGTACCAGTGGGTGTTTGGTGTAGCCGCTGTGGAGATGGAAGAAATTAAACAGCTGTCTACCCTGCCCGGTCTATCATCGGAGGACTCTTCTATTGTGGGGCTACTGAGCGTCAAGGAGCAAAAGGTGCCCACTGCTACTACAACAGTCCACTGGCAGCAGTATTGGACTAACAGAGACTCACTGATCCCCATCCATGAGCTGATCCGTCAACTGGAGAGCCAAGGAGTGCTCGGAAAACGTGCTCACCCTTTAACAGTCCCTTATGGTCAGTGTGAAAGTCTAATGGGGAGTGGAGACTAACTGTGGACTATCATGTCCTGAATGAAGTCACACCACTGCTGAGTGCTGCTGTACCAGACATGTTAGAACTCCATTACGAAGTCAAAGGCAGCCAAGTGGTATGCCACGACTGATATTGCAAATGCATTTTTCTCCATTCCTTTGGCAGTGGAGTGTAGACAACAATTTGCTTTCACCTGGAGGGGCATCCAGTACACGTGGAATCGACTGCCCCAGGGGTGGAAACATAGCCCCACCATTTGCCATGCACTGGTCCAGACTGCACTGGAGAAGGGTGGAGCTCCAGAACACCTGCAGTACATTGATGACATCATTGTATGGGGTAATACAGCAGGAGAAGTTTTTGAAAAGGGGAAGAAGTCATTCAAATCCTTCTAGAAGCTGGTTTTGCCATCAAGTGCGCTAAGGTCCAGGGACCTGCAAAAGAGATCCAGTTTTTAGGAATCAAGTGTCAAGATGGCTGCCATCAGATCCCAATGGACATGATTAACAAAATAACAGCTGTGTCTTCACCAGCTAACAAAAGGAGACGCAAGTTTTGCTAGGCGTAGTAGGCTTCTGGAGGATGCACATTCCCCATGACAGTCAGTTTGTGAGCCCTCTCTATGAACTAACTGTGAAGAATAATGACTTTAAATGGGGCCCTGAGCAACAACCGGCTTTTGAGCAAATTCTTGTAGAAATTTTCACATAAATTCCTATAGAAGTTCTCATGAATTAAGAATAGAATAATAAATATAAGTCAATCTGATAAAACACAAGTGGGCTTTCACAATCCATGAATATTGTTCTCAAAGCTCCTTGTGTAATCCTGACCTATGACTGAACAAATCATCAGTCAAAGCTTAATGAGTAGCTAAGCAGGAGTAGGCCTAGAAGCATTACTTTCTGATGCCTTTAGTAAAAAGGATGTATGGTTAACCTTTTCTTTACTTTAAAAGAAATATAGGATACTTATAACTTTATTTCTATTAATGCTTATTTCTAAATAGACTTTAGCTATTTTACGTTAATACTTAGGAGACGCTGGCAGTGGAAACCAGACTCTGGTCAACCCCGATCAAGATGGGATGCTGATTACAGCAAGAACATTAAGGATGGGGTGTCGACCGGAGCCGGAGTGGAACCAGAACATAAAGATCAGCTAACCAATGGAAAAGAATGGACTTTTGTGGACTCCTGACAATGGACTTTTGTGGACTTGACGAAGGAAGAAAGAGGGATTGAAATAGTTAGTGGATTTTTAACAGAAGCTCGTGAGAAGTTTGTGACGTAACTACTTATTAGTTTCTATATAAACTGATAGTGAAATTGAGTCAGGTACCATTCACTGCGGTGGTGGTCCAACTCTGAGTTGCTTTAATAAAGAATCAGCAAACCTAGAGACTGGGACTCTTCCAATTTTCTTTAACATAAATCAAACAAGAGAAAGTTCATGCAGTGGCCCTGGCAGCCAGGAGGGCCAACTGTGCCCTGAGGTGCATCAAGCATAGTATTGCTAGCCAGTAGAGGGAGGCGATTGTCCCACTCTACTCTGCACTGGTGCAGCCTCACCTTGAGTACTGTGTGCAGTTTTGGGCACCACAGTATAAAAGGGATATGAAGATACTAGTGAGTGTCCAGAGGAGAGCCACAAAGATCGTGAAGGGTGTAGAGGGGAAGCTGTATGAGGAGTGGCTGAAGTCACTAGGTCTGTTCACTCTGGAGAAGAGAAGACTGAGGGGAGACCTCATTGCAGTCTACAACTTCCTCACAAGGGGAGGTGGAGGAGGAGGAGCTGACCTGTTCAGCCTGGCAACCAGTGACAGAACTCAAGGGAATGGCAGGAAGATATACCAGGGGAGGTTTAGGTTGGATATTAGGAAAAGGTTCTTCACCCAGAGGGTGGTGGAGCACTGGAAGAGGCTCCCCAGGGAAGCAGTCATGGCGCCAAGCCTAACAGCATACAAGAAGCATTTGGACAATGATCTCGGACACATTGTGTGAATTCTGGGGTTGTCCTATGCTGGGACAGGAGTTGGGCTCGATGATCCTTGTGGGTCCCTTCCAACTCAGGACATTCTATGATTCTATGCAGTAGCTGTTGGACCAGTACGGATGGAACCAGATGTAAAGAATATGCTCTACATGGCAGCTGGGGAGAATGGCCCTACTTGGAGCATCTTGCAAAAGGCACCAGGGGAGACTTGAGGTTGACCCCTAGGGTTTTGGAGCCTGGGACAGAGAGGATCAGAGGACTGCTATACTCTGTTGGGGGATATTGTTGCAGCTAATGGAAAGAATCAAGAGCTGAAGTCAACAAGCTCTCCAAGCAAGGCCACAGGCCTATCTCCTGTGTGCTTCCCACAGAGCCTCTGCCAGACTTAGCACCTGCAAGGCCACAGGCCAATCTCCTGTGTGCTTCCCACGGAGCCTCTGCATACTTGACAGTAAACATCACTGTGAACAGTGCTGGACTTGGCACCTGCAGGATCATGTTACAGCACAGGGGGATGGTGAAAGGACTGACCGATGGGAGGTTGCAGGGGAACGCGTGGACAGCATGTGGCAGAAGCGGGGCGACCAATCGGGTTTTGCATGGACAGTGCCTGGCTGCATGTACGGAAGCAAATATGTTATAAAAAGTTGTTTGTTTTTTTTTTTTTTTTGTAATAAACGGCTTATGCTTGATTCACATTGAATCGTGTGCTGAGTCCTTTTCTCCGCAACTGGCGACCCCGACGTGATCGTCCGGCCGGCGAGACACGTTCGGAAGAAGGTTTTTGCTGGTGGAACAGCAGCGGGCAGAGCTGCTTACCTGGGAACTTGGTAGAAGACACCGTGGATTCAGTGAGCCACCAGGGGCACGATGGGGGGTACTATATATAACTAAGGAAGAGAGTACCGTTTTGTCTATGTGGCAGCCAGTCTTGAAACAACGGGGGGTAAGTCTCCCGGATCGTTGCAAAAAATGATGTTGTGATACATCTGCTACTACTGCCTTCAGTTTAACAGTATGGGAAGGATTAGGATCTGCCCTTTTTGAGGCAGCGACAAAGGGAGATAAAGCTGCCGTGGAACTGTTAACGACATGGCGTGTAATGAAAGAGACTGTACAAAAAGTAAAGCAACAGCAAGACAAAGAGGAAAAGAAGGAGGATTTGGAGCCTCCTGTATTAGTACCCAGCACTTCTGTGCCTCCTCCTGCGCCAAAGAATGAAGGGACAAATGTTCCAGGAGAAGAAAAATCAGAGAAGGTAATGACAGAAGAATCTACAAGTGCACCGTCAGTTAAGGTGAAGTTGCCGATACCTACCACTCCTCATGCGGTGGCCGAGTATTATCAAAACTTATTGATCACGGGCACCCCAGAATCGGATGACAAAGGGGTGGTACAGAAGCCCCGGCACATAAAGCGACCACCCTCTGCGAACCCGAGATTGCCACCCTTCAGTGGAGCAACCCCGAAGAGAACTGAAGGAGCTGCACATCCTTCTCCTTCTGCGCCACCTGCTGACGATGAAGAACTGTCTCAGGCGCTTAGTCGGCTAAGTATTAAAACCCCTCAGCCCACACCAGATAGATAAATTAGTTTACCTGGGATTACTGTGTTCCCTCGGGATCCTGTGAAATTTTGGGAGGCTGTAAAATCATGAGCAGCTCTGGAGGGGGAGTGGGAGGTAGTAGAGAAACTGGGAGGCATGGGAGGTGCAGCGGGTGAATCTGGGTCTTTTAGTACTGGTCCTTCTGCTTATCCTGTGATTTTCCATGACCCTGCAGCAGGACAGCCTCATTCACATGTTGCTTTTTCATGGAAGGTGGTACAAGACCTACAAAGAAATGTAGCTCGATATGGGGTGAATTCTCCCCCATGTATGCAAATGTTAAGGCTGTTGACAATGGATACTTTGACTCCTTGGGATTTTAAGCAACTAGGGAGGATATTTTTTCAACCTGTGCAATTTTTGGTGTTTATGTCAAATTGGAGAAGTGCATGTGAAGCGCAAGCTGTAATAAATTTTCAACTCAATCAGAATGACCCTAGGTATGGTAATGGGGTGGATGTTTTAATGGGAGAGGGTCAATTTGCTAATCCTAGCCATCAGGCTCAATGGGACCCTCTTATCCTGGGGGGGGGGGGGGGGAAAAAAAAAAAAAAGCAAGCGCTGGGTTTGAATGCAATTGTAAAAAACTGCACAATTGGCATCCCCAATACACAGATATACTACTGTAAGACAAGGACCCAAGGAGCCCTTTATATCCTTTGTTGAGAGGCTACAAGAAGCAGTTGAAAAGCAAATTTTTGATGTTGGTTTACGAGATACTCTAGTTACGCAATTAGCTAGGGATAATGCTAATGCTGATTGTCAAAAAATCATTGAAGCTTTACCTGGAGAGCCAGATTTGAATGCTATGATACTGTGGAACATAAGGCTCAAGTTATAGCTGCGATTAGACTACTGCAGAGGTACAGCAACTGATTACAGAAGTAGAAAGCAGGCTATATTCCAAATTTATACATCGTATTGATTTGAATCAGGAAATACAAATTATCACCTTGTTTGATAGGCAAATTCCATATGCAATAATTGGTCAATGGAATTCAGAATGGTCAGATCCGTTACACATATTGGAATGGTTGTTTCTACCTTCAAGAACAAAGAAAACTGTCCCCATGATTGCAGAGCTATTGGCACAGATTATCATCAAAGGAGGGATGCGATGTAGGGAGCTTGTGGCCAGAGATCCTGCATCACTAACCTTTCCTATTGCAGCTCAATACTTTGAGTGGTGTATGGCTAATAGCTTTGCAAACAGCCATGGAGAATTTCTCGGGACAGGTTGTTTACCACTTGCCCTCCCATCCTCTTGTAAAATTGAGTGTGGAACTTCCAATTGCCACAGGAGTGTTGTGCGCGGACACTCCTGTGGAGGGAATTACCATTTTTACGGATGGATCTGGAAAAACAGGCAAGGCGGGCCTTGTCTGGTATTCTGACGGCAAGTGGGAATCTATGGTAGTACAACAAAAGGGTTCACCTCAGGTGGTAGAATTACGAGCTGTATTAGAAGTATTTCAGAATTTCCTCACTCCTTTTAATTTGGTTACTGATTCAGCATATGTAGCTGGCATTGTAAAACAATTGGACAGATCTGTTATAGAGCATGCACGTAATCAGTGTGTTTTTTAATTGCTGCGATCTCTGTGGCAAGAAATTCAAGTTCGAACTGCATTATTTTATGTTTTACATGTAAGAAGTCATACTAATTTGCCTGGGTTTATTGCAGAAGGCAATGCTCGAGTGGACTCTTTGGTTTCTGACCCCACAAATTCTACTACAATGACTGTACAGGTACCGGACATTAAACAACAGGCACATATGTCACTGTCCTGGTTTGGCCTAAACCAGGCCGATTTTCCTTTCGGTGATTTTTGCTTTCAGCTAAGTCTCCTCTAAGTAACTGCACTTTCTGAAACTAACTGCATGTTTTTGCAGATGGTGTCTGCTTCCAGGACTGATAACGCTCGAAGTTTGTAGTTATCACTGAGGCACCGGTAGGGATGTTGTGCAGAAAGGCTCTTGCTGTACTTGTTCTTGAGAGAAACCAAGGTCACTGCTGAATTCCTCACTGCTTACGAGTGAAGAGCCGAAGGGGGGTCGCAGCTGCAGAGGGGAGCGGACAGGGCAGGTGACCCAAAATTGACCAACGAGGGTATTCCATCCCATACACGTCATTCTCAGTATAAAGCGGGGGGATCACGAGGGTCTCGCTCTTTTTCTGCTATGGCCGGTGTCCAGGGAGGACTCCGTCTGTTTTCCTGCTGCCCCGATCCCGATCCGTGCGTTCCTGAATCCAGCTCTCGACCATCGCTAGGCCCAGGCTGGGCCTTCCCGGAGCCTGCCCTGCAGTGCCGGTGGTGACGTGGCTGACTTCAGGGGAGCTCAATCTTGGTTTTGTATATATATTTGTATATATTTGATTATTTCTATTATTATTATTATACTTTTTTTTCATTATTATAGTTTATTAAAACTGTTTTAATTTTCCAACCCAGAAGTCTCTCTCCCTTTTCCCTTTCCCTTTCCCTTTGGGGGGAGGAGGGGGGATAACAGAGGGCATCTGCTGCAGGTTTAATAGCCAGCCCAGCTTTAAACCGTGACAATCACATGAGTTTTTTCATCAAGGATATCGGGCATTACGACGACAATTTCATTTGTCACACAGTGATGCTCGGAATATCGTGGCTATGTGTCCTGATTGTCAACAACTACCACGACCTATGCAGATACAAGGAACTAATCCTCGAGGACTGCAGGCCTTGGACATTTGGCAAACAGATATAACTCACATTGCTGAATTCGGCAGGGTAAAATATGTTCATGTAACGATTGACACTTTTTCTTCCTTGATTATTGCTACAGCGCAAACAGGTGAGCATGCTGGCCACGTCATTCGACACTGGCGGAGAGCTTTTGCAACTGTGGGCATCCCTAAACAGATAAAGACTGATAATGGACCTGCTTATCGATCCACTAAAGTTCAGGCTTTTTTACTGGCATGGGGTGTTACTCATATCACTGGAATCCCTCATTCTCCCACGGGACAAGCAATCATCGAGCGAGCACATCAGACTCTGAAACGCATGCTTTTAAAACAAAAAGGGGGAATGAGTGGTGGGACACCTGAAGCTAGACTGGACAAGGCAGTATATGTATTGAACTTTCTCCAAATTCGAACTGATAAAACTGATCCTCCTGTTGTAATGCATTTTGGATCAATGAAAGGACGATCGCAGATGGAACCTGGTGTAAAAGTTTTTATTCGAGATTTGCAAACAGGGCAATGGATGGGACCACATGATTTGTTAACCTGGGGACGGGGTTATGCTTGTGTTTCCACAGATGTAGGACCTCGTTGGATGCCAGCCAGGTGTGTGCGTCCCGCCGTGGGAAAGGAAAAAGAAGTAACTCAGAATCAGGAGACAGCCACTTGAAGATGGGAGGGTTGTATATAGCTGTTTTTCTATATACTCTCATAGCAAGCCTTACAGCATGGATACCATCTCAAGTGAAAACCAATGTCTGGGTTACATTAAAAATTTTTGCAGCTTCTTTACTAGTGCCTGGAGCAGCTGCTGCTAGAGCGTTAAGTACCTTGAATAAGTTGGGATGCTGGCTTTCAAAACAGACCAATGCTACTTCTGCGGCCTTAAGTAATTTGCTGTTAGATGTAGACTCAGTTAGACACGCTACACTGCAAAATAGGACTGCTATTAATTTTCTTTCTATTAGCACATGGGCACGGGTAATATTTTTGATATTGTTGTTTGGATGTTGTTTGTTGCGGTGTGTCTCGGGCATGATAGAATCAGCAGTGAAAAAGGGTATGGATGGTTCAAGAACTTATGGGATCTGCTGATCCTATGATGCCTGAGGAAATGGTGGGAATGAAGGAAATACGGATGTATCCATGATCTTTTTAAAACAAAAAGGGGGAATTGTTGGGGGATATTGTTGCAGCTAATGGAAAGAATCAAGAGCTGAAGTCAACAAGCTCTCCAAGCAAGGCCACAGGCCAATCTCCTGTGTGCTTCCCACGGAGCCTCTGCATACTTGACAGTAAACATCACTGTGAACAGTGCTGGACTTGGCACCTGCAGGATCATGTTACAGCACAGGGGGATGGTGAAAGGACTGACCAATGGGAGGTTGCAGGGGGGTGCGTGGACAGCGTGTGGCAGAAGCGGGGTGACCAATCGGGTTTTGCATGGACAGTGCCTGGCTGCATGTACAGAAGCAAATATGTTATAAAAAGGGCGTTGTTTTTGTAATAAACGGCTTATGCTTGATTCACATTGGATCGTGTGCTGAGTCCTTTTCTCTGCAATACTCCAACTGAAAAAGAGATACTGGCAGCCGATGAAGGCGTTTGAGCTGCCTCAGAAGTAATTGGCACTGAGGTACAGCTCCTCCTGGCACCCAGATTGCTAGGGTTGAAGTGGATGTTTAAAGGACAGACCCCCTCTACACATCATGCAACTGATGCTACATGGAGTAAGTAGGTTACACTGATTACTCAGAGGGCCCGAATAGGGGAACCCTAGTTGCCTGGGAATTTTGGAATTAATCATGTACTGGCTAGAAGGCAAAGATTTTGGAATGGTGCCAGAGGAGGAGGTAATGCACACTGAAGAGGCCCCACCATATAATAAACTATCAGAAAATGAGAAGCATCATGCCTTCTTCACTGATGGATCTCCTTGTATTGTAGGCAAACAGTGAAGGTAGAAAGCTGCTGTGTGGAGTCCTATGTGACAAGTGGCAGAAGCGGCTGAGGGAGATGGTGAATCAAGTCAGTTTGCAGAAGTAAAAGCCATCCAGCTGGCTCTAGATATTGCTGAGCGAGAAAAATGGCCAGTACTCTACCTGTATACTGACTCATGGATGGCAGCAAATGCCCTGTGGGGATTGCTGAAGCAATGGAAGAAAAACAACTGGCAGTGCAGAGGCAAACCCATCTGGGCAGCTGAATTATGGCAGGATATTGCTACCCGATTAGAGAAGCTGGTTGTGAAGGTATGTCACATAAATGCCCACATCCCCAAGAGTCGAGCCACTGAGGAACAGCAAAACAACCAGCAGGTGGATCTGGCTGCTAAGATCAAAGTGGCTCAAGTAGATCTGGACTGGCAGCATAAAGGTGAATTATTTTTAGCTTGGCGGGCCCATAATACATCAGGCCATCAAGGCAGAGATGCGACATACAGATGGGTCCGTGACCAAGGGGTGGATTTGTCCATGGACACTATCGCACAGGTCATCCACGAATGTGAAACATGTGCTGCAATTAAACAAGCCAAACAACTGAAACCCCTGTGGTATGGAGGACGATAGCTGAAATATAAGTATGGAGAGGCCTGGGAGATTTATTACATCTCGCTTCCACAAACCCAGCAAGGCAAGCGCTATGTGCTCACAATGGTGGAAGCAAGTACCGGCTGGTTGGAAACATACCTTGTGCCTCATGCCACTGCCCGTAACACTATTATGGACCCTGAATAGCAAATTTTGTGGTGACATAGGACTCTGGAATGAATCGAGTCAGACAATGGGACTCATTTCTGAAATAGCCTCATAGACACCTGGGCTAAAGAGCAGTGTATTGAATGGATATATCGTATGCCCTACCATGCACCAGCCGCCGGGAAAGTTGAACAATGTAATGGGCTGTTGAGGATGACACTGAAAGCAATGGGTGATGGGACATTCAAAAATTGGGATGAACACTTAGCAAAAGCCACCTGGTTAGTTAATACTAGGGGATCTATCAACCGGGCTGGTCCTGCTCAGTCTGAACTGTTGCGCACTGTAGAGGGGGATAAAGTCCCTGTGGTACACACAAGTAATATGTTGGGGAAAGCAGTTTGGTTTACCCCTGCCTTGAGCAAAGGCAAACTCATTTGCAGAATTGCTTTTGCTCAAGGACCTGGGTCCACAAGGTGGATGATGCAGGAGGAGGGGGAAGTTAGATGTGTACCCCAAGGAGATTTGATTTTGGGTGAGAATAGCCAATAACTTGAACTGTATAATGCTTATTGTCATTTATCACAGTAAGAATCACCCCAGACCGTGAACATGGGCTGCACCAGATACACCAACTGCAAGCTCCATATGCAATACATCATCTTGCTGTGCCCACCTTCACCAGTCCATCACACCATATTGAAACCTTGTCCTGTTCTGCTGGCTGAGTGAATCCGACATAATTTTTTTTTTCCTGCCCTGAGAGAGTATGATTAGAAATGGAACCCATGGTTTTGGACTAAATTAATTCAATGGACTTCTTAAAGATATAGCCCATAGACTAAAGAGAATGATATCTTTGTCGAGAAACAGGGAAAATAGTAGTGACTTGATGTAAATGATACAGAATAAGGGGTAGAATCCTGTCCTGCTTTCCTGGGGATAAAATTTATAGAATCACTTTACTGTTACATTTTGTTTCAGTTTGTGGCCAGCTGAGGTATGGTGATCAAGGCCATTAGCAGTTAAAACCAGGGCAGCTGGCCCAGAGGTGTATTCTATAACATTAATGTCAGGTTCACTATAAAAGGGAAAGCTTGCTGGGGAGCGGGGGGGGAGGGGAGAGCAAAAAAAGCCCCACCCCTCCCCTCCCTCCTCCCTCCTCCTCCCCCCTCCCTCCTCCTCTCTCCTCCCCCCTCCCTCCTCCCCCCCCTCCTCCCCCCCTCCTCTCTTTCTCTTTTTCTCAATGATTGCTATTACTGGAGGGACTTGCCACAACCCTGTGGGCTAAGTATAATTTTGTGTGTTTTGTATTAGCATTGATATTGGTTTCTTTATTTTATTAAATGTGTTTAAATTTTAACCCACGAGTCTCCATCCTTTTCCCAATTCCCTTCCTCGTTCGGGAAAGGGACACTGGGAGATAGAACAACTGCTTATTGTTTAGCCCCGTGTGTGGGCTAAACAAAGACAGCGTTGGCCAAAAGGAAGAACACCAAAGATACCTTTTCAGTTGCCCCAAGAACTACTATGCAAATAAAATATTCCCATTACTTCTTTCCCTGTATTAATAGATCAACATTAACAAAAAAGCACTCCAAATAGAATATCCCCCTAGGGTGAAATCGGTGCGCTCAGCTCGCTCCCTGAAATGCCTGTACACCAATGCATGCAGCATGGGGAATAAACAGGAGGAGTTAGAAATCCATGTTCGGTCGGGGGGTTATGATCTAGTGGCAATTACAGAGACTTGGTGGGACACCTCGCATGACTGGAATGTGGTCATGGATGGCTATGTCCTGTTCAGGAAAGACAGGCCACTAAGGAGAGGTGGTGGAGTTGCTTTTTTTTGTGAGTGAGCAACTAGAATGTATTGAGTTCTATCCAGGGGCGGATCAGGAGCGAGTTGAGAGTTTGTGGGTACGAATTAAGGGGCAGGCTGGCATGGGTGATACTGTTGTGGGTGTCTATTACAGGCCACCAGATCAGGATGAGGAGGTGGATGAGGCCTTCTACAGGCAGCTGAGAGCAGTATCACAATTACAGGCCCTGGTTGTTGTGGGGGATTTCCTAGACAAACTGGCTGCCCGGGGCTTGGATGGGTGGAGTCTTAAATGGGTTAAAAACTGGCGGGATGGCCGAGCCCAGAGAGTGGTGGTGAATGGGGCAAAGTCCAACTGGCGGCCGGTCACTAGCGGTGTTCCCCAAGGCTCAGTTCTGGGGCCGGTGCTGTTCAATATCTTTATAGATGATCTAGACTTAGGGATTGAGTGCACCCCCAGCAAATTTGCAGATGACACCAAGCTGGGTGGGAGTGTCGATCTGCTGGAGGGTAGGAAGGCCCTACAGAGGGATCTGGACAGGTTAGGTAGATGGGCTGAGACCAACGGCATGAGGTTCAACAAGAACAAGTGCCGGGTCTTACACTTCAGCCACAACAACCCCATGCAGCGCTACAGGCTGGGGGAAGAGTGGTTAGAAAGTGGCCCGGCGGAAAGAGACCTGGGGGTGCTGATGGACAGCCGGCTAAACATGAGCCAGCAGTGTGCCCAGGTGGCCAAGAAGGCCAATGGCATCCTGGCCTCTATTAGGAATAGTGTAGCCAGCCGGTCTAGGGAAGTGATCGTCCCTCTGTACTCGGCACTGGTGAGGCCGCACCTTGAGTACTGTGTCCAGTTCTGGGCCCCGCACTTCAAGAAAGATGTTGAGGTGTTGGAGCGAGTCCAGAGGAGGGCGACCAAGCTGGTGAAGGGTCTGGAGGGTCTGACCTACGAGGAACGGCTGAGGGAGCTGGGGTTGTTTAGCCTGGAGAAGAGGAGGCTCAGAGGTGACCTTATTGCAGTCTACAACTACCTGAAGGGAGGTTGTAGTGAAGTGGGAGTTGGCCTCTTCTCCCGGGCAACTAGCGATGGGGAGGTTCAGGTTGGACATTAGGAAGAATTTCTTTTCAGAAAGGGTTATTAGACATTGGAATGGGCTGCCCAGGGAGGTGGTGGAGTCACCATCTCTGGATGTGTTTAAGAAAAGACTGGACATGGCACTTAGTGCCATGGTCTAGTTAACAGGGTGGTGTCAGGGCAACGGTTGGACTCGATGATCCCAGAGGTCTCTTCCAACCTGGTTGATTCTGTGATTCAACTACCCTGATATTTGCTGGAAGGCCTACTCAGCCAGCCATCCTCAGTCCAGGAGGTTCCTCCAGTGCATTGATGATAACTTTCTGATGCAAATGGTGGAGGAGCCAACTAGGAGAGGAGCGTTGCTGGATCTTGTTCTCACTAACAAGGAGGGTCTGGTTGAAGCGGTGAAGGTTGAGGGCAGCCTTGGTTGTAGTGACCATGAGATGGTGGAGTTCAGGATCTCATGTGGCAGGAACAGAATAGCTAGCAAAACCACAACCCTGAACTTCAGGAGGGCCAACTTTGGCCTTTTCAAGCAATTGCTAGGGGAAATCCCATGGGACAGGGTACTAGAAGGTAAGGGGGCCCAAGATAGTTGGTTAGCATTCAAGGACTGCTTCTTCCAAGCTCAAGATCAGAGCATCCCAGCAGGTAGGAAGTCAAGAAAGGGTACCAGGAAACCTGCATGGTTAAACAGGGAACTGCTGGGCAAACTCAAGCGGAAGAAGAGGGTGTACAGATCATGGAAGGAGGGGCTGGCCACTTGGGAGGAATATAAGTCTGTTGTCAGAGGATGTAGGGAGGCAACTAGGAAAGCTAAGGCCTCCTTGGAATTAAACCTTGCAAGAGAGGTCAAGGACAACAGAAAGGGCTTCTTCAAATACATTGCAGGTAAAACCAACACTAGAGGCAATGTAGGCCCACTGATGAATGAGGTGGGGGCCCTGGAGACAGAGGATAAAAAGAAGGCGGAGTTACTGAATGCCGCCTTTGCCTCTGTCTATACTGCTGGAGGCTGTCCTGAGGAGCCCCGGACCCCTGAGGCCCCAGAAGAAGTCAGGATAGAGGAGGAATCTGTCTTGGTAGATGAGGGCTGGGTCAGGGACCAATTAAGCAACCTGGACGTCCATAAATCCATGGGCCCTGATGGGATGCACCCGTGGGTGCTGAGGGAGCTGGCGGAAGTCATTGCTAGGCCACTCTCCATCATCTTTGATAAGTCGTGGGCAACGGGAGAGGTGCCTGAGGACTGGAGGAAAGTGAACGTCACTCCAGTCTTCAAAAAGGGCAAGAAGGAGGACCTGGTAACTATAGACCGGTCAGACTTACCTTCATCCCCGGAAGGGTAATGGAACAACTTGTCCTTGGTGCTGTCTCTAGGCACAACAAGGATAGGGGGATCATTAGGGGCAGTCAACATGGCTTCACCAAGGGGAAGTCATGCTTAACCAACTTGATAGCCTTTTATGAGGACATAACCCGGTGGATAGATGATGGTAAAGCTGTGGATGTGGTCTATCTCGATTTCAGTAAGGCGTTTGACACGGTCTCCCACAGCATCCTCGCAGCTAAACTGAGGAAGTGTGGTCTGGATGATCGGGTAGTGAGGTGGATTGTGAACTGGCTGAAGGAAAGAAGCCAGAGAGTGGTGGTCAATGGGACAGAGTCCAGTTGGAGGCCTGTGTCTAGCGGAGTCCCTCAAGGGTCAGTACTGGGACCAGTACTATTCAATATATTCATTAATGACTTGGATGAGGGAATAGGGTGCACTGTCAGCGAGTTTGCTGATGACACAAAACTGGGAGGAGTGGCTGACACACCGGAAGGCTGTGCTGCCATTCAGAGAGACCTAGACAGGCTGGAGAGTTGGGCGGGGAGAAATTTAATGAAATATAACAAGGGCAAGTGTAGAGTCCTGCATCTGGGCAAGAACAACCCCATGTACCAGTACAAGTTGGGGGCAGGCCTGTTGAAGACCAGAGTAGGGGAAAGGGACCTGGGGGTCCTAGTGGACAGCAGGATGACCATGAGCCAGCAATGTGCCCTTGTGGCCAAGAAGGCCAATGGCATCCTGGGGTGTATTAGAAGGGGTGTGGTTAGCAGGTCAAGAGAGGTTCTCCTCCCCCTCTACTCTGCCCTGGTGAGGCCGCATCTGGAGTATTGTGTCCAGTTCTGGGCCCCTCAGTTCAAGAAGGACAGGGAACTGCTAGAGAGAGTCCAGCACAGAGCCACGAAGATGATTAAGGGAGTGGAACATCTCCCTTATGAGGAGAGGCTGAGGGAGCTGGGTCTCTTTAGCTTGGAGAAGAGGAGACTGAGGGGGGACCTCATTAATGTTTATAAATATGTAAAGGGCAAGTGTCATGAGGATGGAGCCAGGCTCTTCTCAGTGACATCCATCGACAGGACAAGGGGCAATGGGTGCAAGCTGGAACACAGGAGGTTCCACTTAAATATGAGGAAAAACTTCTTTACGGTGAGGGTAACTGAACACTGGAACAGGCTGCCCAGAGAGGTTGTGGAGTCTCCTTCTCTGGAGACATTCAAAACCCGCCTGGACGCGTTCCTGTGTGATATGGTCTAGGTAATCCTGCTCCGGCAGGGGGATTGGACTAGATGATCTTTCGAGGTCCCTTCCAATCCCTAACATTCTGTGATTCTGTGATCTGTCACCAGCAACTGTTCTAAAAGATTTTTCCCATCTGCAGGGCGAAATGAAACTCAAGATTTATTTTGCTAGTTGCCAGTATTGGTAAACAATCTAAAATGAAAATTTAAGTCTCTGCTCCAGACATGGGACTCGTTCACCTATGTCAGCTCTTTAGCTGTGATCTTAATTACCATGTAGAATAATGTAATATGTTCATAAAAGTGTATTTCCTTAGGCTTTTCTCAATCCTCACCAGTAACAATGCAGTTGGCAGGGACTAGCAGAAGCTGATTATGCTTAACCTCTATAAACATTTGCAGCATGCAGGGTGCCTACTCTTGTTTGAACCACTTGTAAAACTTAAACAGTAAACCATCTGTTCCTAGTGTTTTCCCAGGGTGCAAATGGGATCCAGGAAAAAGAGAATGTTTTGCTAACTGTAAACCAGAAACCACAATGGTGATCAGACTTCAGTTTCCTTTAATGGTTTCAAAGTCTTCAAATTTTAATCAGTTAAACACATGATGCCAGTGGCATGCATGTAAAAAGCATTAAAGCTGAAAAATGGAGGTGGCTCATTAGAGCTGATGCTTCTGTTCATGAATAACAATTGGAGAGCACTACTTTACATGCACTCATTATTGTGTTCCTACAAGAAAAGGCATTACAGAAGTTTCTCTGACAATGGGATGTTTTAGAGACCTCATCAGTTAAAATGAAAGGCTCCATCTGAGCAGGCACTTGGTGTGCTATGGCACCACTTGCAGCTCTGTACACCATAGCAGCATCCTGGGAGGAAGGGGCCTTTGGGAAGAGTGGCTGCCTACTCCAGGTGGGGACCGTTCTCTGCAGAGTCATTTCAAGGGAACCTGAGGCCTGACCAGGGCGGTCAGACTCCTCTGGCACACAGCATCACTGCAGTGTTGGCTGGAAGGGGCTGCTGGAGATCTCTCATCCCTCCCCACTTGGAGCAGGACTGATGCAGACTAAGTCGGACAAGGCTGCGTCCAGCCAATGCCCCAAATAACCTTCAAGGAAGTGGCTCCACACCCTCTCTGGTGACCTGATCTAGTTCTGCACTGCCCCCCCCCCCCCCCCCCGCCGGGAGAGGAGGCTTTCCTACCATGCCATTTGAACCAGTATAGTGTCCTGGTTTGGACTAGGACAGACTTTTCAGTTAAGTTTCTTTTAAGTGACTGTACTTTCTGAAGTTGACTACACGCACTCATTGCCATGGAAACCAGGGTCCCTGTTGGGTCTCTTTGTTCCATAAAGGAAAGGACTGTAAAAGTGTTGCTCCCGTGGGGAGGAGGGGACAGGACAGGTGACCCAAAACTGACCAGTGGGGTATTCCATCCCACCCACGTGATAATTTAAAGCTGAGGGACCATGAGGGTCACGCTCTCTTCTCCTATGGCTGACATCTGAGGAGGACTCTGCCCGCACTTCTGCCTTTGTTCCTGAATCCAGTTCCTGCCTGCTGCCGCGTCTGGTTCAGGACTCCCCAGTGCCTGCCCTGCAGCGTCAGCGGTGATGTGGTCATCATCGGGGGGGGGGGGGAGCTCAGTAATGGTTTTGTATATAGTTCATTATTTATTATACTCTTTATTTTCATTGTTATTGTTTATTAAAACTGTTTTAACTTTCCAACCCATAAGTCTCTGTCCCTTTTCTATTTTATCTTTTCCCCTCTGGGGAAAGAAAGGGTTAATAAAGAGCATCTGTCATCTGCTTAACAGCAGCCCAGCCTTAAACATATAGGAAGACCATTTTGGGTGTTAATCTCTCTCTGTTGAGTTTCCTGTGGAAGGCTGAAATTCACTGCTGCATTTTCATTCTACTTCACTTCCCAACCTGTCCTACTGTCCTGGTTTGGCCCAAACCAGGCCAATTAGTCTTAGAGAAACCAAGGTCACTGCTAAATTCCTCACTGCTTACGAGTGAAGAGCTGAAAGGGGGTCACACCTGCAGGGAGGAGCAGACAGGGCAGGTGACCCAAGATTGACCAACGAGGTATTCCATCCCATACATGTCATTCTCACTTTCCTATTTATCACTAACCCACTGCCTCCTGGAGGTGGGGCCCAGGAGGGAGGGGCCCTCCTGTCTCCCACTGATTGGTACCAGCTTTGCCAATTCTCCAGTTAAAAGCCTGCAGGTGTGATGGAGGGGGAGCTACTGCATTTTCCCCTCTGCCTGTGCTGTGGGGAGCAACTCTGCCTGAGGAGGATTTCCAAGCTCTCGATCTTGGTTTTGTATATATTTGTATATATTTGATTATTTCTATTATTATTGTTATACTCTTTTTCATTATTATAGTTTATTAAAACTGTTTTAATTTTCCAACCCGTAAGTCTCTCTCCCTTTTCCCTTTCCCTTCAGGTAGAGGTGGGGGTGGGGGTGGGGGGGAGGGTTAACAGAGAGCATCTGCCTCAGGTTTAATAGCCGGCCCAGCTTTAAACCGTGACACCTACATGCACACAAACCACACGTAAGCAAAAACCCCACCCAAAGCAGCACCTCAAGTGTTCCAGGACAAGTGGGCATATACAAGCAAGCACAACTTCTTTCTTTAAAAGATCATCAGAGTAGGCTTTTCCCAGAACATATCTTCAGGGTTTGATAGGCAGAGCAGTATGCTGCACAGAAGAGAGTGTGAGCTGAGGTTTTTATTTCGGTTGGTAGCATCACATTTGGAAGCTCTGCACAACAAGGACATATATCCTGATTTAAGCGGCACACAGAGCACTGATATGTCTTCACAATGCTGGGAGTACCTTAGAGATATACATATGGTACATTATTCAGCACAACAGCTTATTTGAGTGTCTAACATATGCCAAACAAGATGACATCAGATCTCAAGAATCTACATTGTACATTGCTGAGCTGATAAACATGACAGTTCTGAAAAGTGGGAGGAAAAGGATAAATAGAGTTTTGAGCAGAGGGTGGCAAATGAATTTCAACAACTGGCATATGAGAAGAAAAAAGTTTACTTGGTGAAATGAAATAACTTGAGTAGCTGAGGAGGAATCTCTCCTCTCGGGGTGTCAGAAAAATGCAGGCATCTAGAATGGGGTCTGACCACTGTCGCAGAGACTAAGTTGTGTGTTTCACTGGCTTGTTTTAGTGAAGAGAGATCTCATTTCTTATGGTTAGCATAAGCATGAGTAACTTTTTTAAGAACTAAATATTTACTATTAATAACGTTGGAGTTGCTATAGATTTCTGTCATAAGCTGCTGGTATATTGAGTAGGACACTGTAAGCCCTGCACTATGTTTTACAAATGAAGTATTTTCCAGTTTTGCTGGCTCATGCCCTTCAGCATGGATTTGTTCGGCATTGCAACCCCAGTAGTGATGGTAATGGCTTCCACTGAAGTGGATCCAAGTATATGCTACATAACATCCTTTCACCCACCACTCTGTGTGAAATAAAGGAATTGTTCAAGTGTATGAAATAACTATTTAAATCAGATTTGAACATGAAATGAAAAATCATTCTGTAGCCAACTGAAACAGCATGGAAAGTTTGCAGAGGTAGATGGTAACTTCTTGAGTTGGAATCTAGCCAGTAAATCCAAGCTAACATCCTGATGCAAAAGCTTTACTAGATGCTCACTCCTACAGAGAGAAAGGCACTCCTGAAATGGGAACAGCAATAAGTAGTGAGGACTTATCTTTCATACCTCATGTCAAAGACAGCATAACTTGCAGCACATTCCCATCACGCTCTTTCAAAGCTGACTTTGCTTAGTCAGCCAGTGCCACCACAAGTTGCAGCATGCAAGTTGTCCTTGGAGGGCTCTCATCCAAATACTGTCCTACTTCGTTTGCAAGAGATGACAAGTGATGGGGTGGTTGCTATTGACATAGGTAAGTATTACTGTCTTGCATAGATGCAGTCCAGCTGAAATAGTTTGAAACGCTAACAGCTCCTATTCTGGAGAGAGGCTAGGTGGAGGCGCTGCCTCAGGAGAAGCACTGGCCAAGGAAGTCCGTATATGGCAGGCATGGCTGGGCTCACATGCAACATGCTGACCGAAAGCCAACACAGAATCCTCAGGCAGCTGTGCTCTGCTGCTTACTAACCACTGAGCTTCTCCTTTCACTGGAGCAGCTCTGACAGGTGAGGGTGAACCTGTTGCAGAACCATTTCAAATTGTGGTTCTCACCCGAAGACTCAGCAGGCAACCTTGGGCATCCTTTGACATAATGGTCATCACATTACCCCCTGGAAACCACAAAGACCAAGATGAACCTCACACTGAAACACTGAGCACAGGTATGATCATGCAAGGTTCACATACTAGCTTCATGACAACAGCGGGACTCCCAAATAGTGAAACTTCTGGGCCAGCATGTCTATGTCCAGCCTGCTAACCATGTGGGATGGCACTGAGCACACAGCTAAGATCATTCTTAACGTGGGTTTCTAGATGCTGTTGCCTCTTCTCTCGGATATTATCTCAGCTTCATCTCCTCTCATCTCTGTTCTAATTTTCTTCCTCCATTGGCAGTGGAGACATCTAAATGACACCCATGGTGGCACACACAGACAGTATTCATGGCCCTGGGAACCCCATATCAACCTCTTAGTGTGGCTGAGAGACACAGGACACACACCACATCATACACTGGGGAGCTGAGGTATGGTTAAGCTCTGGAAGTGTCTGGCAGGGAGAGGATGACCAAGGCTCACTGCTTAATTATAGGCTGGGGCTGTGCACACAGCTGCATCCCAGGCTGTGAGATACTGGAGTCCTTCTTGCTGGAGATTCAGGCTGCCCAGCCATTGCATGCCAGCGTACCTCTGTGAGACCAAGCCTCCCATTTGCATGGCTGTTCCTCCAGAGATGTGGCCAGCCCTCCCTGCCTCACAGCATTTCAAGACCAGCATGACAAGCTCTCACAAACAGGTAGCTAAAATTCCCTGGTTTCACACATTTTTGCACAGTAGAATTCCTCCTGGGAGATAAGAGCAGATAGCCCTTGTCTCTGCTCTGCTCCATTGGCTTCCTAGTTTGCCTCCTTGCTTCTAATAACGTTCACTCCAGGAAAAATGGAAAAGAGAGTTCACCTCCTAGATAGCACAGTGACAAAAAAAAAAAAAGCAGCAAGGTTCATGCTCCACTTCAGAGTGTTGCCTTCCCTGTGACTGCTGGTGCACTCTGAGAGTGCACAGAGCGTGCTGCAATGTCACGTCTTCTCCTTAGGGACAGTGTGTCTTCCTAACTGGGAAGCAGATTAAAGATTAATCTTCTGAGCTGTTTCCAAAAAAGCCCCAATTCACCCAAGCACTGACCTAGCTGCCTACTGAATTTTGCTGGTTTGTGCCCAGAATGTGCACCGTTCACTGCAGGGCTCTGCTCCACGATCTGGATGGCCCTGTGGTATCAGAGAGGCTTCACTAACACTGTTACTTGCAGGAGGCTGCATTTCATGAGTTGTCAGATTGAGGGTTTAGGCACATTTTAATTCCCTTGACTCTCTTCAGCAATTGCTGTTCTGACTGACCGAGCAGGGCTCTCCATCCTCCCCAGATCAGACCTCTGCTGGAAGACCAAACAGGACCCCAGTCACCTTTTTTCATACAGACTGAAAAATGCAATCTGGTGGCAAATAAGCATTTAACGCTGGTCCATGGGCCTAGTGATGCTTTTTGTGGGGACTTCTGGTCCACATCATCAGCAAGCAGTTTGCACTCTTGGCACATGCTTGCAGGACCCTGGGCTCAAACTCACTTGAGGCTAGCTGTGCTCTGGTGGGAAATGATAAAGACTACCAGTGTGATTTAGAGGTAACCTAGCCTATAGACTCAAAAAGAAGAAAATAAAAAATGTAATAAAGAAATGGTTAAGGAAATTCGTAGAGGAGGAATTTATCATCAAGTAAAAAGACAACTCCTTGAGGAATACAGAAGCTATATTCTTACTGTAATCCTTTGGAAACCAGAGAGATTTCAGAGCAATTAGAAGTTATGCTTGTTATTTAAATGGCAGTATTGCTTTGCTTACACTCATGTTGCCTAGTTAAGAAAAAAGAACAACTGACACCATACCTGAAGCTGACAGTGCCCAGCTCTCCCAGGGCTCCTGGCAAACATTTTGAATTTCCTGTTGTCTATCCAGTCACTTCTTCATGCTGCTGGGGAAATCTCCACGGAGGGGCTTCGGAGGCTCTCGTATTCCTAACAGGCAGCCACATGCTCTGCTGCACGGCTCTGGACCATAGTGGGGCTTGTGCAACAGGACAAGTTGGTTTTGTCAGGCAGCCTTTTCCCTCCAGGTGGGGACAGTGACCAGCTTTTGGGTTTTTTTTTCTTTTTCAAGTGGCTCTGGGGACAAAATGTTGCTGTTATGACAGCATTTCTGCCAGTCTGAAAAAGCAGATCTGAGCAAGGCTGATTGTTGTATAAACACTCAGCATTTTCTGACAAAACCACCCTTTGCTTCCTAAACAAATCCATTCAACTGTGTCCCTGCCACAGGCAAGAACACCAATCTTCTCAGACATCAGTAGTTTTCAAAATTTTGGAAAATTAGCACTAACTGAAAAGTCAATCAAAGTGTTTTCATAAGGTGATCTTAAGTATATGCCTTTGCATTAGAAGCCCTTATAATTTCTCTGACAGAAGTATAGGCCAGTATTCATTAGGACAAGTCTGTCTTTCCAGTCTAGTTAACTTGATGGGACACTGAACTAAGGAGAAGAAAATATGTTAAAGAAAATTGGCAGAGTCCGGGTCTCTAGGTTTGCTGATTCGTTATTAAAGCAACTCAGAGTTGGACCACCACCGCAGTGAATGGTACCTGACTCAAATTCACTATTGGTTTATATAGAAACTAATAAGCAATTACATCATAAACTTCTCATAAGCTTCTGTTAAAATTCTACTAACTATTTCAATTCCTCTTTCTTCAATTGTTAGGTGTCCACAAAAGTCCATTCTTCTCCATCAGTCAGACGATCCCCCCTTCTGGTTCCACTTCGGCTCCGGTCAACACCCCATCCTTAATGTTCCTGCTGTGATCATCATCCCATCTTGATTCAGGTTGACCAGCATCTGGTTCCCGCTGCCAGTATCTCCTAAACATTAACCTAAACAACTAAAGTTTACTTAGAACCTTATCTCTATTAATTTTTTATTTCTAAGTGTTCTATATTCTTTCAAAGTAAAGAAAAGGTTAACCATACATCCCCTTTACTAAAATCATCAGAAATTTAATATTTCTAGGCCTGCTCCTGCTAGCTACTCATTAATCTATGACTGATGATTTGTTCAGTCATGGGTCAGGATTATACAAAGGGGCTCTGAGAACATTATTCATGGGGGATGAAATCCACCTGTGTTTATTCAGATAGACTTATATTAATTATTCTATTCTTCATTCTATTTCATCTCTATTGATCCTTATCTTCCTAACTCATGAGAACTTCTACATCAATTATGTGGAATTTCTATAATAAAATACTCTTTTTTCCAGGTCAGGATTGCTTTGGACACCATTGCAGAGAGTTTATAAACTGTGGAGCTAGTGAGTCCTTCAGCAGCAAAGGAAGATGGGATGGCAGATCTCCTGGCAGTGCCCTGCCCTGTCTGGCTGCAACTGCAGAGCCCCACAGCAGCCCTCTCCCTGCACCTAGCACATTCCTCCATCCTCAACCCAGAGCTCCCCATCCCCTCCTTCAGCAGAGATGCTCTGTCTCCATTGCCAGAAAACACTCTGGAAATGGCAGGGTTTGTCCTGCTGTTCATCACCCTGCAGGGAACACTGGGGTCTGGGGATCAGTGCTATGGCAATTTCACTGCCTCCTCCTGCAAACCTTCTCCCTAGGGCTTTATATGAATTGTACTGTATGTAGCAGAGAGTAAAACCTATTGCAAATTCAGTGGGCTTGATCAACTGTGGATTTAAAATATGAGCAGATGGAGAAAACCTCCATATTTACTTCTAAATACTTCTCATGTTGTTAAAACCCTCCATAGAAAGCTAAATTAAAAGCGATGGTGAGAAACATGACATTTTAGATTTTACAAGGCACAAAGAGTATCCTCAATCAACATGGCTATATGGCAATCATTTCCATCTACCTCAGCATTTAAGGATTATCATCTCTTGAGCTAACTAGCTGCTCTATGACCCCACGGTATGGAAATTGCTATTATAAGAAGATACAGATATACCTGTGTACAATGTGGGCCATGTGCTACTCTCAGTTATACTTGGACTTCTCACTGGGTCTATGTGCTGTACTTCATTTGTCAGTAAAGTACTGTATCTAAAGGGTTTCCCCAGTATGAAATAGGCTAAAAAATAATAGCATGAGAGTGTTGTCACATACTCGAGATGCCTTGAAATAGGGAGTTCATGCCTTTTCAGCTTGGCATTGCATCTTGACTAGATGAAGACCCCAATAAGCCACTTGGGCAAAGTCGACAGCAGTTCCCCATTTTCTCCCACCTCACCAAAATATTCAGCTACCTTTTTATTTCGTCTGCTGTCAGGTGCAGGTTTTACATTACCTGCAGCAGCTCTGAGCTTCTTCCTAGGAGTTGATACAAAGGCTAAGACTGACATCGTAAACTAAGCAAGGCCTTTCAAGACCCTCCCTATACTGATCCTACCCTGGTAGAATTAAAACAGATCTGAGAAATCCTCTAGGATCCCAGCATTTCACAAAGAATGAGAAGCTGATGATGAGCCCCTGTTGTAGCAGTATTAAGGCACCATTGAAATAGCAGTTAACATTGATAACTTCTGACTGCGGAGATCCCACACTCTTCCAACCCAACCAGCCCTTCTGCTCCAAGATGTGTAATCCAGAGAAGAGACTCAAACCCGGCAGCTGTAGGTAGTTAGCTCTAATAGCTTGATCTTCATGCTCATCAACCCCAGGCTTGGCTCTTCAAAACAGACAATCTGTTTCTCTGGCTGGCCTCAGGAATCCACTTCTCTTGCAGGAGTTGATTGTCCTTCATATGGTGAGCTGATCTCCCTTTTGCTTTTCAAGATCCAGACCTATTTCCTGGCTCTGCGTCAGGGTGAGTGTAGCAGGACTATACTGATGCTATGGTGTGCAGTGGGAGTAATTCCACACCACTAAGTACCCTCTGATGTGGCACCTGCTGACAGCTTAAGCCCAGACTAAGACACTTTCAGCCATCATCTCATTCAACCAGGACTTAGGACTCAGGACTCCTGTCCCTTTTGTAAGGCACAGCCAGCTGATAACACAAGAGGCAATTGAATAAGAACCTTCCTTGCTCCTACCCAGCTCCTCAGGAGTTCAACAGTCCAGTAACCATGGAAGATATTTATTTTTTCTTAGAAATAATCCAGCTGTGAGCTGAATTAACTGACACAGAGGCTTCTCATCACCACCAGATGTTTTAAAAGTACCCAAATGGCAATGTGTGTCTGCTTTTAAATCTGGTTTGCACTCCTGAGGAAGAGAAAAGGAGGGGAATAATTTCACCACTGTTGGATTTATGTGGTTGATACATAACAAATTTTGTTTGTGCATTCCCAAATACAGAAAACTGGTCCTTATGATCCATGATTTCTTAGGGGGGTTTTTGTTGGGTTTTGTTTGTTTGTTTGTTTGTTTGTTTTTACCCTAGAAAAATGTGACATTCAGGGTCTGAGTCCTTGCTGATGGAAACCCCACACAGGCTTCTTAAGTCAATGCAGAAGCACTGGTACTGGTTTAAAGTCATTTTCAGATACCTACTGCTTCTTGTCCTGCCCCTTAGCTGGTTATTTTACCTTAGCACAGCCACTGATTCCATTATTTCTCATCACAGGTTTTACCTACCTTACTGAGATCAAGTCCCAGGCAATGCATTACTACCCGAGAGCTGCACTACAAAGGACATGCATGAGTTGATATGGGAACGTATGCTACAGTTCCTACTGACACCAGAGCTAAAGTTCCCCTTGAGTGCAATAAGAGAGGGCCACAAAGGTGGCAGGATCGATAGCCCAAGTGAAGTGCATCTACATCAATGCACGCAGCATGAGCAACAAACAGGAGGAGCTGGAAGCCATTGTGCAGCAGGAAAACTATGACATAGTTGCCATCATGGAAACATGGTGGGATGACTCGCACAACTGGAGTGCTGCAATGGATGGCTATAAACTCTTCAGAAGGGATAGGCAAGGTAGGAGAGGAAGTGGGGTGGCCCTGTATGTTAGGGAGTGTTTTGACTGTCTGGAGCTTGAGGATGGTGACAATAGGGTTGAATGTTTATGGGTAAGGATCAGGGGGAGGCCAACAAGGCAGATATCATGGTGGGAGTCTGCTATAGACCACCCAACCAAGATGAAGAGGTAGATGAAATATTCTATAAGCAGCTGGGAGAAGTCTCACAATCAGTAGCCCTTGTTCTCATGGTGGATTTCAACTTACCAGCTGTCTGCTGGAAATACAATACAGCAGAGAGGAAACAGTCTTGGAGGTTCCTGGAGTGTGTGGAAGATACCTTCCTGACACAGCTGGTTCCTGACACAACTAGGGAAGGCACCCTGCTGGACCTGCTTGCGAACAGAGAAGGACTTATGGGTGATGTGATGGTTGGAGGCCATCTTGGGCATAGTGATCATGAAATGGTAGAGTTTTTGATTCTTGGAGAAGTAAAGAGGAGGGTCAGCAGAACTGCTACCTTGGACTTCCAGAGAGCAGACTTTGGCCTGTTTAGGAGCCTGGTTGACAGAGTCCCTTGGGAGGCAGTCCTGAAGGGCAAAGGGGTCCAGGAAGGCTGGACATTCTTCAAGAAAGAAATCTTAAAGGCACAGGAGCAGGCCGTCCCCATGTGCTGAAAGATGAGCCAGCAGGGAAGAAGACCAGCCTGGCTGAACAGAGAGCTTTGGCTGGAACTCAGGAAAAAAAAGGAGAGTTTATGGAAGAAGGGTCAGGCCACTCAGGAGGACTACAAAGATGTTGTGAGGCTATGCAGGGAGAAAATTAGAAGGGTCAAAGCCCAACTAGAACTTAATCTGGCCACTGCCATAAAAGGCAATAAAAATGTTTCTACAAATACATTAGCCACAAGAGGAGGGCCAAAGAGAATCTCCATCCTTTGTTGGATGTGGGGGGAAACATAGTGACAAAGGCTGAGGAAAAGGCTGAGGTGCTTAATGCCGCCTTTGCCTCAGTCTTTAATAGTAAGACCAGTTGTGCTCTGGGTACCCAGCCTCATGAGCTTGAAGACAGAGACAGGTAGCAGAATGAAGCCCCCATAATCCAAGAGGAAATGGTTAGCGACCTGCTATGCCACTTAGACACACACAAGTCTATGGGGCCAGGTGGGATCCACTCAAGGGTACTGAGAGAGCTGGCAGAAGTGCTCACCAAGCCACTTTCCATCATTTATCAGCAGTCCTGGCTAACCAGGGAGGTCCCAGGTGACTGGAAATTAGTAAATGTGATGCCCATCTACAAGAAGGGCTGGAAGGAGGATCCAGGGAACTACAGGCCTGTCAGTCTGACCTCGGTGCTGGGGAAGGTTATGGAGCAGATCGTCTTGAGTGCTATCATGGGGCACGTACAGGAGAACCAGGTGATCAAGCCCAGTCAGCATGGGTTTATGAAAGGCAGGCCCTGCTTGACTAACCTGATCTCCTTCTATGAGAAGGTGACCTGATTTCTGGATGAGGGAAAGGCTGTGGATGTTGTCTACCTAGACTTTAGTAAAGCCTTTGACACCATCTCCCACAGCATTCTCCTGGAGAAACTGGCTGCTCATGGCTTGGACAGGCATATGCTTCGCTGGGTAAAAAGGCTGGATCGATGGGCCGAGGCCAACTGTATGAGGTTCACAACAACCCCGTGCAACGCTACAGGCTTGGGGAAGAGTGGCTGGAAAGCTGCCTGGCAGAAAAGGACCTGGGGGTGTTGATCCATAGCCGGCTGAATATGAGCCAGCAGTGTGTCCAGGTGGCCAAGAAGGCCAACAGCATCCTGGCTTGTATCAGAAATAGTGTAGCCATCAGGACTAGGGAAGTGATTGTCCCCCTGTACTCAGCACTTGTGAGGCCACACCTGTGTTCAGCTTATGATCCAGTAAAACCTACAGAATACTGTGTTCAGTTCTGGGCCCCTCACTACAAGAAAGACTTGGAGGTGCTGGAGCAAGTCCAAAGAAGGGCAATGAAGCCGGTGAAGGGTCTAGAGCACAAGTCCTATGAGGAGTGGCTGAGGGAAGTGGCGTTGTTTAGTCTGGAGAAAAAAAGGCTGAGGGGAGACCTTGTTGCTGTCTACAACTACCCGAAAGGAGGTTGTAGCGAGGTGGGTGTCAGTCTCTTCTCCCAGGTAACAAGTGATAGGACAAGAGGAAATGGCCTCAAGTTGCACCAGGGGAGGTTTAGATTGGATATCAGGAAAAATTTCTTCATGGAAAGGGTTATCAAGCAGTGGAACAGGCTGCCCAGGGAAGTGGTTGAGTCACCATCCCTGGAGGTATTTAAAAGCTGTGTAGATGTGGTACTTAGGGATATGGTTTAGTGGTTGACTTGGTAGTGTTAGGTTAACAGTCGGACTTGATGATCTTAAAGGTCCTTTCCAACCAAAACAATTGTATGATTCTATGATTCTATGAATTCATTTTCTCAAAGAGATGATCAGGACTGACTCAGACTGCCTGGTATTTGAATGATATTGGGAAGCTGGCCTCTGTAGAAGCTGATGACTTTAGTCATTAGCATAGTGAATGTATTTTTTGCTACTGATCCTGGCATGCATTCAGAAACATTACCATACCACCAATATACTTAAATAGTACAATTTGCTCAGGGTGGACTTTCAGAAGACAGCAGCTGGAACCAAACAACAACTATTAGAGTCTCATTTAATAGGTGTAATTCCTGGCCTCCAGTTCACTATCACTGTCCTCAGCTAAGTGACCCATCTGGATACTGACTTATTCCTCAGATCTTTCAGTCTGTATCTATCAGAAAAGAGGGTGAGACTGCTGGGGTCTCCTCTGCGTGATTTTTCTTTTGGAATTATCACACAGTGTCTTTTATTGCATATCACATATTATACACTTTTCAAGCACTGCTGTGTCCCACTCCAAGACTGCGGCACAGAGAAAGGAAATAGGATATGGCTGGAACATCATCTTCTGGCTAATCCCAAATGTTGGTTATTGATAGCACCTGGCCACAAGGCTTCTTTATTTTATGTGAAGGGTCAGGCTGGGCCAAGAATGGCAAAGTCACATAGGACCTGGAAAATTACCTTTCCCTCCCCCAATTCTATACAAAGCACCACTGTGAGAGCATAAATGTGGATGAACTACCAGTGAGCTGATCTAGATTTCTCTTTTAATACCACTAAGAGGATATTCCTCCTGTAATCTCATTAATTTCTGATGATAAACTTCTTTTTCCAAAATTGTATATCTCCAGCTTAACAATGTTTTCATACTAGTTCTTGAAATGGCATAGCAGAAAGGAAAAAAATGTTGCCGTGTTTTCTTCAAAATAATTTTTTCTCATCCTCTACAGGAAAGCAAAAGCTAAATATAGCACAGCTGTCCTAACTGAAGGCCATATTTGTGCAAAATGAAATGAGCTTCTCAACAGCCATCAGACAGAATACTGTTTTTGAAAACAATAACACCATAGAGTTGGGATCCTTCAAGTTCCTTCTCAGGTGAAGAGAAGCAGAGATACTCCAGTGGGAAAAGCAAGGATACACATAATCTTGTGTCCTGAAAACACTTTCTGTGCAGTTCAACAATTCTATTCTTGCCATGTATTGCCCCCTCATGGACAACAGGTGACCAGAAAAGATTTATTGGAAAATACATGTTTCTCACATCAAAAATACCCAGATGGAAGAAGGATTACTGTAAGAAGTAGGAAGTGGAGGCCAGGAGAGTTGTGAATCCACCGCTATTCCAGAGCAACTTCAATGGCTTGAATGCTGGAACAGGAACTTATGCAAGAGCCTGATGACACTAAGTCACAGTGACACAAGGCTGTTGGAAGACAGAATCAGAGCCCAAAATGACCCTAACAATAGGAAGAGGGTGTAAATCCTGAAGAACAAGTACAAATACTCTGAACTTAGGCAAGAATAAACAGCAGCATTTCAGGAATGGCTCTGTAGGTTTTACTGGATCATAAGCTGAACAGCATCATGCTATTGCACAAAAGGCAAACATTTTATGTGAGTACATAAACATAAGTAAACCCTAAGGAAAAAAACTCTTCCTGACTCGGTACTAGACGGCCTTCATTTCTTGTGTTAAGCAATAGATGTCAGGAAAAAAAAGAGCAGATCTGTTGGAGAGCATCCAGAGAAGGAAAAGTCTCTGTTCAAAGGTGTGGAAAACATAACTTCTGAGAAAATAGAATAAAAATTGGATTTAAGCAAAGAAAAGACTGAACAGAGACACAATAATGTAAAAAAGTATCTGCAAACTGGAAGGAAATAAATCTTTCTGCATGTCACCTGTAAGAAAAGTCACTGCTTATATCATAGCAAGGAACATTTACATTTGGCACGATGAAAAAATCTGGAGCCACAAGGAACATGAAGTACCAGATTGCTTGTCGGAGAGGTGGTTACAGAATTTAAAATCTTATTGGACAAGAGAACCTCCTAGAGCAAAGCAATGATGAATTCTGAACACCTATCTACAAGACTGTGGGCCTAAATATAGCTCCGAAATGTTGCCACAGAGACCATATAAGATACTGGTTAAGACTGCCTTAATATTTATAGAAGGAACTCCAAGGCAACTTCTTAATATTTATAGAAAGGACCGTAAGAAGTGGCAGAGCAATGTAAATCACACATCAGAATGGACTTATTAAAGGATAATGAAAATGACAGAAAAACTGAGAGATATAAGTTAGCTAGGATGCTATCAGAGATTAGGGTCAGTCTTTAACATAGAGAACATTTGAAACACAGCTGAAAAGCACATTTTTTTCCTTTTGTCTCCTCTCCATATACAGTGTCTTGTTTTCTTGTCAGGGAAGGATGCAGAAGGTTGTAATAAGAGGGAAAGAGAAAGAGTATATATTCTTTCTCCTCCAGAAGAGGTGCAAAGCATCAACTTGAGTCCAACTTCAGGCAGTATTGATAACACAGGACAAGTGTCTCTCTGCCACTGTTCCTGCAGCTGGAGCATACTCTGAATGGACTGTGTCAGACATCTGTGGACATGCCCATTACTCACTGGAAAATAACCTCGACAGGCTGGAGGAACGGACTGAAAGGAACATCATCAACAAGGGGAATTGCGAAGTCCTGCACCTGGGGAGGAACAAGTTCATGCACCAGTATATGCTGGGGGCTGACCGACTGGAAAGCAGCTTTGTAGAGAAGGACCTGGGGGTCCTGGTGGATACCAAATGTAAGATGAGCCAGCAATGTGCCCTGGTGGCCAAGAAGGCCAACAGTCTCCTGGGCTGCATTAGGAGGAATGTTGCCAGCAGGTCAAGGGAGGTGATCCTTGCCCTCTCCTCAGCACTGCTGAGGCCACACCTGTGTCCAGTTCTGGGCTGTCCAGTATGAGAGACATGGTCATACTAGAGAGAGTCCAGCAAAGGGCCATGACAGTGATGAAGGAACTGGAGCACCTCGCATAGGTGGAAAGGCTGAGAGAGCTGGGGCTGCTCAGCCTGGAGAAGATAAGGCTCATGCAGGATCTCATCACGGTGTACAAATGTCTGGAGGAAGAGTGTAAAGAAGACAGAGCCGGGCTCTTTCCAGTGGTGCCCAGTGACAAGAGACAATGAGAACAAATGGAAACACAGGAGAATCCTACTGAACATCAGGAAACACTTTTACTGTGAGAGTGATGGAGCGCTGGCACAGGTTGCCCAGAGAGCTGGTGGAGTCTCCATCTGTGGACATCTTCAAAAGCCATCTGGATACAGTCCTGGGCTGCGGCGGGCGGCAAGGAAGGCACAGACTCTGAGATCGAGGATGCAAGGGCCTGAAGCCGAAAGGCCTAAGGCTTTTTATTGTTATGCTACTACCCTATTTAACTGCTACAATGCAGGAGCCAGACTAGGCAGTTCAAGATAACATCAACATTCACACACTAAGCACTCATCACCCATTCTGGGAAGAGCCAGTGTTCTGGACTCAAAACATCAACAACCATTCCCTGTTTTCAGCTCTGTGTTCAGAACTGACCTTCCACACATGTTTACTTCTTTCATGCCTCAAAGAGCCCTGTGAACTGGTCTCGGCTCCTTTATCTCAGAAGCAAGCAAAAACTATTCTCAGTGCAGTGTTCCCAAGCAAATCTTATGCTCCCCAAGTAAAGCACAGCTGTTTGCAGACTGAGGGTCTTCCACACTGGGCAACCTGCTATATGTGTCACTGCTTGAGCAGAGGGGGTTGGACAAGATGACCTCCTGTATTGGGTTTGTGTGGCAAGGTTTTGGTAGTGGGGGAGCTACAGGGGTGGCTTCTGTGAGAAGCTGCTAGAAGCTTCCCCCATGTTCAACAGAGCCAATGCCAGCTGGCTTCAAGACAGACCCGCCGCTGGCCAAAGTTGAACCAATCAAAGACCGTGGTAGCACTTCTGTGATAACATATTTAAGAAGGGGAAAAAGTTGCTGTGCAAGAGCAACTGCAGGCAGAAGAGAGAAGTCAGAATATGTGAGAGAAACAACCCTGCAGACACCAAGGCCAGTGAAGAAGGAGGGGGAGGAGGTGCTCCAGGGCAGGAGCAGAGATTCCCCTGCAGCTCCTGGTGAAGACCATGGTGAGGCAGGCTGTCCCCCTGCAGCCCATGGAGGTTAATGGTGGAGCAGGTGGATGCACCCAAAGGAGGCTGTGACCCCGTGGGAAGCCTGTGCTGGAGCAGGCTCCTGGTAGGACCTGTGGACCCATGGAGAGAGGAGCCCACGCTGTAGCAGGTTTGCAGGCAGGACTTGTGACCCTATGGGGGACGCACGCAGGAGCAGTCCATTCCTGAAGGACTGCACCCCGTGGAAAGGACCCACGCTGGAGCATTTCATGAAGAACTGCAGCCCATGGGAAGGAGTCACGTTAGAGAAGTTCATGGAGGACTGTGTCCTGTGGGAGGGACCCCATGCTGGAGCAGGAGAAGAGTGTGAGGAGTCCTCCTCCTGAGGAGGAAGGAGCGGCAGAAACAACATGTGATGAACTGACCGCAACCCCCCGTTCCCCGTCCCCCTGTGCTGCTTGGGGGGAGGTGGTAGAGAAAATCGGGAGTGAAGTTGAGCCAGGAAAGAAAGGAGGGGTGGGGAGAAGGTGTTTTAAGATTTAGTTTTTATTTCTCATTATCCTACTCTGATTTGATTGGTAATAAATTAAATTAATTTTCTCCAAGTTGAGTCTGTTTTGCCTGTGACGGTAATTGGTGAGTGATCTCTCCCTGTCCTTATCTTGACCCATAAGCCTTTCATTATATTTTCTCTCCCCTGTCCAGCTGAGGAGGGGGGGTGATAGAGTGGCTTTGGTGGGCACCTGGCATCTAGCCAGGGTCAACCCACCATACCTCTAGAGGTCCCTTCCAAATTCTGGGGCTTTCCCACCACAGACAAGGGGAGAATCCTTTTCCTCCGACAGCCCTCGGAGGAGCTGAGTCAGGGCACTCCACTTGCTTCAAGGAGGTCACCAGGGTTCCCTGTCTGCATTATTGGGCTCTCCATTGACAGGCCCTTGTGCCCAGGGGCATCAGCCTCTCACCATGGGACCTGATGAGCCTGAGATTAATCCACCTTGACAAGGTCAGGAGAACATGGTCAACGTCCTGCAAAGCAGGCTTTCCTCCCTTTGGGGCATTTGCCCTCCTTGCTGAGTGATGGTTGGGGGGCAGCCCCAGAGACCTCTGTGATGTCACCAGGGGGCACCTGTGACAGCCCCAACCTCACTGCTCTTCAGCAGCCGCATGCTCTGTCCCAGCACATTTGGTCCAGGGCTCCTACGAGTGCACATGCACAGTGTGCAAGCTCCATCGGGACTGTGGCCTTCCACTTGGAGTGCTGCCTTTGTGCAGAGACTTGGCAGGTGGGGGTGCTGTGGGTCCTGCATGGCGACTGTCCCAGGGCTGTGGGCACCACTGAAAACTCCCAGTCAGTTCCTCTGCCTTCCTTGATTGACTCCTTCAGGTACTCTGTGCTAGCTCAAGTCATGCTGGTTGTCTGGGGTGGGGGGAGCATGGGGTGTGTAAGGTCTTGGACTGGGGTTCAGCATCCCTGGGGGGAGGCGAGGGGGCAAGCAGGTGTGGAAGGTAGTCCTTGGGGCTGGCTGGACCACAAGGCTGCTTCTGCTGCCACTTTTCAGCCTACAAGGAGACCCTTCAGGAGGCCCTTACCTCCCCTCTCCCACCGCTTTCTGGGGCTTTCTTTGCTTTTCTGTTCCTGGCACCAGAAAAGCTCAGGTACTTTGAACATCTCTCTTGGCAGGACATGGTGTCAGGTGCTAAGGAGGCTCCGGAGCAGAGTGGCTCTGTCGTGACAGTCAGCTCGAGCCAGCTGCAGCAGGCAGGGTGGTGGGAGGCAGCAGCAGACCGCCCATGCCCCATCTGCCTGGGCAACATCGACAACGCAGCCTACATCAATGCCTGCTGCCACCACTTCTGCTTTGGCTGCATCCAGCAGTGGGCCACCACGAGAGCTGCGTGCCTGTTCTGCAGGCAGCCTTTCAACCATGTCCTGCACATGGTGAGGGCGGATGATGACTACCAGGAGTACATGGGTCAGCTAGCCCTCCCCACTGGCAGAGGACCATGGCCAGGGAGAGGGTGCGCAGCAGAGACCCGCAGTGGTGCTGCAGCCTGTGCCGAAGGCCCACCAACAACTAGCCTGCAGCTGGGAGAAGGGGGCCTGTGGGGAGGGACCAAGGGGTGTGGGGTGACACAGCTCCAGGGCCCTCCAATGCCTCCTCCTGGCAGGCTGCAGGGGAGTGCCCAGCCAGCCCTGCAGATGGCCCCGTCCTCCACTACAACCTGCTGGCACTGTGAGCTTGGCTTATTGGCTTCATAGACATTGAACAAAGATCCAGAAGCTTTTCAGGCCATGTTTCTTTCAAACCCAAAGCATAAGCCACTGCAGAGAATGCTTTCCAGCCTCCCCGTCTTCCCCTTCCAAGCACCGGAGCAGGGCTGTCCAAGCCCCTTGAGCATCTGCTGGACCACTTGTCCTGAAGATCTGCAAAGCCAGGTGCCATGGACAGAGGCCATGCTGACAGCCCTGTCCCTGTTGGGCCCTCCTGATGGTGCCTCTGCACCCAAACGGCCCCTGTCATCCTCCAGTCACAGCCATCTGAGCCTTTCTCTGACACTTCTCTACAACAGCAGCCCAACTCCTCCAGCCCCAAGCCCCGTGGCCATGGCTGGGAGGTAGGAAACACTTTTTTACTGTGAGGGTGATGGAGCACTGGCACAGGTTACCCAGAGATCTGGTGGAGTCTCCATCTGTGGACATCTTCAAAAGCCATCTGGACATGGTCCTGGGCAAGTGGCTCTAGGTGGCCCTGACAAAAAAAAAGCATAATGAAAAATATGGACCCATCTCATTCAAGTTACTGAGTTATTGAGTTATGTGGCTCAAAAACATTATCCTGTCTTCTGCTGTTCTCCCTGGAAGTTCCACACAGCCCATTTTTGTGAAAATGAAATACTCTTCCTCTCCCCTCAGCCTCAGTTATGAGAGTTAGTGTGCTGGCATAAAACTGCTCAAATTCTCATCGGGGGCAGCAGGGTCATTCCACGAGTGAGATCAGAGAAAACAGCGTTTTAAAAATTTGTCAGTCTTGTGAAGCCATACTTGCATGATGTACTCCCACACATGCATACTTTGACTCTGCAGACTAAAGTAGGAGAAAGTGAGAGCGCTTCTCATACTGGTGCAGTCACTGAATTAGATACTTGCAAAAACAGAAATCAGTGCTGTCACTACAGGCTGCAGGAGAAATGAGAGAGAAAATGTGATACTTGCTATGGCTGCTAGTTTGCTTACTTGTAGATGTTACGGGTTGTAGATGTTACTTTTGGTGGGTGCAAGGACACTGCAAGCAAGATATAAACATTTTAAAAGTATAAGGCAATCATGTATTGGCTAATGCACAAAAGGTAGGCAGGATTGAACAAGCTATTGGGTGAATATTAGTATGCTCACCAGACTGGTAAGCCAACCAAAGAGTCTTTGCTAGCCAAGCAGGCATCATTCAGGAGGGATGATATACCGTATACTCTGGTGCCATACCAGAGCTGGCCTGGATTCCTGGTACAAGCACCTTCCACCCCCCCACACTTGGAGAGAATGGGGAAGCTCATGGAAGGGATTACAGAGTGCTAGTTCCATACGTCAAGTCAAGAATTTCCTTATAAAGCAGTTTTTAATTTTAAAAATGCCTATTTGTCAAAACTGGACTGTGCAAATTTCAGTGGGACTTGCAGAACAATAATTGCACTCTTCCAGAATTATGGCAAGAGACATGTAACTGTGAAATTGCTCTAAGTCGAGTGCACATCACACTTGGCTACCATTTTTGATGGCAATGTTCAACACTGACCATTTCAAGCCTGAGGTGAAGAATTTCCTAGGCTATGATTCAGAGGTCATTAGCAAGCAGAGTGATTTCTGGACACAACTGACTAGGAGGAGAAGCAGGGCTCAGGGAACTGCTCACTGCTAGTCTGCAGTGGAGAGACCAGGCCTCTTTGGAAAGTACCAAGTGTAGTTATTCCAGAAGCACTCCTGGCATTAATCCTCAGGGGGTGCACAGCAACCTTATGGGTTGGGACAAATAAGATTCCTCATTTTCTACACAGGAAAAAGGAAACACAAAGCTAACCCTTAGCAAAAGCACTTGATGGGTGTACAAAAAAACAGCCCCCCCCCCCTCCCCCACAAAAGAAAAGGACACTTCGATGGGTATTAAGATAGTGCCTCCAGGGGCACTTTGATGGTGGCAGTCAGAAGATTGAGATGCTGATTCAGGATTAACTCAGGCAATGGCAGAGAGCAGGAGGACAAGGAGGAACCCAGCCAGCATAGAAACTTGCACCAGAAGCAATCAAACTGCATAAAATGGCATTAATCACCCCACTGCCTTCTTCCAGGTCTCCCTCTTGCCTGGGAGACTTCAGAGAGACCAAATTGGAGGGAAGGACAGCCAAAGGCCCTCAAGGCTGATTGCCCCAACTGAAAAAATGTCCCCTCCCTGACATGGATCACCCCATGAAAGGAGGAATGGGCTTTTGCATGAGCCGACACAGGCAGGATGCAGGAACAGCCACAAAACCACGGATAAAATGCAAAGAGCAAATTTATTCCCGTTACCTCGCAAACTGGGGGATCTCCGAAGCAGCACCCGGGGCAAAGGCACGCAAGCAGGGACACAGGCACCGCGGAGCTCGGTTCCTGCTAGAGAGAGAGTGAGAGATTCTGAGCCTGCTGCTTTCGCCTGTATATTAGGGGTTTCTTGCAGGCGGCAGTTTTCCACTGTGCTTTGATCTTTCTCACAGCAGGGCAGGAATCTCAGGCATGAACAATTAGGTGCCCCTGAGTCTTATCACAGGCCTATGTTATCTGAATGCAGATGTTCTACTTGTCCAGCACACAAGACTAAACAACAGTTACTAGTATGATATATGTGTTTTTCGGCACCCCAGGTGCAAGTCACTTGAGCGTGTTTACAATCCTCCTCGCCAATCTTCCATTATATTCCCACAGCTTTCCAGCAATGTGTTTTTCTTTTCCTGGAGCACAAAACCCCTGCTCTGATTTGTGTTTGTTGAGATGGTTGAAAGCATGCCTGGGCACTGTGCAAAGTCCTGGGAGGGAGGCACCTGGGAAGACAGGAAGAGAAAAAATTCCTTGCAAGGAACTGAAAAAACTCATCAGCAGGACAGCAAACATTTAGCAGTTGTAATTTCCTAAAGCTGCCCTGCAGACTAACCTCGTGTGCTCACGAGAAACTGTGAATCACTCTTACCCCTTCCTGATTCCCTCAAGCACATGTAGGTGAGGTTGGTCCCAACACTTTATCCAGGAGCAGGCACTGATAGGGGGTGGGGTAGTGAGCTGGTATACATCCCCATCGTGCTTTTCTGACAGCATTTGGCAATGCTGTCAGATACATCTCGAGACTCAGCACACCCCATCTACCCGGGCACCTTTGACAGGGCAGTGGACACTGGCTTTGCTTGCATGGGTGCTGTTTTGGTGGTATACAGCAGTGATGAGGCAGTAAGGCCAAGTGCTGCCTCTACATGCGGGTACATGCTTCTCTGTATTTTGCAAGCTGACAACTTGGAGCATGGTACCAGTCATCTTGCAAGCATCTCTTTAGTCCTCTGGTTGGCCTGGAGACTGTTACTAGTGCTAGAAAGATGGACCAGAGCAGATCCTCAAAGTAGGGTTGTCATTTCTATGTGCCCGTGACTGCCTGTAACTCTAAAAGCAGGAAGAGAAGGAGGCCTCTAGGGGACTGCTCCTGCTGACAGAGGGGTGTGGATGTGTAGGTGGGGATGTGGAGAACAGGCCTTTTTGCAAGGAACAGAGAACCACCCCCACAGGAGGGCTGGTATTGCTGCAGAAAGCTGCAGAGCAAGGAGTGATGACATCAAATGTCCAACAACCCTCTTCCTGGGAGCACTGGAGGAAGGAGGAGGGCTAGACTGGGGCCAGCAAGGAGAGCAGTTGCCCTCCATGTCAGGAGGGTGTTTTTTTTTTCTGGTAAATTGAATGTGATCTTCAAGGGGGTGAGTTTAAATTCTAAGGCAGTAATTTTTAAACAAAATCAATGAAGTGCAAACATACCTACCTTTGTCCTGTTAACTCAAGCAGAAGATGTACTTCAGGCATGATTAAGGCCCAAAGTAGGCTCTTCCAGCATGAATGTTTCTTGCATCAGAAATACTGTTCAGATGGAATCTTACTGCTGTGCTCCTTCCATGGGGATTTCCGGGGTCCAGCAGCCTTGAAAGAATAACTGGAAGAAAAGCTGATGGCCTTTTTCCACCATGGATATGCAGGTGTCCTGGGAATCCCACACTTGGATGAACTGTCTGATTTATTGCTCTTTAATTGCCCAAATGAGCCACATGTGATCAACAAGCCCAACCTATTCAGGCTCCACTAAACTTACTGAACATGTGCAAAAACAACTGCAGTGCCATGCAGCAAAGCTGTCTCGTTGCATTGTAATCTCAGAACATAGCATCAATTTCTGATGGAGAAGCATATAATAGAAGTATATGGCCCTGAGCTAAAAATGCAAATTTGAACTTGAGCTCAGTGACACAATGGGCTTTTTTTTTTAACCTCCAAGAAATGTCCTGATTTCACTTCCAAAATCTCCTTTTATGCTATAGAGAGTAATGCCCTTTCTGTACCTGGGTAGGCTATTAATATGTGTTCCTGTGTAATTCTGCTGTGACTGAACCACAGAAAATTCTTTACCTATCTCAACATGTTCTTTGCTTTGAAATGAAAGTCTTCACTTTGTACATTAAATACTGATACAAATTATTTCCTAAGCACTAGCAGTCATTTAATAGATATTTACACTGCTAGTTGCACATCTTGCACATGATATTTTTATTAATACATGTTTCAGAAAAAAAAAGCAAACCTTCATGGGTAAAAGAATGATACTAGTAGCCACTGTGGGACACCAACACCAGTGGATGCTGCTGGAGAAGCATGTAAGGCTCCCTCCCTTGTTACAAAGTATTCAGAGTTTATTTGTATTTGTTACTTTTTTTCTGAAGGCTGTACTTCATTCCATAAGTAACATTTTTCAGTAATTTTCTCTTTTTTTTTTGGAAAAGATAGCAGGAAGCAGGCAGAAACATATCTAACACAATTACAGAATTAGGTAAAATAATCTGTTAATTTTACTTCAAAATATACTTCTCTTATTTGTGGTGAATATGAAAATAAGAATTGTGGGACTACATACACACCATGCCTTCTAAGCCAGGCTCATGAAGTGATGTGAGACTTTTACAATCTCAGAAAGCTGGGTGTGCTGGTTTTGGCTGGGATAGAGTTAATTTTCTTCATAGTAGCTAGCATGGGGCTATGTTTTGGATTTGTGCTGAAAACAGTGTGTTCTGGTTTTACTGGGATGGAATCATAGAATCAATTTTCTGTTACATTTTGGTTTAGTTCATGGCCAGCCATCGTATGCAGGTTTCCATGGTGATCAAGGCCATTAGCAGTTTTGAGTTAGTGTCCTGGTTTGGCCTAAACCAGGCCAATTTTCCTTTCAGTGATTTTTACTTTCAGCTAAGTCTCTTCTAAGTAACTGCACTTTCTGAAACTAACTGCATGTTTTGCAGACAGTGTCTGCTTCCAGGACTGATAACACCCAAAGTTTGTAGTTATCACTGAGGCACCGGTAGGGCTGTTGTGCGGAAAGGCTCTTGCTGTACTTATTCTTAGAGAAACCAAGGTCACTGCTAAATTCCTCACGGAGGAGAAGGAACACGCCTCCACACAATCCAATGTGAATCAAAGTGAAGACGTTTATTAAACATAAGCTGTCCCTTTTATACATTTTGTACTTTCCCTGGCTGTAAGCATCTGCATTGCTATTCGTTAATATTACTAAACATACTCTTCTTTGATGTGTTGATTGGTCACTGCTCTGCCACTGGTCCTTCCTTAATTGGCTCCATCAGTTCTTGTTTCTTCTCCTCTGTGTTCGGCTCCCACCGGCTACTCCCTCAATTCTTGTTTGCTCAGCTGCTGTTTTTCCTCATCTCTCCAAGGTCGGCTTGTTGACACTAGCTACATGAATCTTGTCATGCAGCTAGGCCTTCACTCCATACTCTCATACTTCTGGCTCATTACATTATCAAAGTTAGAATTAAGTTCTCATCTATGTCTGTATTGGCCTCTCCATCTGTATCAATTTCTGCATTTCCTGACATCACTGCAAGAGAGAGAACCCAGAACCTTGTGATCCCCGAGTTAATCTTAAACATAAAGGTCCCTCTTGTTTTACAGTCCATTCTGGTGATGAGGCTGGTTTGATTCTGCTGTGATGTATCCACGGAGTGACTCCTTCGAGCTTGACAGCTGTGTAGGTGGTGAGCAAAATCTGTAAAGGTCCTTTCCACTTCTCTTTTAGCGGTTCATCTGACCACATCCTCAGGTACACCCAGTCTCCAGGTTGGTATTGATGCACAGGCACGTCCAGGGATAACGGTGCACACACAGTGATGTACCTGTGGAGAGAGGACAAAACCTTTCCTAGAGAGATAACATATTCTTTCAGATACTGTTTCCCCATGATCTCAGGATTAACTCCTGTTTCTGTCACTTGATAGGGTCTACCATAAATGATTTCAAAAGGACTAATCTTTTCCTTAGTCCTAGGCTGAATGCGTATTCATAGCAAAGCTAAAGGTAAAGCATCTGGCCATTTAATCTGAGCCTCTTGGCAAATTTTACTCATCTGTCTCTTTAGGCTTTGATTCATTCTTTCTACTTTTCCACTTGATTGAGGCCTCCATGGAGTATGGAGATCCCATTTTACCCCTAACACTTCAGCTAAATTTTGAACAGCTTCCGATACAAAGTGTGGGCCCCTGTCTGAAGATAGTCCCATAGGTATCCCAAATCTTGGTATTATTTCTTTAAGCAATATTTTTGCTACTTCTCTTGCCTTGTTGGTGCGACAGGGGAAAGCTTCTAGCCAGCCTGTGAAAGTATCTATCATTACTAAAAGATACCGATACCCATTTTGCCACAGTAATTCGGAAAAGTCTATTTGCCAATAGTCTTCTGGATTGTTTCTTCTCTTTGTTGCTCCTGATAAAGGTCTCTGCTGGAGTATGTTTGTTCCATCGCCTGCAAACAGTCATGTGTTAATTTTCCTACCAGGATCTGTAGTTAGAAAGGTTGCTGGATTCAGGATGCTGGTTACTTTCAGCTCCACATCATCTTGTTCCAGAAGGATGGCTTGATATTTCAGCATCCGGCTCGGTGACAGCCAGTGTCCTCCTTTTTGTTCCAGAACAGTTGTAACTGCATGGGGCACAAACACAGTTAGCTTTTGCCCAAGCGTCAATTTTCGGGCCTCTTGGATCAGTAGTACTGTAGCTGCCACTGCTCGGAGGCATGCTGGCCATCCCTTACTGACATTGTCTCGTTGTTTTGAAAAGTATCCCACAGGTCTTTTCCATGATCCTAGTCTCTGGGCCAACACTCCTAGGGTAATATGCAGTCTTTCATGTACAAATAGTTCAAATGGTTTTTCTAAGTTTGGGAGGCCTAGAGCTGGAGCACTCATTAAAGTCTGTTTTAGTTTTGCAAATGCACCTCTGAGTGCAAACAAGGAGGTTTCCTTTCCCTTGTACAGCTTCATATAAGGGTTTGGCAATGAGTCCAAAATTCATTATCCACAGGCAACACCATCTGGCCGTCCTGAGAAATGCTCTAAGCTCCTGTTTTGATTTGGGTTCCGGGATTTGGCAGATAGCCTCTTTTCTTTCAGTTCCCAGATTATGTTGACCCTGGGAAATTGTAAATCCCAAATACGTTACTTCTTGCTGGGTTATCTGTGCCTTTCTCTGGGAGACCTTGTACCCTGCCAGTCCCAGAAAGTTTAGAAGATCTATTGTTATCTGTATGGAATCCTCCCTGTTACTTGCTGCTGCCAGTATGTCATCCACATACTGCAGTAAAGTGATGTTTTCATGCATCCTCTGCCAGTTCTCTAATTCTTTGGCCAATTGATTTCCAAAGATTGTAGGACTATTTTTAAATCCTTGTGGTAGCACTGTCCAACACAATTGGGTTTTTCTACCAGTCGTGGGGCTTTCCCATTCGAAAGCAAACAGTTCCTGACTCTCGGCTGCCAGTGGGAGACAAAAGAATGCATCTTTTAGGTCTAATACAGTAAACCATTTATCTGTTTCCTTCAGAGTGGTTAAAAGAGTGTACAGATTTGCCACTACCGGGTGGACATCCTACACGGTTTTATTTATAGCTCTTAAGTCCTGAACCAATCTATATTCTTCTGAATGAGGTTTCTTAACCGGCAGTATCAGAGTGTTGTATTCTGATTGGCATTCTCTTAATAGTCCAAAATTTACAAATTGTTCTATTAATGGTTCTAGTCCTTTTCTTGCTTCTAGTTTAATTGGGTACTGCTTTCATCTTACCGGTCTGGCATCTGGTTTCAACTGGATGATTGCCGGCTCTGCCACTCGGGATCATCCTGGTGTTCCTGAAGCCCATACAAGAGTCACAGCATCTTCTGGTATCTCCTGTAACTTGGCTTCCTTCTGTAATATAAAAACTTGGGCATCCAAAGCTTTATTTTCAGGGATATGGTTTTGGATTTTTCCTTTTGTAAAAGTAATTTGTGCATTCAATTTACTTAATATATCCCATCCTAACAGCGGCATGGGGCAATCTGGTATGCAGAGAAATTGATGGGTTAACACCCTTTTCCCAATTCCAAATTTTAAAGGCTGGAAAAATGGCCAATCTTCTTTCTGCCCTGTGGCACCAATAATTGGCATGCTCTGATCACTCAAATTACCCTTGCATGTATTTAATACTGAATAGATAGTAAAATTTTTAGTAGACATGGGAACTTTCTCATTTTCCAACCTTACTATAACCAGGGATTCTGTTAGGGAGGGTTTCGATTCTTCCCCCGGTCCTCCTCAGTCTGAATCTAAAGTTATCATGTTAGCAGCTTTCCTTGGCATTTCCCCAAGGCCTTGCTGACCTAATTGCGGTCACTCCCTTTTCCAGTGCCCTTTCTGCCGCGGTCGGATTTTTCTCTAATTGCTTTCCAGCCCCAGGTACTTCTTCAGAAAATTTTCTTCCCTTTGGCCTCCCCCGATAATTCCATCCTCTAACCTGCTATTTTCCTGGGCTATAGCTGCTGCCAGTTGTTGGTTGTTTTTAAACACCTCTTCTTTCTTTCTTTCTCTACCTTTTCTCTGTTGTTATACACTTTCCAAGCATTTTCTAACATTTTGTCTAGCGAGCAGGCATCTGCCCCCTCTATTTTCTGTAGTTTCCGTTTTATATCTGCACTAGATTGTCCCATAAAAATGTGTATTAACGAGACAGCATCTACATCATTTTCTCGATTCAAATCGGTGTATTTTCTTGCAGCCTCTGTTAGTCTTTCAAGGAAAGAGGAGGGATCCTCATTCTTTCCCTGAACGACCTGATACAATTTAGACCAATTCTTTGACTTTGGAATAGCATTCCGAACACCATGCAAAATCAATCGTTGGTATTCGGTCAATAACAATCTCTGAGCAGGAATGTTGGGGTCCCAATTAGGATTATTGGGAGGAAAATGTTCATCTATCCGTCCTGCTTGTGCAGCTTGAACATGCACTCGTTCAGCCTCCTCTCTGGCCTTGGCCAAAATAAGTCGTTTTCCCTCGAAAATCACTAAGTTATTAAAAATAATTTGCAAATCTTTCCAATCTGGATCATGATTTTCAATTATAGTTTCCATAACCTTTGCTACCCGTCCAGGGTCCTCCTTATATACTCCTGCCATCTCCCTCCAGGATTTTAAATCTGATACAGAAAACAGCACTTTTACTCAAACTGGCCCCTCTGGTCCTACTGCTTGTCTGAGAGGGGCTTGTATATCAGCATTTCTCTGCCTGGTCCTATCCGCTACCAGACCGAAACCTGCTTCACCATCGGTACTATCTGAATCACCCTGTTCATTATTCCTTCTAGGTCCAACTAACATTTGAACATCCTCCTCGTTCTCCTCCTCCTCTCTTTCCTCCTTATACTTGTTGCACCACTTGCCAATGCTGCATGCTAAACAACAACGCTTAGGCACTTTCTTTTTCCCTGCCTCTAACGCCAATACCTCACCTTCGCTTACAATCAAACCATATTCCTTACGCACATCATAATCATCCCGTAATTGGAAGAAAAAATTCACATACGGCATCTTATCCCACTTTCCCTCTCGTCTACAGAACAACATTAATTGCAGTATTGTGTTGTAACTTATACTCCCGTTTTTAGGCCATTTCTCCTGGTCATCTAGGATATACAAAGGCCACCACTGATTACAGTATTTTACTAACTTTTTACGAGTAAGGGGATCACCCCCGTCACGGTTTAAAGCTGGGCTGGCTATTAACCCGGTGGCAGATGCTCTCTCTTAACCCTCTTTCCAGGTTGGAAAGTTAAAACAGTTTTAATAAACTATAGTAATGAAAAAGAATATAATAACAATAAAAGAAATAATCAAACATATACAAATATATACAAAACCAAGATCGAGAGCTTAGAAACCCTCCTCAGGCAAAGTTGCTCCCCCCGGAAAAAGCAGTAGCTTTCCCTGCCATCACACCTGCAGGCTTTTAAATGGAGAATTGGCAAAGCTGGTACCAATCAGTGGGAGACAGAAGAGCCCTTCCCTCCTGGGCCCCACCTCCAGGAGGCGGTGGGTTAGTGATAAATAGGAAAGTGAGAATGACGTGTATGGGATGGAATACCTCGTTGGTCAATTCTGGGCTAGCTTCCCCGTCTGATCCTCCCTGCAGGTGCGACCCCCCCTTCGGCTCTTCACTCATAAGCAGTGAGGAATTTAGCAGTGACCTTGGTTTCTCTAAGACTAATTGGCCTGGTTTGGGCCAAACCAGGACACCCCCAAACTTTTTCCAGTGTCTTAATATACATCCCAAGGGAGAGCCCTTAAGAATCCCCCCTTCGGTAGACTGTCTGTTTCCCATTTTACAAACTTTCAAAATTAACATGAATACCTGAACAAAGTTACACAAGTACCACAATTACCACAATTACAAATAAATCTGTCACATTTCAAAGTCGGACTGGCTATTAAACCGGTGGCAGACAGCAAACGGCAAATGCCGTTCGCCCTCCCCTTTCCCCCTTCCCCCCCCGCAAAGGGGAAGGAACAGAGAACACGGAGAGAGACTTGCAAGCTGAAAGTCAAAAGCAGTTTCACTAAGCAGCAATGAATATATGAATATATACAAATATACAAAATCAATATTCAACCCAAAATCCGGACTCCGGGCGTCCCCGTAGTAACGTACGGATTATCACGATTGTGCACACCAATACCAATAGCTTAACAACGCACACTTAATTCAGGTACGACTTATTTGTAAGCAACCAAGTTAAAATACCGGTATCAATACTCACAACCAATGTCATTAATATCCCAGATAGCTGTTAGCTGTCATGGAAACTCACCCGACCAGGGAATCGGAGGCTTCCCCGAAAATACTCCGGTGCGCGCTGGAGTCCTCACGATTCCTCTGGTCCGCCGAGACTCTAGAGAGCTGGTCCCATATGGATCGCCAAATTCTGTTACCGAAAAATAGTAACCAAGAAAACTCTCCAAACCAAATTATAGTTTAGAAAGCCGACATTGGTTTATTGCAGCTGGATGCATGAGGGATCTCTCCTCCTAACATGCACACCGAGGGACAAAAGCTTGCTCATTATATACATTACAAAAGTGAATATTCATATAATTCCAGGAAAAGCCCACCTATTCCAAGAAACTTATGCATATGCTAAGGTACAGAGTAGTCCTGTGGCAAGCGTAAAAAGTTTAGTACATAAAGCGCTTTACACAACCTGTCAGGAGGAGATAGCCCTGGCTCTCCCCCTTTTTGTTTTTGTAAAAGGTGTTTCAGAGTTTGATTCATGCGCTCCACAATAGCTTGTCCCGTTGGTGAATGTGGGACGCCCGTTACATGTGTTATACCCCACAGTTGGAAAAAGTCCTGTGTGGCGCGTGCCACATAGCCTGGGCCATTGTCCGTTTTAATCGTCTGTGGAATGCCCAGGGCTGCAATAGCAGAACGCATGTGTCTTTGAACTTGTTTGCTGGATTCGCCTGTTTGTGCTGTAGCCCAGGTAGCAAGGGAGAAACAGTCAACACTCACGTGGACATATTTCAGCCATCCAAATTCGGGGATGTGTGTTACATCCATTTGCCATATCTCCAACGGTCCAGTACCGCGGGGGTTGACACCAGGTGCTAAACCACCCCCAAGATGTTGACAGTCTGGACAGGACTGGACTATCCCACGTGCATCTGCACTGCGTAGCCCAAACTGACGCTGCAGTACCTTAGCAGATTGATGGAAAAAGGCATGGGATCGTTGTGCTTGAGCGAAGCGATCAATTGAAGGCGCAGCCCAGGCAGGTGCGACAAGTTTGTCTGCCCGAGCATTGCCTTCAGCTAAGCCTTCCAGGAGTCCTGTGTGACTACGGATATGTGTGATGAAATATGGATGCAGTCGCTCTGTCAGCAAAAGCCATAATTCATGAAAAAGTTGGTATAGTTGTTCATTAGCTATCTCTTTGAGCAGAGCACGCTCCATCCTCTGGACAATCCCTACGACATATAAAGAGTCACATACCACATTAACAGGTGCTGTGTTCCATCGCCTGAAGACCTCCACCACAGCTCGCAATTCTAATTGTTGTGTAGACCCTTGAATGTCAGATAAAATTACATCATGCCACTTCCCATTGTCTAACCATGTTAGTGCTGCTTTTTGGGCTTTGCCTCCAGCATCTGTAAAAACAGTGACACCACTGACCGGACGTTCTGACCTTTTTGGTAATTCCTCCCATTGACCCAATTGCAGCACAGAGAAATATTTGTGAGGGGGTAGATGTACCTTCAACTCGCCCCTATAATCCAATAATGCAACTTGTAATGGTATGGAATTTTGTAATGCCCATTGTAGATACTCCGCAACCAGTGGAATAACCAAAAAAGCAGGTTCGACGCCTGCTATCTCTACAACCCTCTGCCTTCCTTTCATTACAAGTTGTGCTATGGCCTCTACTTTTGTAGTGATGGTACGTTTTGGTTGCATAGGCAAAAAGATCCATTCCAGCACATGTAGAGGATCCTTGTCAGTCACCCACTGCATAATTAATGCCAGGGGGTGGCGATCGTGATTGATAACCAATACTCCAATACTGTAATCTGGGTCCCAACGGTGAGTGTATGCCATAGCTATTTTGGTACTCAGGTGTTTCAATGCCTGCTCAGCTTCCTGTGTCAATGTGCGGGGGGCATCTGCACCGCCTCCTCCCTTTAGCAATTGCATCAGAGGTGCCAATTCAGCACTGGTGAGACCACACAGGGTTCGCACCCAATTGAGGTCTCCCAGCAGTTTTTGTACATCATTTAAAGTACTGATGTTCACACGAATTTCTAGTTTTTGGGGTCTAACAGTTGTTTTGGTAATTTCCCACCCAAGGTACTTCCAGTTTTCCTCCTGTTGTACCTTTTCTGGGGCTATTTGCAATCCACCTTTTGCTAGTTCAGTCTGCAGTGTATTAATCAATTGTTTTTTATCCAATTGTTTCCCTGCTATTAGAATGTCATCCATATAATGGTATATGATCAAATTTGGAAAATTCCTTCGCACAGGAGCAAGTGCCCAGGCCACATACATTTGACACATTGTCGGTGAATTTTTCATTCCCTGTGGTAACACAACCCAATGATAGCGTTTCATAGGTGCAGCTTTGTTCACTGATGGCACCGAAAAAGCAAATTTCTGATAGTCATCAGGGTGCAAAGGGATGGTGAAGAAACAATCTTTTAAGTCAATGATTAAAATGTCCCAATCTTTAGGGATCATATTGGGGGATGGGAGCCCTGGTTGTAGGGTTCCCATATCATCCATGACCTCATTGATTTTTCGAAGGTCATGTAACAAACGCCATTTGCCACTTTTTTTTCGTAATAGTAAATATTGGGGTGTTCCATGGGCTTGTTGTGGGCTCAATATGACCTTTTTCCAGTTGCTCCTGTACCAAGCTTTCAAGGTGGGCGATTTTTTCTGCAGACAGCGGCCATTGATCAACCCAAACTGGGGTTTCTGTTTTTCAGGTTAGTTTTAAGATTGGTCGCCCTTCATCAATGGCCGCCTCTAAAAACCCTCACTGTTAGTTACCAAACGTGCCCCTAATTGACTTAATGCATCCCTCCCCAGTAAACAAATGGGGACAGGCATCACATATGGTCTTACTGTACAGGTACTCCCATCTTGCAATTTGCAACAAATCACATTTGTACTGATTTTAGTGGTCTGTATTCCCCCGACCCCCAAAATGGGCGTAGGGGGGATCTCCAATGGCCACGAATGAGGCCACGCTGCTTGACTGATTATGGTAACGTCTGCTCCAGTATCAATCAGCATAATGACCACGCAAGTTTTCCCACCAGGTTCTTTTAGTGTTACCCGTTCTGTTGGTTTCGCCTTACTGATATCCATTGCCAGATAAATGTCAGCCTGGCCTGTTGATCCAAAACCCCCAGCCCTTCTTATCTGATTCCCAGCTGTGGGCACAGCTGATTTAAAGGGGACCAGTTGTCCAATTTTTTCTCCTTTGGGTATATGAATTGGTGGCAGGGGGGGTCCATACCATAATAGATATGACCCCTGTAAAATCGGCATCAATTACACCGGGTAAAACGAAAAGACCTTTTCGGGTCGTAGAGGATCGCCCGATAAGTAAGGCACTCAACCCGTGACCCAGTGGGCCTTTCATATCCGTGGGTATGCATTGTACTTGCGGGTCTATCAGAGTCACCTCTACTGCTGTGGCAACATCCACCCCAGCACTCCCTCTTGTGGCGGCGGCGACGCCATCCAGGCAGCCCGGGTGGAAGACCTGTTTTGTGTCATCGCGCTGGGTCTCCTCGCGCTCGCCCCCCCATTTCCCAGCCGAATTCCCTGCTTAGTGAATCTAGATCGGCATTCATCTGCACGGTGACTGTATTTCCTGCAGCGATTGCAGGTCCCTGCAAACTCATGACTTTTTACTTGGCATTGAGCCTTAAGGTGTCCCGGTTTGCCACAGTTGTAACATTTTGGTCCCTGATCGCCTCTCCCTGATCGTACTAGAGGTTTCACCGCAGCCGCAAAGGCTGACGCCATGTATCCTGCTGTTTCTTCCGCTGTTCCTACGCGCTCACATGCATCCATCATTTCTGCCAGGCTAGAATTTTTGGGTAATGTCTGTAAAATGCGCTTACAAGTAGGATTAGCATTGTCGACTGCCAACGACATTAGCAACGCCTCTCGAGCTACATCGGTCAGCGATGCCCTTTCCAATGCTTCACGCAATCTTTCTAAAAATGTCATATAAGGCTCAGATGGACCTTGCCTTATTTTTGTATAGGCAGGAATTACTTTCCCATCTTCTGGGAGGGTTTTAAAAGCCTCTCGGGCTAAGGCGGCAGTAAGTGCCAAGGCTTCTGGTCTAAGTCGTGCCTGTCGTTGTGGATCACTAAACTGCCCTTCTCCCACCAGTTGGTCAAATGTTATCCCCAAAAGTGGATCATTATCTCCCCTCCCCAGGTTTTCCACCACTGCAGCCTGTGCTGCGTCATGCCACCTCGTCCGCCACAAGAGTTCCTGCATCGGGGTTAAAATCATCGCCATCAATTGCTTAAAATCAAAAGGTGTTAAAAGCGTAGACATAAAGATACTATTTATAAATGCTTGGGTATAAGGTGCATGCAACCCATTTTGTTGTACCGCTTTCCGTGCCTCCTTAACAATCTCCCACTGTAATCCTACCCAGCGCGGTGGTTCTCTCCGATTTCCCAAAATAACTGGGAAAGCTGTGGGCAGAATCTCCCCCTCCACTAGTGCATTCTGTATAACTCCTCGCCACCGTAATCGCGGATCGTCTCCTCCCCTGTCCCCCATGACAGAGTGCATACCAACATTCCCATCCATGTTTCTCATGCGGCTAGTCCCAGCCGCCTCAGCACCCCCCCCGGCCCCCCCACGTAGGCGTTCCCTTTCTTCTTCTCTCCTCTGCTCCTCCTTATGTTGTCACTCAGTTAAGGTCGTCTGTCTTTCCAGGTCTTGTAATTTTGCTAACAATTTTTCCGCCCAAGCCACCGGATCCTTAAATTTCCCTGGACCGCCGGCAGGCGATGGGGGAGACGACGGGGGCAGAGGGGGATATTCGTATTCGGCGCGATTTGCGAGATTGGCGGCTCGCTGAGGCTTGAAGGGTGGGGGGGTGGGCTCGGGCTGATGCTCATCAACCTCCATTTCCTCCGGTTTAGGGGGCTCCCCTGTTGGTTTAGGGGGTATTTCAATTTTCTCCTGCTCTTCTGGTGGTGCGGAGGGGGTTGAAAAAAACCGGTATTGGCGGCTGACCAAAAACACGAAGACCTCTCGCCCCAGGGTTAACCTCTGTTGGAAGCAGAGCCGTAAAAGCCCCTGCTGCAACAGCCCTCTCTGCTTTCATTTCTTGAAGAGCAGTAAGAACAGCCCTCCATGCAGTTGCCAGTTCTATTGCCTCCTTTTCCCCGCTGCTTATCGCTTCCCATAAACCCTTTCCAATATCTTCCCAAGTGTCCACCTTAAAAGCGCTCTGGGGGTCCGAAGGGAACCCATGCTCTCGACACCAAACTAACAGTCTCCGGAGCAAATGCTCATCATATTTCACTCCTCTCTTAGAGAGGATATGTAGGAGAAGCCTTACTATCGCACTTTCTTCTTTAGAAATATTTTGGCCCATCTCCTTTTTTCCCCGGCTGCTCACCTCACTAAGTGTCCCGTTGCAACGTTCTTTTCTTTTCTTGCGAGTCGTCCTCCGGCTCGCCCCGGTCTTCAGACCTGCTGAGCCGTACTCCAGCCGGTGTACCTCCTTCTGGGCTATTCCCCGAACTTGCTGTCGATCAGCGTCTCATCAGGGTCACCATCTGAGGAGAAGGAACACGCCTCCACAAAATCCAATGTGAATCAAAGTGAAGACGTTTATTAAACATAAGCTGTCCCTTTTATACATTTTGTACTTTCCCTGGCTGTAAGCATGTGCATTGCTATTCGTTAATATTACTAAACATGCTCTTCTTTGATGTGTTGATTGGTCACTGCTCTGCCACTGGTCCTTCCTTAATTGGCTCCATCAGTTCTTGTTTCTTCTCCTCTGTGTTCGGTTCCCACCGGCTACTCCCTCAATTCTTGTTTGCTCAGCTGCTGTTTTTCCTCATCTCTCCAAGGTCAGCTTGTTGACACTAACTACATGAATCTTCTCACGCAGCTAGGCCTTCACTCCATACTCTCATACTTCTGGCTCATTACATGACCATTCTGCTCCAAAAACCCCTCTACACCTCACTGCTTACGAGTGAAGAGCAGCAGGAGGGTCACACCTGCAGGGAGGAGCGTACAGGGCAGGTGACCCAAAATTGACCAACAAAGGTATTCCATCCCATACATGTCATTCTCAGGATAAAGCAGGGGGGATGTCCTGGTTTCACATCATCCTGCTGTGCCCAACTTCAACAGTCCATAACACCATATGGAGGCCTGGTCCTGAGCTCCTAACCATACCAACGTGTTTTCCTGCCCTTGTTACCGAAAAATAGCAACCAAGAAAACTCTCCAAACCAAATTATAGTTTAGAAAGCCGACATTGGTTTATTGCAGCTGGGTGCATGGGGGATCTCTCCTCCTAACATGTACACTGAGGGACAAAAGCTTGCTCGTTATATACATTACAAAAGTGAATATTCATATAATTCCAGGAAAAGCCCACCTATTCCAAGAAACTTATGCATATGCTAATACATTATGTAATTCTCTTTGCGCATGCCTACTAAATTGGGGGAAGGGGTCTTGGGTGGTCTCTGGGGGTCTCTGGTGGTCGCAATCCCCCTTAATTGTGCTTCTGCGCAAGCGTGGTCGAGGCCTTCTTGTTTACAAATACATGCGTTCTCAAGGAGAAGATATCGTTCTGGACTTATCTCTCCTCTGGCACCGGAGTTTGTGAATCAAGTTAATTTAGACATCACAAAGTTGTTCTTTACAGTTTTGTTTTGTCTTTTGGCCCTTTTATAATTAGCAAAGAACTTAACAGAGACCTTTGTTTTTCTAAGACTAAGTGTAAGCAGCATGAATCATTGACTACTAGAACATTGTTATCAGTCCCATAAGCAGACTCTATCTACAAAACATGCAGTTTGCTTCAGAACATATTATTATTCTCTATTATTCTAGCTAAAAGGAAAATTACTGACAGGAAAGCTAATTCTGTGTAAAGGTAACACAGAGCAGGCTTTTAGAGCCTACTCTGAGGCCTACTCTTGTTAAGCCGTTGCTGAACCGAACCGTCTGGTATCACCCTGAGAAATATGATGAGAAATGGAACCCACGTATTCGGACTGAATTGATTCAATGGACTGGAGAGAGTATCTGTGTGGATGTGTATTTATGTTGAGGGATGGGGAAAAATGGTAGTGACTTGATGTAAATGATATAGAATAAGGGGTGGAATCCTGTCCTGGTTTCACTGGGATTTGGTTTCAGTGGCCAGCCATGGTGATCAAGGCCCTCAGCAGTTAAATCTGGGGCATCTGACCCTGGTTGGCCCACAGGTGTATTCTATATCATTGACATCAAGCTCAATATAAAAGAGAGGGTTTGGTGGGAAAAGCTGGGGTTTTTTCCTTCTCTTCTTGCCTTTTCTCCTTGTCTGTTGTTGTGATTCCTGGAGCAACTTGCCAGTAATTTGGGGATAGGTATATTTTTCTGTCTGTTTTGTGTTGTAATTTATATTGATTTTCTTCATTTTGTTAAATCTGGTTAACTTTATCCCATGAGTCTCCCTTTCTTTTTCCCAATTCCCTTCCTCATTTGGGGAAGGGATATTGGGCGATAGAAAAATGGCTATTGTTTAGCCTTGGGTGCGGGCTAAATGAAGACAGGGGATCATGAGTGTCTCACCCCTTCTCACCCTTTTCTGCTATGGCTGCTGTCAGAAGAGGACTCTGTCTGTTTTCCTGCTGCCCTCGATCTGTGCATTCCTGAATCCAGTTCCTGTCTGTTGCTGGGCCCACCCTGGGCCTTCCCGGAGCCTGCCTTACAGTGCTGGTGGTGATATGACTGACATTGGGGGAGCTTGATCTTGGTTTTGTATATATTTGTATATATTTAATTATTTCCATTAGTATTATTATGCTCTCTTTTATTATGATAGTTTATTAAAACTGGTTTAACTTTCCAACCCATAAGTCTCTCTCCCTCTTTCACTGGTTTAATAGCCGGCCCAGCTTTAAACCATGACAGACTTATTGGTGCCCAATGTGGGGCTTGAGAGAAGCTCCAACAGGTTGCTCTGATAAGTAGAATCCCAACTCTGGTGGGAGGAGACCCCGATACCTTAGCCAAGAGAGTATGAGATTTCTCCCTTTGCGATTCACAGGAGGCTGGAAATTAAAACAAATAGCTAACATGATAATGTTGCTTTTGGGCACAGTGTTAACTTGTCTCTTCATAGTGTTTCTTTCGCAGCTGAGTATTGTAATACTGCCGTACCTGCTGTGGGCACTGTTTTATTGCTTGCTTCTTATTAATGTTTACATGCGGTTTAGCAGTGGGTGCTGGTTGAAATGTATAGTTTTGGTATGGGGTTTGATACTGCTTTACGCTGTGATAAACTGGGCCGTTACTGTTCCGATCTCTCATTTCTATAATGCAACAGTGGGCAGCTTTAATCACGAATCAGTAGCAGCGACTTCATCTGCGTACTCTGGGTGTCCTTTAGCTGATTTTGTTAATAACAACACTTTGAATTTTACTTTGGGAAATACTACTCTTCCCTTTTCTGCCACACTGATGCCACTAGATTTTGAAAATTTCGGATGTGGTTGGGGCTATCTAAATGGCATGTTCCTATTTTTGTTTTTTTGTTTTTTTTCTGAATGTGTTTCAGGTGGGGTATAAAATTAATTATTGGTGTAGGTGTTACATAGCCATCTCATCCACTGCATGTTCTTAAACCTTGGCAGCCTACACCGTAGCTGCTGCACCCCCCATGACAGCCACTGCATTTACTCAGACCTCTGCAATGTGTACTGAGCTGCTACAGCCCTCAGGATGGGCACTGGGGACACTGCAACTACACCAGTCTCAGCAACTTCCACTGCAGCTGCATCAGCACCCATGAAAACCACTGCAACTACTCCAGCTCTGACAATGAGCACTGTAGTTACTTTAAACTCAATGATGGGCACCACAGCTACACCAACCCCAGTGTCTGCCAAGGTGATTTTACCCCCATCTGCTACTGCTGCTCAGTGCAGATGCAAGTGCTCTATGCCTACCTCAGGACCAGAGGACCAATCCATACTGGTAAAAATCATCCATGTAATCAGGAAGAAATACCAAAAGAAATCAGCTTGTGAAGAGAAGGATGATGATGCAGAGCCTTCTAAGGCAGAGCCATCACATGACCCAGGTGAGGGCCCTTCTCAGGCAGAGTCAGGGCCTGACACAGATGGGGGTTCCCTTGATCGTCTTTTTAAAGCAGACCCATCACACAAGAAAGGTCCTTCTAAAGCAGAAACATCACAAGAGGAAGACTCGGACGTAGAGGTAACCTACCACACCCTATCCCTGAAGGACCTGAGAAATATAAGGAAAGACTTCAGCTATCATGAAGGTGAGCCAATTATTACCTGGTTGCTCCAATGCTGGGATAATGGGGCAGATAGCATGGACTTGGATGGTAGAGAAGCCAGACAGTTGGGATCCCTGTCCAGAGATGGTGGTATTGATAAGGTGCTTGCAAGAAGGTCAAACACTATCAGTCTCTGGAGGCGACTCTTGTCAGCTGTAAAGAGCAGGTATCCCTATAAAGATGATGTTCTGAGCCACCTAAGCAAATGGACCACTATAGAAAAAGGTATTAACTACCTTAGAGAACTAGCTGTGCAAGAGATCATTTATAGACACCCTCAGGACATTGTAGATCCTGTAGATCCTGATGAAGTGGAATGCAACCGATCCATGTTCTGGAAGGTTGTGCGGAGTGCTCTACTGGCATGTACCCATACATTGTCAGTATTGGTCTGGGTAGAAGATATGGCACCATCTACTGCACGTAAAATGGCTAACTGTATGCGACAGTATGAAGATAGTATTTCTTTCCCACTGCAGGCCTGTGTCTCGGCTATGGAAAAACTGACTAAGGAAAACAAGGACTCATTTAAACAACTGTCAGACAAACTGTCCAGGATCAAGAATAAACTTGACTCTCTACCTGCACAGGCCCGCATTGCACCTGTTAGGAGAAAACGCCCTCCTACAAGACCGGCTCAAAGGAAATGGAACATGTCACGAGGTATCCTGTGGTTTGCCCTGTGTGATTATGGGGAGGACATGAGCAGATGGCATGGACAACCTACCAGTACCCTACAGGCACAAGTATGTGAGTTGCAAGCTAAAAGAAAAACTACAGAGTTTTCTTAGGAGGATGGCTGTTCCAGTTACCAGTGAGCAGGACTTAAGTCGGGGTAGATCGGCCTCAGATCCTTATTATCCAAATGTGAATAGGGGGAATGAAGGTCCAATTCCTGTGAACAGCATGAATCCATTCCTTAATTAGAGGGGCCCTGCCTCCAGCCAGGAGGAGGAGAGGGACAACCGAGTTTATTGGACTGTGTGGATTCAATGGCCTGGCACATGAAAACCACAAAGGTACTGAGCCCTGGTAGACACTGGTGCACAGTGTACCATAATGCCGTTGAATCATAAAGGGACAGAATTTATTAGTATTTCAGGAGTAACAGGGGGATCACAAGTGTTACCTGTATTGGAGGCTGAAGTGAGCCTTACTAGGAATGAATGGAAAAAGCACCCCATTGTGACTGGCCCAGATGCCCTGTGCATCCTTGGCATAGACTACCTTAAGAGAGGGTATTTTAAGGACCCAAAAGGGTATAGATGGGCCTTTGGTATAGCAGCTGTAGAGACTGAGGACATTCAACAGCTGTCTACCTTGCCTGGCCTCTCAGAGGATCCTTCTTTTGTGGGGCTGCTGAAGGTTGAAGAACAACAGGTGCCAATTGCTACTGCCACGGTGCACCGACGACAATATTGCACCAATCGAGACTCCCTGATCCCCATTCATAAACTGATTAGACAATTAGAAAATCAAGGAGTGATTAGTAAGACTCGCTCACCCTTTAATAGTCCTATATGGCCAGTGCAAAAGTAATGAAGAATGGAGATTATGTGTGGATTATCGTGGCCTAAATGAAGTTACGCCACTGCTGAGTGTTGCTGTGCCAGACATGCTAGAACTTCAATACGAACTGGAGTCAAAGGCAGACAAGTGGTACGCCACCATAGACGTTGCTAACGCGTTTTCCTCTATTCCTTTGACACCAAAGTGCAGGCCACAGTTTGCTTTTACCTGGAGAGGTATCCAGTACACCTGGAATCGACCACCCCAGGGGTGGAAATGCAGTCCTACTATTTGCCATGGACTGATCCAGACTGCACTAGAAAAGGGTGGAGCTCCAGAACATTTGCAATACATTGATGACATTGTTTTATGGGGTGACACAGCAGCAGAAGTTTTTGACAAAGGGGAGAAAATCATCCAAATTCTTCTGAAAGCTGGTTTTGCCATAAAAAGAGGCAAGGTCAAGGGACCTGCCCAGGAGATCCAGATTTTAGGGATTAAATGGCAAGATGGATGTCGCCAAATCCCAGTAGAAGTAATCAACAAAATAACAGCTATGTCCCTACCAAGTAACAAAAAGGAAACACAAGCCTTCTTAGGCATTGTGGGTTTCTGGAGAATGCATATTCCAGATTACAGCCAGATTGTACACCCTCTTTATCAAGTGACCAGAAAGAAAAATGTTTTTCAGTGGGGCCCTGAACAACAACAGGCTTTTGAACAGATTAAACAAGAAATTGTGCATGCAGTAGCCCTTGGACCAGTCCGCACGGGACAAGATGTTAAAAATGTGCTCTACACCGCAGCTGGGGACAATGGTCCTACCTGGAGCCTCTGGCAGAAAGTACCAGGGGAGACTCGAGGTCGACCCCTAGGATTTTGGAGTTGAGGATACAAGGGCTCCGAGGCCAATTACACCCCAACTGAAAAAGAGATACTGGCAGCATATGAAGGAGTTAGAGCTGCTTCAGAGGTAATTGGTACTGAAGCACAGCTTCTCCTGGCACCCCGATTACCAGTACTGGGCTGGATGTTCAAGGGTAAGGTTCCTACTACTCATCATGCAACTGATGCTACATGAAGTAAATGGATTGCATTAATGACACAGTGGGCTCGAAAAGGAAACCCTAATTGCACAGGAATCTTGGAATTGATCATGGACTGGACAGAAGGCAAGGACTTCGGAATGCCACCAGAAGAGGAATTGACATGTGCTGAAGAAGCCCCACCATATAATAAATTACCAGAGGAGGACAAGCAGTATACTCTGTTCACCGATAGATCCTGCCGTCTTGTAGGAAAGCATCGGAAGTGGAAAGCTGCTGTATGGAGTCCTATATGACAAGTCACAGAATCCACAGAAGGACAAGGTGAATCAAGTCAATTTGCAGAGGTAAAAGCCATCCAGCTGCTTTAGATATTGCTGAATGAGAAAAGTGGCCAAGGCTGTATCTCTATACTGACTCATGGATGGCAGCAAATGCCTTGTGGGGGTGGTTAAAGCAGTGGAAGCGAAGCAACTGGCAGCGCAGGAGTAAACCTATTTGGGCTGCCGAATTGTGGCAAGACATTGCTGCTCGGCTAGAGAAACTAGTTGTGAAGGTACGTCATGTAGATGCTCACGTACCTAAAAGTCGGGCAACTGAGGAACATCAAAACAACCAACAAGCAGATCAGGCTGCTAAAGTATTCCAAATAGATTTGGACTGGGAACATAAAGGTGAACTATTTTTAGCTCGGTGGGCTCATGACACTTCAGGTCATCAAGGGAGAGATGCAACATACAGATGGGCTCATGACTGAGGGGTAGACTTAACTATGGACTCTATTGCACAGGTTATCCACGACTGTGAAACATGCGCTGCAATTAAGCAAGCCAAATGGTTAAAACCTTTGTGGTATGGGGGTGTGGTGGTTAAAATATAAATATGGGGAGGCCTGGCAAATTGACTATATCACACTCCCTCAAACCTGCCAGGGTAAACGCTATGTGCTTACCATGGTAGAGGCAAACACTGGATGGCTGGAAACATACGCTGTGCCCCATGCTAGTGCCCGAAACCCTATCCTGGGCCTCAAAAAGAAAATCTTGTGGTGACACGGCATGCCAGAGAGAATTGAGTTGGAGAATGGGACTCATTTCAAAAACAGTCTCATAGATAACTGGGCCAAAGAGCATGGCATCGAATGGGTATATCATGTCCCCTATCATGCACCAGCATCTGGGAAAATTGAATGGTATAATGGGCTGTTAAAAACTACCCTGAAAGCAATGGTAGGTGGATCCCTTAAAAATTGGGATAAGCATTTGTCACAAGCCACCTGGTTAGTTAACACCAGAGGATCTATCAACCGAGCTGGCCCTGCTCAGTCAGGCCTTTTACATACAGTAGAAGGAGATAAAGTCCCTGTGGTGCATGAAAGGAGTCTGTTGGGAAAAACTGTCTGGGTTCTCCCTGCTACAGGCAAAGGTAAACCCATTAGTGGGATTGCTTTTGCTCAAGGACCCGGATGTACTTGGTAGGTAATGCTGGAGGATGGTGAAGTCTCATGTGTCCCTCAAGGTGATCTAATTCTGTGTGAGAATACTTAATTCTCAACTGTATGATGTTAATTGTTACATGATACTAACAGTGTTCAATAAGTGTCTTTCAGGTTAAGGCAGTGGTGATGAGACTGGAACTAGCTTCATCAAGTGGTGTCCAGTAACCTCCTTGAGACTGACATCTTTAACCTGCAACCCATGGGCACGAACTGTGACAAACCTCATACCAGCTCTCCTGCCCTGAGAGACTGCTATGCCAGATGGAAACCCACAATTATGAACTAAATGAACTTGATGAACTTTTTGTATAGAGAGATGAATCAGAAAGTAGTGATATCTGTATATATTTGAAAATGAAAAGGTAGTGGTGATCTGAGAATGATGTGAATGGTATGGAATAAGGGGTGGAATGTCCTGGTTTGGCCTAAACCAGGCCAATTTTCCTTTCAGTGATTTTTACTTTCAGCTAAGTCTCCTCTAAGTAACTGCACTTTCTGAAAGTAACTGCATGTTTTGCAGACAGTGTCTGCTTCTAGGACTGATAATACTCGAAGTTTATAGTTATCACTGAGGCACTGGTAGGGCTGTTATGCAGAAAGGCTCTTGCTGTACTTGTTCTTAGAGAAACCAAGGTCACTGCTAAATTCCTCACTGCTTACAAGTGAAGAGCCGAAGGGGGGGGGGGGGGGGTCGCACCTGCAGGGAGGAGCAGATAGGGCAGGTGACCCAAAATTGACCAATGAAGGTATTCCATCCCATACATGTCATTCTCAGTATAAAGCGGGGGGATCACGAGGGTTTTGCCCCTTCTTCTCCCTTCTTGCCCTTTTCTGCTATGGCTGGTGTCAGAAGAGGACTCTGTCCGTTTTCCTGCTGCCCCTGATCCTGATCAGTGCATCCCTGAATCCAGTTCCCATCTGTCGCTGGGCCTAGCCTGGGCCTTCACGGAGCCTGCCCTGCAGTGCAGGTGGTGACGTGACCGACATCGGGGGAGCTTGATCTTGGTTTTGTATATATTTGTATATATTTATTTCCATTATTATACTCTTTTCAATTCTTTTATTTTATTAAAACTGTTTTAACTTTCCAACCTGTAAGTCTCTCTCCCTTTTCCCTTTCCCTTCTGGGCAGGGGGGGGAGGGTTAATAGCAAGCATCTGCCACCAGTTTAATAGCTGGCCCAGCTTTAAACTGACAACTGTGTTCAGTTTTGGGCCCCTCACTACAAGAAAGACTTAGAGGTGCTGGAGCAAGTCCAAAGAACGGCAATGAAGCTGGTGAAGGGTCTAGAGCACACATCGTATGAGGAGTAGCTGAGGTAACTGGGGTTGTTTAGTCTGGAGAATAGAAGGCTGAGGGGAGGCCTTGTTGCTGTCTACAAGTACCTGAAAGGAGGTTGTAGCAAGGTGGGGGTTAGTCTCTTCTCCCAGGTAACTAGCAAGAGGATGAGAGGAAACAGCCTCAAGTTGTAGCAGGGGAGGTTTAGATTGGATATCAGGAAAAATTTCTTCACTGAAAGGATTATCAAGCATTGAAACAGGCTGCCCAAGGAAGTGGTTGTCACCATCCCTGGAGGTATTTAAGTGATGAGTGGGTGTGGTGCTTAGGGATAGGGTTTAGTGGTGGACTTGGTACTGTTAGGTTAACAGTTGGACTTGATTATCTTTAAGGTCCTTTCCAACCAAAACAATTCTATGACTCTATGCTCAGCATATAAAGCTGGGGGAAGAAGAAAGAAGGGGAGGATGTTCAGAGTTATAGCATCTGTCTTCCCAAGTAACTGTTACATGTGATAAAGCCCTGCTTTCCTGCAGGTGGCTGAACACCTGCCTGCTGATGGGAAGTAGTGAATGAACTCCTTGTTTTGCTTTGCTTATGTGTGTGGCTGTTGCTTTACCTATTAAACTGTCTTTATCTCAACCCATTAGTGTTCTCACTTTTACTCTTCTGATTCTCTCCCCCATCCCATTGTGGGGGGAGTGAGGGAGTGGCTGTGTGGTGCTTAGTTGCTGGCTGGGGTTAAACCACAACACTGGGTTATATAAAGTTATGCTCAGATAAATATCTCCTTTTGCCAGCCCCAGCATTAAAAGCCAGACTGGCTTATTGCTTGCTCAGCAGAAGCCAGTTCTCTCCTGTACCTGTTGTTGCTGGAGTTCTGGGGCCCCCAAGATAAGGATATGGAGCTGTTGGAGTGAGTCCAGAGGAGGGCCACAAAGATGATTAGAGGGCTGGAGCACCTCTCCTATGAAAAGAAAGGCTGAGAGAGTTGGGGCTGTTCAGCCTGGAGAAGAGAAGGCTCTGGGGAGACCTTCTAGCAGCCTTCCAGTACCTGAAGGGAGCCTACAGGAAAGCAGAAGAGGGACTTTCTACAAGGGCAAGTAGTGACAGGATGAGGGGGAATGGTTTTAAACTGAAAGAGGGTAGATTTAGATTAGATATTAGGAAGAAATTCTTTACTGTGAGGGTGGTGAGACACTGGACCAGGTTGCCCAGAGAAGTTGTGGCTGCCCCCTCCCTGGCAGCATTTAAGGCCAGGTTGGATGGGGCTTTGAGCAACCTGGTCTAGTGGAAAGGTGTCCCTGCCCATGGCAGGGGGGTTTGAACTAGATGATCTTTAAGGTCCCTTCCAACCCAAACCATTCTATGATCTCTCACTCCTCAGTAGTGTGGTAACAGTTTGGCAGGTTGAAATTCAGCTGACCACTGCATTAATGGTGCATGACAAGCTATGGGTTACTTCCATCTCTGCTTAAAGAACTGTTTCTTCAAGGTTGAGAAGAGTATGATTTAGAAATACAGTATCTCTGTAATATAAGTCCTGAAAAGGAAGTTGTCATTTCTGCACAGGTATTTTCCAGAGTGGAAATGCACTTGAAATTATGCTTTTTTTTTTTTTTAAACTGTTGATAAAATCATTGAAGGGTCTGGGGTTGAGATCTGCTCTATTTCCTTCCAGGTTGTGCTCCTGTAGGAACTGGACTGTTGAGTGGTCCCTGGTCATCAAATGCTACTTTCTGCTATGGCAGAAATTTGGACAAACTCAACACAAAAAATGAAGGTACTTTTCTAGTTCAATCTCTCTTCCACAGTACTTGGCTGGAAGTGAAAAGGTGCTCTCACTTCCTTGCTGGTTGTGTGACTATCTGAGCATATTGAGCTTCTTGAGAGCTAGTAAATCCATCAGCAAAATGACAGTAATGTAACAGTGATTTCATCACATAATATATTTTTTCAAATCCAGTTTAAACCTCAACATGGCAGAGGTCCTATTTATTATTCTGAAATGAGGATGGTTCAGAAAGATATAATTTCATATTATTCTAAAATCCATCTTTACATACCTATTCAAAACCCTGCAGTGCTAATAGAAATCATTTCACACATATATCACAGACAATATCACAATACTGTGGATTTAGCAACAATTTATTGGTACTGTGCCTTACTGGGTCTATGTATGTCTTACAACAGGCTTATAATAACATGTACTTAAATTCCACAGTAGTAGTATGGAGGGGGTTTAATGCATGCGTTTCTAAAATAAGGTGTCACTAGACCATTTTCAGTACACATTTAAATTTCAGTGACATTTCCCTTTTTATAAAGAGCTAGCGCAAGAGTAAAGTTGTGCCTGTATGCATGCACACCACATGCACTGTGGTTCACAGACACGTTGCCAAGTTCCTCCACCTGCTGTTGCACAGAAGCATTAAACTCTTTCTGTAGCAGAAAGACCTAAGCGAGATTTGCAGATCAATATTACTGATACTAGCAATATTCCAGTTCAGCACTATTTTGACAGTAAAAAAATAATGTTTCTCTCTTACACTCAGGCCTATATTCTCATCTCAGTGCACAAGGGTTTTTATGAGCCTAATCTAAAACCCACTGAAGTGAAAAAAAATTGTTCCTTTTAATGCAATGTGTTTCAGATCAGTCCAAATATTTATTAACAATGCAGTGTTAGGCATCAGCTTTTGTACTTTCAGGATTTAAATAAACCCCAAATTATTGGTGAACTCTTTTACGGTTCTTTGTGTAACTTAAAATGTATTGTTATGTAATTCTAAGCATGGAATGATGATCAGGCTGTGTACATATACTACATAACCCTATCAACATTTGTATGAAGTCTTAGTTACTATCAGCCAAGCAAACATCCTTTGCTGAAAAATAAGTCACACTGTTTTTAAGGTATTTCTAAATGCTAAATTCATCAATGCAAGAAAAATACAGTGACTGGGAGTTTTTTTGTCTTTCTTTTCTAGTATATGGTTGCAAACTATGATGGCCAGAAAAACATGGATGCAACAAGCCTCAAAATCTCAATTCATCTGAAGGGAAAGTCAGATGGACTGCACTGCATTGCACATACAAGTGTTTGTGGACAGTTACCTTCTGGAAAGTGAATTCCAGTGAATCAGGCAAATAAAAGATCACAGCAGTTGTACCTCTAGGCTTTTCAAGGGCAGGAGAGTTTGTACCATGTATTGTATGTAAGTCCTAGCAGCTTAATTGTGGCTTTCAGGATCTGCCTTCCTCACTAGTATGAATTTTCTCCCTATACAGGATCTTAACTCTTGTATATTGTTTTTTTAGTGTGCACTTTGTCCCATCTCTCCAAACCAGGATACTCTCTCTAGGCATTTCTTCATCTGGCACGGCTTAATGCAGACCAGATTTAGACATTCAAAGCTCCTTTGAGTGACATTTTCATCTCTAAATCATTTATCCATCTTTCACACAAACAGTAAATGCACTTTTTGATACTGCCCAATCTAAAAGTTGAACCTTAAACAAAAATTAGTAAGAAAACGGGCAGTTTTTCAAAATGAGACAAATATTTCTAAGAATGAGGTGCTTCCAAAAAAAAAAAAAAAAACCCAAAACATTTTGCCAAGCTCAAATGTTGCAGTAGTACCCAACTAACATGTGGCAATAGATGAGGCCTTTGCTTTTCCTGTTAAAACTGTTATTTACTAATATGCAGTTGCCTTGGACAAGGCAATTGCTTCTTGCCTTAATTGAAAAAGCCACCCAAATAATTTCATGTCATTTTGCTCTCCTTCTCACTGGCTGTCCCCTTGGCAATACATCACGTTGGTGTCCGTGAAGCAATCTCACACGTGGAACAGCAGTGATCAGGGAGAGGAGAACACAGGTAAAAATCACCCCAATGCTGGGATTTTTCAGGTTTAATTCAAAGTGTCACATTAAGCTCTGGAGATAGCAGAACCTCCGTTGAGCTCACTGGCTGTGGGAGCCTGAGGAATGCATGCTGCCGACATCACTGATCTGCCTCTGTTTGTCACCATCTGCTCTGTGTGAGTTTCCAGCCTGCCTTCTGCCTCTTCCTCCTCAGCCTTCATGATAATGCTACCCTCAATACCCTTTCCATCTGTCTTTCCCAATTAATCCTGGACCTTTTTCTCAACATCCTCCACACCTCTACAAAACACCCACTTGAGCCAATAGGGCACTACCCTGCTTTTTTTCATTCCCCTCTCTCCCTGGCAGAGAATCAGAACTAGCACTCTAATTGAAATGCCAAAAAGAGCTCTTGATTAAAATAAATGGTCACAGAATCTTGTTTATCTTGCCTCAATCATCCTGCCTTAGCCTGCTGTGAGAGTGTAGTGTGTGGAGTGTAGCTCCTCTGGGACACCAAGCATACAGCAGGCTAAAGCAGCAAGCACATGCCTTTGTGGTGTTAAATCATAAATAAAACAGCAGCAGCAGGCACCTTCTCTGAGCATAAAAAGCAGAAGCCTCCTTGTAACTCATTTAAGTTCTCTCTTCAGAAGCAAACCCTCTCTGTTAGACTCCTGAAATCTGCTTTACTTTGGCGAGTACAGCTCTTCAGCTGAGCTCAGAAATGAGTTCAGCAGCACAGTCCCTAGCAACAGTAATCTCCAGAGCAGGCACAGCATGAAAAACATTGCCCATCTTCCTTAAGATTAATTTCTCCCTAGCATTCACTGGAGTTCAGCACCACTAGCACTCATGCATTCAGCCCTTGGGGCAGGCAAGAAGACAGCTATACCATGGACATGTTAAGTGCTTGGAAACACAGTTTGAACATACCAAGGGGGAAAATCAGCATGCTGTTCCTCTACTGGCATCAACGATACTTAGCCTGCCTATTTCAACAGCCCTGAAACACTATGCCTCACTGACGTGATTCTGGTACTAGTATAGATAACAGGAGAGAGGAGGGCAGACTCAGGAAAATGTCCACAAGCCTGAAATTAGAAACATCAAATCTGTAAGTGCAAAGGTAAAAAAGCAGTGATGGAAAAAGGGTGATCCACAAGAAGGTTGCTGGCAATTTGACTGTTCTCTAAGATCCCAGGTGACAAACTTTCCTTCACCATTGAAACCACCTACCTAACAAATTGAGGACGAAAACCATAGGGGAAGACTTTTACCACTTCTATCAAGTTTCCTCATACATGTGTTTAATGAGTACCTATTTACAGGTACAGATATTTACTGACACAGTCAGGTAGCTGTCTGAGTCTGGTGTGAGCAGAGTACGTAGGTGTTGCATACTCAAACTTTATATGACTGATATGAAGACTAGTCTGGGACTCACTCATTTCACAAATGTGCAGACTTCTAAGTTTCCAAGTTTTCTTAATTTGTGCATTTAAAGAAAAGAGTTGGCAAACAATAACACAAAAAAATTAGCTTGCAGAATGTTTCAGTTGAAATTTTTGCACATTTTTCAAACACATCATCTTGGATTCGGGCTCTGACTGTCCTGGCAAATTATTAAATGATGGCTTTCATGTATTGCAGTGAGAGATGCATTTATTTCATACACAGGCTCATTATCAACTTTAAAAAGCCAGCTAGTACTGTCATTATTTTCACAGGGAAAGTACATTTCCCCCCCCCTTAATGGTCATATCTAACAAACCTTTTTCTTTCCCCCTCAAAAGTACTGCTATGTATATCACTAGGTGAACACTCCATCTGAAGAAGTCTATTTTCTCTCCAGGCTCAGGGTGATTACGTGGCTGAGCACTAACTACAATTATTGATGATGTGGGGGAGAGCTGTGCATGTAGCGTTCATCAGTGAAGACTAGACATCCCTCCCTGACACCCCTCTTCCCCTCCCTGCCCCCCGATGCTGTAATTGTCAGTTTTCCTGAGAGTGTGAAGCACGGGATTAGCTGTGCTTCACAAACTTCGGCAGCTCCATTCCCGTGCGCAGGGTAAGCGCTCCAGCCTTCTCCAGAGCAAAGGTCAGGTGAGCAGCGTCAGTAAATTTGTGCCTGATGGCAAACAGCACCAGTCCTCTCTCTGCATTGAAGAACAACAGTCTGCCATCACTGTAATCCAACAGGATGCCAATCCTGGCTGGGTGTTCTGTTACATGGACATCACTCATCACACCGATGTGAAGAAAGCTGCAGGAAAATGAAAGCCAGAATACAGTGAGCTTCCTCATGGTGATTTACCAGAAATAACCTACCGCTTAATTCCCACCTATTAACATGTTGCTGCATACAGCAGCGTATCATGTGGCAACAGAATTTTGCTCAGTACGTAACCCTCCTACCTGAGAGAATGTGGCATTGCTTCAAAGCCCTGCCTGGTGTGCCGATGAGTCCTTTCACTCAGCATCTTTGGGCTCTCTGAATAAAAGTGGACTTGCAGTAATCATATTCATCTATATCTTCCTTATTACATGTCTTTTGGGGGATTTAAGCATGAGCTGTGCTTTCGTAAAACCCTTTGCATCTCAGATGTTTTGTTTAGCTATTTATGTTCATGCATCCATATGATTTCACACTAAAAAAACACACTTGTTTAGATCAAGAACACCTTTACACCATTAACAGGGTTATGACTTACAAACCTCCAAATTGCCTGGCACTGGCCTGCTGAAGACTACCCCAGTGCCCTGCAGTCCTGCCACAGTGGCAGGTGGGTGCCTGTTGCTGTGAAGGAAAAGGCAGAAGAAGGAATTCCCTATGGAGGCATGAAGTCTCCTGAAGCTGGAAATAGATTCTAAAAAGATCACATTTACGGACATAAATATGCTTGCTGGGATTTTGTGAAGCAGTTCAGGATATGAGCCTGGAATGACAAAGCAGTGGCAAAGGAGGTATTAAAGTTTGATTCACTGGCTGGGTGAAGGGAGGCAAGTTGGTCTGTTTGAGATTTTTTTTTTAATTATTATTTTTTAAGGTGCATTATAAGATTTTTTTTAATTAAGAGGAGGAGGTCTAAAGCTCCTTTGTAGTTTTCCTTCTCTGCTCTCATGATTCTCATGATTCTTGAAGCTTGCCAGCTTTATTTATATGAAGGACAAGTGACTTCCCAAGCAGACAGACTGACTCAGCTTTACCTGGTTTGTGTAGGACAGCAGCGCACGCACCAGGAGGTATCACTCAGCCCCAGGACACTGCTCTGTGATGTTGCCTCGTAGCAAATCCCAATCCTATAGCTTCTGCAGGCAGAGACAATGGTTTCCCAGTAATGATATCCCCGAGCAGGCAGCCGTTCACCCAGCATTGAAGGAAACCTATTTGTGGAAGAGGGGGGTGTGTGTGGTGGTAGACCAAGCATCTTGTGATATTTCTTATAGTCATGTCATGCAGCAGCATCTAAAATTACTAATGGATTGCACTCTGTTATTCTGACTGCAGGGTTTTATCAAAGATTTGAATGTTGTCACTAAGAGTAATTTCATCTTTGCACTGAGATGGACTCATATTGATGAGTGAAAACCATGAAACTTTACCCAAAATTATATGAAGCTGGAAAAGGTGAAAAAGGTGACTTTGGAGGCAAAAAAGGACCTTAAATTTAGCAGGCTTGTTCAAACTAGAAAGCATGGCTGTTTTAAGTAGACACAGTGACAAACATCTTGTGTGCATTCAGTTGTAACAGTAAAAAAAAGTGCTTAAACCAGTAATACCCCATTACCTTTTAAGAAGACACATAAGTATGGCACAACTTCATACAAGTGTACCTGTGCTTGTGATGTGACCGATATCATCATGTCAAAAAAAAAAAGTTTGCAATGGATGGAGCTAGCCTGGTACAATCATTCTAACATATCCCAGGAGCACTTCCTAATTCTCCAAAGCCACAAATGATTTGGAAAATGTTACCAGTAATGTCCTCAGCAGAGGAAGCAAAGTAAAAGAATGGATTACTTCTAGCCACAATGCATTCAAAAATAAGTCCACAAATCTGGCCTTCTCGAGGCAGCAACAAGTTGCTTTGAGACTGAAGTGCTCTGAAGGATTAAGCAGTGACCATGGACTAAGGCAAACCCAGCAGTCCCGGTAGTGTGACATTGAACTCTTCCCAGCACCTACATCAATGCTGCAACTGGCTTTATTGAGATATTGCAATGTTTGAAAGGGAGGTCTATCACACAGACTGAAATGATTCAGTTCTACAAAATTAGTTAGTGCCATGGGAAAGCTACCTATGGGCAAAAGTAAGAGCGAGAGGCCTATCTTGAACCCCACAGAGTGGTGCACTCGGCATGCTGGTACTCACCCAGTGAATTTGGCTTTCTCAGGAAGGTGGATCACAGTTGAATCGGGAGATTTGCAAAGTGGGATGGGCTGTGTCGCTCAATAGGCGAAATCGAGTTCCTGGTATAATTCACGACAAAGAAACATCGGTTTTGAGAGGCTGGCAACATTAACACAAGATGAATCATAAAATGTTAAGCAACAATTACTGCCATCTTAGCTGGACAGAGGCAAGAGTGATAGAAAATTGGGTGCAAATGCAAGGACTCTTCCAAGTTGGGCCTAACTGGGATGGCAGTCTTCTGGCAACTAGGCCCAGGGAGTGTAACAGGTTATATTATTCAGAAAAGTAGCTAGGTGATAAAGAAGTCTTCAGTATTAAATAAGGTTGAAACATTTTCAATCAATTGCTTTTTCAGAATAGTAAATTTGAATTTTGAGACTGGTTCGGAAGAACCATACATGTTATAACACTATTTATCTGGAAACCTTAAAGTTTAAATCATCCATTACATTTTAAAATTGCTCTCCATGCTTCCTCATCCCTGAACCCCAAAGTCCATAAGGTTTTAATTTTGTTTTTTTTTTTAAGGTCATGGAATCTTTTATCAGAATGTCCTCTGCCAAACTCAAGCAAACTGAAATCCCTGAAGAATATTTAATCATTTCATATCTCTGACAGAATTCAACGTTTTTGCTTCTGAGGTCACATTGGTTTTACATTGACATAAATCTACCAACTTCAAGTGAAGTAGTCCCAGATTGTGCTAAAATATGGTCCCTTTTATTTCAACAGGTCAGTCGACAGCAGCGGCAGCAGCGACAGCAGCGGCAGCGGCGGCAGCGACTGAGGTGATTGCGGGGCGAGGTGAGATCGGGCTGTACCGGGCAGTTTTCATACTCTGGGCCCCCCCGAGCAGCAGCCCCGAGCTGCTTCCCCCCTCAACCCGGACCCGGAAGTTCCCGGCAACGAATCAGGAGAGGAGGGGGCGTAGCACCACCCCCTGTGATCGGGTGATAAAAAGCCTCCGGGAGGACAGGGACTAGTCCCTGCCCAGAGGGGAGAGGGGGAGTCAGCAGTGACTGGGTGTGTCCCAGGGCGGGGGAGGCCACAGCCGTTTGCAGCTCGTTGGGGAGGGCGCTGACTCCCTCCCAGTGCACAAGGCGAGGAAGGCGCCAAGGAGCTGTGAACCAGGGGTGTCACCAACAGGTATTTCCCAGCTCAGTGAAAGAACAATGGTCTCCACCCGGCGGAAGAAGACCAAAATGGATGTGGGAACCCAGACAGAGCTCCCACGGAAGGAGGCAATGGTGCAGGTTGCAGGCTGCAGGGAATGCTACAGCATCTCTGTGGTGACAGGGGGCTGTGTGTGCTGTGAGCAGGTAGATGATCTGCTCGGCCGAGCGGCACAGCTGCAAAGCCAGGTTGAAAAACTTCAAGCCAAAGTAGAAAGGCTTAGGAGCATTCAGGAGGCTGAAATGGAGATAGACTGGTGGAGCCAGGCTCTGCCCTCCCTGCAACAAAAATGGGAGCACCTGCCGGAGAGCTCCCAGGATTGAGGGACCCCTGTACTCTGCCCCTCTCAGGTGGAAAACAATAACCTAGAGGAGAGGAGTGAGTGGAGGCAAGTCTATGGCTGTGGCAAAAGGCAAGTGTCCTCCTTGCCTACCTTGCCTCCACAGGTGCCTCTGAGAAATAGATATGAAGCCCTAGTGGAATACAGCCAGTCCAATGGGGATGTGGTGGAGAGGCAACCTATATCAGAGGTCCCACCACAGTCAGAAAAACCTGACAGGCGTATAGCTACCTCCTCCACAAGGAAGAAGAGAAGAGTTTTAGTGGTTGGAGACCCCTTCCTAAAGGGAACTGAGGGCCCAATATGCAGAGCTGACCCCCATCACAGGGAGGTCTGCAGTCTGCCTGGAGCCCGAATCAGGGATATCACAAGGAAAATCCCCAACCTGGTGAAGGCCACAGACTACTACCCCCTGCTGATCTTCCAGACAGGTGGGGAAGAAGCTGCATCCCGTAGTCTGAGGGGGATGAAGAAAGACTACAAGGCCCTAGGACGGTTGGTGAAAGAGTCTGGGGCACAAGTTGTTTTCTCCTCCCTCCTTCCATTTTCAGGTGATGACGTGGGATGGAATAGTAGGATTCTCTCTATTAATGCCTGGCTACGAGACTGGTGCTACAGGCAGGGCTTTGGGTTCTTTGATAATGGCTGGTTTTATAAGACACCAGGCGTGACGGTAATACATGGGAAAGGTTTATGTCGTAAGGGCAAAAGGGTTCTGGGACAGGAATTAGCAGGGCTCATTCGGAGAGCTTTAAACTAGATTTGAAGGGGGATGGGGTAGTAGCTGGGCTTGCACCACTGGGGCAACGCTCTAGTGTTGAGGTAGACCAGGAGGCCTCCCATCCCCCTAGGGTGAAATCGGTGTGCTCAGCTCGCTCCCTGAAATGCCTGTACACCAATGCACGCATCATGGGGAATAAACAGGAGGAGTTAGAAATCCGTGTTCGGTCGGGGGGCTATGATCTAGTGGCAATTACAGAGACTTGGTGGGACACCTCGCATGACTGGAATGTGGTCATGGATGGCTATGTCCTGTTCAGGAAAGACAGGCCACTAAGGAGAGGTGGTGGAGTTGCTCTTTATGTGAGTGAGCAGCTAGAATGTATTGAGTTCTGTCCAGGGGCAGATCAGGAGCGAGTTGAGAGTTTGTGGGTGCGAATTAAGGGGCAGGCTGGCAGGGGTGATACTGTTGTGGGTGTCTATTACAGGCCACTGGATCAGGATGAGGAGGGTGATGAGGCCTTCTACAGGCAGCTGAGAGCAGTCTCTCAATTACAGGGCCTGGTTGTCATGGGGGATTTCAACTACCCTGATATTTGCTGGGAGGCCTACTCAGCCAGCCATCCTCAGTCCAGGAGGTTCCTCCAGTGCATTGATGATAACTTTCTGATGCAAATGGTGGAGGAGCCAACTAGGAGAGGAGCGCTGCTGGATCTTATCCTTACTAACAAGGAGGGTCTGGTTGAAGCGGTGAAGGTTGAGGGCAGCCTTGGTTGTAGTGACCATGAGATGGTAGAGTTCAGGATCTCATGTGGCAGGAACAGAATAGCTAGCAGAATCATAACCCTGGACTTCAGTAGGGCCAACTTTGGCCTTTTCAAGCAATTGCTAGGGGAAATCCCATGGGACAGGGTACTAGAAGGTAAGGGGGCCCAAGATAGTTGGTTAGCATTCAAGGACTGCTTCTTCCGAGCTCAAGATCAGAGCATCCCAGCAGGTAGGAAGTCAAGGAAGGGTACCAGGAGACCTGCATGGTTGAACAGGGAACTGCTGGGCAAACTCAAGTGGAAGAAGAGGGTGTACAGATCATGGAAGGAGGGGCTGGCCACTTGGGAGGAATATAAGTCTGTTGTCAGAGGATGTAGGGAGGCAACTAGGAAAGCTAAGGCCTCCTTGGAATTAAACCTTGCAAGAGAGGTCAAGGACAACAGAAAGGGCTTCTTCAAATACATTGCAGGTAAAACCAACACTACAGGCAATGTAGGCCCACTGATGAATGAGGTGGGGGCCCTGGAGACAGAGGATAAAAAGAAGGCAGAGTTACTGAATGCCTTCTTTGCCTCTGTCTATACTGCTGGAGGCTGTCCTGAGGAGCCCCGGACCCCTGAGGCCCCAGAAGAAGTCAGGATAGAGGAGGAATCTGTCTTGGTAGATGAGGGCTGGGTCAGGGACCAATTAAGCAACCTGGACGTCCATAAATCCATGGGCCCTGATGGGATGCACCCGTGGGTGCTGAGGGAGCTGGCGGAAGTCATTGCTAGGCCACTCTCCATCATCTTTGCTAAGTCATGGGCAACGGGAGAGGTGCCTGAGGACTGGAGGAAAGCGAATGTCCCTCCAGTCTTCAAAAAGGGCAAGAAGGAGGACCCGGGTAACTATAGACCGGTCAGCCTCACCTCCATCCCCGGAAAGGTGATGGAACAACTTGTTCTTGGTGCTGTCTCTAGACACATCAAGGACAGGGGGATCATTAGGGGCACTCAGCATGGCTTCACCAAGGGGAAGTCATGCTTAACCAACTTGATAGCCTTTTATGAGGACATAACCCGGTGGATAGATGATGGTAAAGCTGTGGATGTGGTCTATCTTGATTTCAGTAAAGCATTTGACACGGTCTCCCACAGCATCCTCGCAGCTAAACTGAGGAAGTGTGGTCTGGATGATCGGATAGTGAGGTGGATTGTGAACTGGCTGAAGGAAAGAAGCCAGAGAGTGGTGGTCAATGGGACAGAGTCCAGTTGGAGGCCTGTGTCTAGCGGAGTCCCTCAAGGGTCGGTACTGGGACCAGTTCTATTCAATATATTCATTAATGACTTGGATGAGGGAATAGAGTGCACTGTCAGCAAGTTCGCTGATGACACCAAACTGGGAGGAGTGGCTGACGCACCGGAAGGCTGCGCAGCCATTCAGAGAGACCTAGACAGGCTGGAGAGTTGGGCGGGGAGAAATTTAATGAAATATAACAAGGGCAAGTGTAGAGTCCTGCATCTGGGCAAGAACAACCCAGCCAGTCGGCAACGGCGGCAGCAGCGGCAGCGGCGGCGGCAGCGGCAGCAGCGACTGAGGTTAGTGCGGGGAGAGATCGGGCCGTAGCGGGCGAGCGGTTTCCGTGCGGTTTACGTGCTCCGGGCCCCCCCGAGCAGCAGCCCGAGACCCGCCTGGACCCGGAAGTCCCCGGCAACGAATCAGGAGAGGAGGGGGCGTAGCACCACCCCCTGTGATCGGGTGATAAAGAGCCTCCTGGAGGACAGGGACTAGTCCCTGCCCAGAGGGGAGAGGGGGAGTCAGCAGTGACTGTGTGAGTCATCAGTGACTGTGTGTGTCCCGGGGCGGGGGAGGGCACAGCCCCAGGGGCGTGGCAGTTTGCGCAGCAGTTCTCCCAGGCAGGGCGGTGAGCAGGGTAGGCGGGCAGGCAGGTATGGTTTCCACTCGGCGGGGCCCTAAGTCCCTTGCGGGTGCCAGAAAAGACATGGCAACCCAAACGGACCTGCTGCGGAAGCATGCGGAGGTGCAGGTGGCAGGCTGCAGGGAGTGCCAGAGCCTGGCCCTGGCACTCGAGGGTAACAGAGACCTCACCTGTGTGAGGTGTGAACAGGTCGACGACCTGATCTCCTTGGTGGCCCAGCTCAAGGAGGAGGTGGAAAGGTTAAGGAGTACAAGAGCATCCCAGGAAGAGGATGGCGGGCAGTGCTGTTCCCTGCCTGTCCCGGGGAAAACGGACGGGCCTAATGCTCCCCGGGTAGTGGAGGATCCTCTTCCTCCTCCACAAGGAGCAGGAGGAGACCTAGGGGATGGGGGGGAATGGAGGCAGGTCCCTGCTCGGGGTGGCAGGCGAATCCCATCCCGACCTTCCTCCCGTCCCCACGTCCCCCTGCAGAATAGGTATCAGGCGCTGGAACCTGAGCGTCTTCCTGAGTGTCAGGAAGATACAAATCTAGGTGAAAGATCCTCTATGGGGCTACGTAAACAGAAGCAACCAAGTAAGAGGGTTGCAACCAGCTCCAAAAAGGAGAAAAGAAAAGTAATTGTTATAGGCGACTCCCTGCTAAGGGGAACGGAGGGCCCCATATGCAGGCCAGACCCGACTCACAGGGAAGTCTGCTGCCTCCCAGGGGCACGGGTAAGGGATGTTGCCAGGAGGATTCCTCAACTGGTGAGGCCCTCTGACTACTACCCACTATTAGTATTCCAGGTGGGTAGGGATGAGATTGAAGAGAGAAGTCCCAGGGCTATCAAAGGGACTTCAGGGCCCTGGGGCGTTTGGTAAAGGGGGTAGGTGCGCAGGTTATATTCTCTTCAATTCCTTTGGTATTTGGTGAAAATAGGGAAAAGACTATGAAAGTACAACAGATTAATATGTGGCTAAGAGACTGGTGCCATAGGTGGGATTTTGGGTTTGTTGACCATGGGGCGGCTTTCGTGGCACTGGGCCTGCTTATGCCGGATGGGGAACAGCTGAGTCAGAAGGGGAAAAGGGTTGTGGCCCAGAAGTTGGCAGGGCTGATCAAGAGGTCTTTAAACTCGGTTCGATGGGGGAGGGGGATAAGACCAGGGCAGCCACAAATAAACCTAGGGGTGACAGGCCTGCATTGGGTGCAAGGCCGCTAGCCCAGCTGAAGTGCGTTTACACCAATGCACGCAGTATGGGCAACAAACAGGAAGAGCTAGAGGCCACTGTACAGCAGGAAGGTTATGATGTGGTTGCCATCACAGAAACGTGGTGGGATGACTCTCATGACTGGAGTGCTGCTATGGATGGCTATAAGCTCTTTAAGAGGGACAGGCGAAGCAGGAGAGGCGGTGGGGTAGCGCTGTATGTTAGGGAGTGCTTGGACTGTGTTGAAATTGAGGAAGATGGTGAGAATGACAAGGTTGAATGTTTATGGGTGAAGATCAGGGGGAAGGTTGGCAGGGCGGACATTACGGTGGGAGTTGGTTATAGACCAACCAACCAGGATGAGCAGGCGGACGAGGCGTTTTACAAGCGGCTGTCAGAAGCTGCCCGGTCGCCGGCCCTTGTACTCGTGGGCGACTTCAACTTGCCGGATGTCTGCTGGAAATACAACATGGCAGAGAGGAAGCAATCTAGGAGGTTCCTCGAATGTGTGCAGGACAACTTCCTCATGCAAGTGGTAAATGAGCCCACTAGAGGAGGGGCCCTGCTTGACCTGTTGTTTGTGAACAGAAAAGGACTAGTGGGAGATGTGAGGGTCGGTGGCCGTCTTGGGAGTAGCGACCATGAAATGTTTATCGAGATTTCGATAGTGGGGGAAGTAAGGAGGGGCAAGAGCAGAACTTCTGCCTTAGATTTCCGCCGGGCAGACTTTAGCCTGTTTAAGAGGCTGGTGGACCGAGTCCCTTGGCAATCGGTCCTGAAGGGCAAAGGAGTCCAGGAAGGCTGGACATGCTTCAAAAGGGAATTGTTAAATATTCAGGAGCAGGCTGTCCCAGTCTGTAGGAAGGCAAGCCGTCGGGGAAAAAGACTGGCCTGGTTAAACAGGGAACTTAGGCTAGAACTTAAGGAAAAAAAGAGAGCCTACTTGCTCTGGAAGAAGGGTCGGGTAACTTGGGAGGTCTATAGGGACGTGGCCAGGTCATGTAGGGAGAAGATTAGAAGGGCCAAAGCTCAATTAGAGCTCGATTTGGCTGCTACAGTCAAAGACAACAAAAAAAGCTTTTACAAATACATCAACAGCAAAAGGAGGGTCAAGGAGAGCCTCCACCACTTGTTGAATGAGGAGGGTAGTGTAGTGTCAGGGGATGAGGAAAAGGCAGAGGTGCTCAATGCCTTCTTTGCCTCGGTCTTTAATGTCAAGACAGGTTGTCCTCAGGAGACTCGGCCCCCAGAGCCTGAAGTTAGGGACAGGGGGCTGTGTGAACCTCCCATGATCCAGGAGGAGACGATTAGTGACCTGCTGTGCCAGTTGGACACCCACAAGGCTATGGGCCCGGATGGGATTCACCCCAGAGTAATGAAGGAACTGGCAAATGAACTTGCCAAACCACTCTCTATTATCTACCAGCAGTCCTGGTTAACTGGAGAAGTTCCAGCTGACTGGAAATTAGCAAATGTAACGCCCATCTACAAGAAGGGTCGGAAGGATGATCCAGGGAACTATAGGCCTGTCAGCCTGACCTCGGTGCCAGGCAAGGTGATGGAACAGAGCATCCTGAGTGCCATTACACGGCACATGCAGGACAATCGGGGCATCGGGGCCAGCCAACATGGATTCATGAAAGGCAGGTCCTGATTGACCAACCTGATCTCCTTCTATGACCAAGTGACCCGCTTAGTAGATGAGGGCAGGGCTGTGGATGTAGTCTATCTAGACTTCAGTAAGGCATTCGACACTGTCTCCCACAGCATCCTCCTGGACAAACTGGCTGCCCGGGGCTTGGATGGGTGGACTCTTCAATGGGTTAAAAACTGGCTGGATGGCCGAGCCCAGAGAGTGGTGGTGAATGGGGCAAAGTCCAGCTGGCGGCCGGTCACTAGCGGTGTTCCCCAGGGCTCAGTTCTGGGGCCAGTGCTGTTCAATATCTTTATAGATGATCTAGACGTAGGGATTGAGTGCACCCTCAGTAAATTTGCAGATGACACCAAGCTGGGTGGCAGTGTCGATCTGCTGGAGGGTAGGAAGGCCCTTCAGAGGGATCTGGACAGGTTAGATAGATGGGCCGAGACCAACGGCATGAGGTTCAACAAGAACAAGTGCCGGGTCTTACACTTCAGCCACAACAACCCCATGCAGCGCTACAGGCTGGGGGAAGAGTGGTTAGAAAGCAGCCCGGTGGAAAGAGACCTGGGGGTGCTGATCGACAGCCAGCTAAACATGAGCCAGCAGTGTGCCCAGGTGGCCAAGAAGGCCAATGGCATCCTGGCCTCTATTAGGAATAGTGTAGCCAGCCGGTCTAGGGAAGTGATCGTCCCTCTGTACTTGGCACTGGTGAGGCCGTATCTTGAGTACTGTGTCCAGTTCTGGGCCCTGCACTTCAAGAAAGATGTTGAGGTGTTGGAGCAAGTCCAGAGGAGGGCGACCAAGCTGGTGAAGGGTCTGGAGGGTCTGACCTATGAGGAACGGCTGAGGGAGCTGGGGTGGTTTAGCCTGGAGAAGAGGAGGCTCAGAGGTGACCTTATTGCAGTCTACAACTACCTGAAGGGAGGTTGTAGTGAAGTGGGAGTTGGCCTCTTCTCCCGGGCAACTAGCGATAGGACAAGAGGACACAGCCTCAAGCTTCGCCAGGGGAGGTTCAGGTTGGACATCAGGAAGAATTTCTTTACAGAAAGGGTTATTAGACATTGGAATGGGCTGCCCAGGGAGGTGGTGGAGTCCCCATCTCTGGATGTGTTTAAGAAAAGACTGGACATGGCACTTAGCGCCATGGTCTAGTTGACAGGGTGGTGTCAGGGCAACGGTTGGACTCGATGATCCCAGAGGTCTCTTCCAACCTGGTTGATTCTGTGATTCTGTATGAGTACAAGTTGGGGACAGACCTGTTGGAGACCAGCGTAGGGGAAAGGGACCTGGGGGTCCTAGTGGACAGCAGGATGACTATGAGCCAGCAGTGTGCCCTTGTGGCCAAGAAGGCCAATGGCATCCTGGGGTGTATTAGAAGGGGTGTGGTTAGCAGGTCAAGAGAGGTTCTCCTCCCCCTCTACTCTGCCCTGGTGAGGCCGCATCTGGAATATTGTGTCCAGTTCTGGGCCCCTCAGTTCAAGAAGGACAGGGAACTGCTAGAGAGAGTCCAGCGCAGAGCCACGAAGATGATTAAGGGAGTGGAACATCTCCCTTATGAGGAGAGGCTGAGGGAGCTGGGTCTCTTTAGCTTGGAGAAGAGGAGACTGAGGGGTGACCTCATTAATGTTTATAAATATGTAAAGGGCAAGTGTCATGAGGATGGAGCCAGGCTCTTCTCAGTGACATCCCTTGACAGGACAAGGGGCAATGGGTGCAAGCTGGAACACAGGAGGTTCCACTTAAATATGAGGAAAAACTTCTTTACGGTGAGGGTGACCGAACACTGGAACAGGCTGACCAGAGAGGTTGTGGAGTCTCCTTCTCTGGAGACATTCAAAACCCGCCTGGACGCATTCCTGTGTGATATGGTCTAGGCAATCCTGCTCCGTCAGGGGGATTGGACTAGATGATCTTTCGAGGTCCCTTCCAATCCCTAACATTCTGTGATTTTGTGAACTTGCTTACTCCCATATTGGAAAGCTCAGTTATGATTTCTGGGGGAAAATGCCATCTTTGACTGCTTTGCCCCTCCACCCCATTGTTTTGGTATCAGAAAATGGTGATGTACCTTTAGTTGACATGAGAGCAGCTTCCCTTTTTTTACTTGTCGCAAATGGGTTGACAGCCCTCAAGTAGAAGAAATAGGTCACATGGGGCTCCAGGGATACTTTCAGTTCAAATATCTTTATACTAGCAAAAGATCTTCAAATTTCAAAGATTTTCATACATGAAAATGTATGCAGATATTCAAACCAGGAAATAATAATTTATGCAAACAGCTAAGCCACCTAACAGTATTGTTGACTACTGAAACAACAGGCACCATAGAGAAACTCCAAATTGGAAAGGCGAACACTGTTTTCACACACAATTGAGTTGTGTAGGAGCTTCGGCATTTTACTTCAGGGATCCTCCTTACTTCGTCTGACAAATTTTCAGGCCTTTGTTCCTGTACTGCCTTCTCACTCGGTGCAGTCATTTGGTGTAATGCTCATCGTATGTTCATTTTGCAGCATAAGTCATCATATAAACTGCAAGCAGTACAGAAACAAATTCTCATCCATCTCCTCTAAAAAGTCTGCATTACAAAATGAACAAGCATCTGCAGAAAAAACACTTTGTAATTAATTCATCTGCAGGGGAGTGAACGCGCTTGCTGTGTTTGTACAGTCTGGGCACATGCTCAACATTCAAAAGAACAGATACCCTTATCTGAGACAGCACAGAAACCGTGAACTTCTTATTCATAGAATCATAGAATCGTTTTGGTTGGAAAGGACATTTAAGATCATCAAGTCCAACAGTTAACCTGGCACTGCCAAGTCCACCACTAAACCACATATCCCTAAGCACCACATTACTCGTCTTTTAAATACCTCCAGGGATGGTGACTCCACCACTTCCCTGGGCAGCCTGTTCCAATGCTTGACAAACCTTTCAGTGAAGAAAGCTTTCCTGATATCCAATCTCAACCTCCCCTGGCACAACTTGAGGCTGTTTCCTCTCATCCTATCAATTGTTACTTGGGAGAAGAGACTAACACCTGCCTCGCTACAAACTCCTTTCAGGTAGTTGTAGAGAGCAATAAGGTCTCCCTTCAGCCTCCTTTTCTCCAGACTAAACCACCTCAGTTCCCTCAGCTGCTCCTCATAAGACTTGTACTCTAATTATGAATACCTTGCTCACAAATTGTTCATCAACAAAATCTTGGCTCTGTCTCCCTCACAGTGCTATGCACTCTAACAGGCTGGTTTTGCAAGAGGCAGGAGTAGGGGAAATGCCTTTGCAAAGTGCCCTGCTTTGACTAAGTCTACCATTTGTGGTGCCTCAAAAGCTCAAGTCCTCACATCCTCAACCTGATGTCTTGACACACTGCAGGAAAGTGAGAGTCAGCATCTACTCAACCTGCTTCGCAGGCACTTTGAAGTGCCAGTGAAAGTACTTTGGATGACTAGAAAGATGCCAATTTTATTTTCTATATTGTCAGTAGTATGAAAGTTTGGTTTAACAAATTCTCACACACTGGATCCCGATTTTCCTCATTTTTGCCTCATATAATAACAGCAAAGTGAGACAGTATATACCTGATACCAGATGGTTTAGTAAAAGTAGGCTTCAAAGTAGGCCCTAAAAGGCCTACTTTGTGTAACCTTTAAACAGAACCAATTTTCCTTTCAGCAATTTTCCTTTCAGCTAAAATAACTGCACTTTCTGAAGCTAACTGCATGTTTTGCAGACAGTGTCTGCTTCCAGGACTGATAACGCTTAAAGTTATAGTTATCACTGAGGTACTGGTGGGAATGGTATGCAGAAAGACTCTTGCTTGTGCTTATTCTTAGAGAATCCAAGGTCTCTCTTAAATTCCTCACTAATTACGAAGAAGGGCCAAAGATAAACAAGACTGTGAACAACATCTTAGTAGTGTCTTAAATGACTTGATTCACAACTCTGGCTCCAGGAGAAGAGAAAAATCCCGTAGGAACCAGAACAGTAGCTTTTCCTTGGAGCCACCTGCATGTGTCAACAGAAAGGCCTCGACCACACTTGCGCAGAAGCGGGGTCATAAAGCGGACAGCATAACTATGGGGGGATTACGAACACCAGAGACCACCAAAGACCCCTTCCCTCATTTAGTACATATGTGCAAAGACAGTTACATAATATATTAGCATATGCATAAGGTTTCTTGGAATAGGCGGGCTTTTCTCGGGAATTGTATGAATATTCATTTTTCTATAATGTATATAATGAGTGTGCTTTTGTCCCTAGGTGGATATGTTAGGTGGAGTGATCCCCCATGTCCCTCGGCTGAATAAAGTAATGCCTGCTTGTTAATACTAAACCCAGAGTTAAGGAATTTTATTCCCGATTTCGGTGACATACCCACTGCATTGTACACCTGCAGGTAAAGACTGTTTATCTGTATAAATTAGATAATTTCCTTCAAAAAATGCTTATAGGAATCTTCAAGGCAAGTATTTAATTTTTCAAGTGCAATGCAGGTCTTTTGAGATAACCCCCCTGCCCCCTGGGCTGAAAGACGATAACCTCAGTAGTATGAGGAAGGGCTGAACGCAGGAGTCTTGCTCTGTTCTCCAGCAAATTCGCGAACAGGAGACGTGCCTTCAGAGAGCATGCAAGGTACTTTCCCTTCCACCACAAGTTCAAGAGTGGAGCCCAGGATGGTCTCCCTCCTGCAGGTAATGTCTCTATGGGGAGACAGATTAAACAAATCACCTTTTCCAGCACTAATTACTGTGACCCCAGAGGAGGTAAGGCAGACAAGGCAGCTGTCAGATCAGATCATTGCTATTCATTTGTAGTGACTGATTTTTCATGTATGTCCCACCAGAGAGCAGTACAATCTGAAGAATAATCAGTGCTCATCCATCAGGATTTTTCACATGCCTGCCTCTGCTGCATTTATCAGATAAAGTAAAATCCCACAGCCCTACATAGACAAAATTCCTGTTAACACCACATAGAGCTCTGTGTCTAGGAGGATGGCATCCTGGGGAAAGACTGGTGCATCATCCTTATTAATCTGTAACAGGTATTTTGTATTGACAGTTGTCATTAAAATCGATTGAAAACATTGAGAAAAAGCACTGGGTGCTCCTGTGATCTTTTTTCAATTTGAAAGACTTTCAGAGAGTTTGGGGCTTTTGTGTGATCAGCGCTGGGCCATGCCACCTTTGGGAAATGTGTTACATTAATGCTGGAACTGATGCAGTAAACAGAAGAAGTGGGATGTCCAAACATGGTAGCAATTGCATGGTTTGCTTCACCCCTGTGACTAACTAAAGCCCCGACCATGAGAGCACTTCAGCAAGGTACTAGGAGTTTGGCAGGATGGTGGGTTCTTACTGAAAGGTTCAGGGAAGAGGTGCAACCTGATGAATTACCTGATGAGAACCTGAGATCTTTAGACTTGAAAGAGGAAAAAGGCTCATCTGAGTATAGGGGATGAGGAAAAGGAAAGATGAGTCAAAAAATATAAGATGGGAACTGAGCAAGGAGGAAAATATAAAAGAAGTGAGAGAAAGGAAAACAGGGATGGAAGCAGAGGCATGGGAAAAGAAGCGGGCACCCAAGCTTTGAAGAAATTTGTCCATGCTTCCTAGACAAGTCTGGCCCAGTCTGTTCCTTAAAAGCACCATCCTGACATCTTTGGTGTGAATCTGAAGCACAGAGCACCAGAAAAGTTTTGAGCAGTTACAAGTGAGATGAAGGGAGGACATGCTAAGCTATTCGTCAGAAGCTATTTGTGGCAACATGTAGATCAATGTGTTTTAAGCACAGTGATGCCCTCTCTATGGCTCCTTCTTCTGTCTTCTGGAAAATACCACATAAGTCAGTGTCCTCACAAAGAAATTAGGATATCTTCTTTTTCACTATTAGCTAGTTAACTGATGACTAGTTAACAAAACACAAAATTGTTTCTAATTCCAAGCAGACAGGTACATTCTGGTGTAATAAGTAGACCTACGGTATTCATATTCTGGAGTCTGGATCCCAGAACCTGGGTATTCAGAAAAGATTTTGGGTCCAGCCAATTGCAGAATAGGGTCAGCCATCAAAGTTCAGACTTGTGTCTCTTTCAAATCTGAAATTCTCCAAATCAGAATTTGGTTGTGTTGTGATTTTAACCCAGCCAGCAGCCAAACACCATGCAGCCGCTCACTCTCCCTCCCCTGCCTCGGGGAATAGGGGAGGGAATCGGAGGGGTAAAGGTAAGGAGACTCTTAGGTTGAGATAAAAACAATTTAATAATGAAAATAAAATAAAAATAAAATAATAATGATAATAGTAATAATAGAATATACAAACGAGTGATGCACAGTGTAATTGCTCACTACCCGCCAACCAATGCCCAGCCCGTTCCCGGCTAGCAATCCCGGAGGAGAAAAAAATCCCGAAACCACAATCCCGGAAGAGAGAGAGGCAGCTTCCCAACCAACCCTCATCTATATACTGAGCATGATGTTGCATGATATGGAATATCCTGTTGGCTAATTTGGATCCATTGCTCTGGCTATGCTCCCTGCCAGCTTCTTGTGCACCTGCACACTAGCAAAGCATGGGAAGTTGAAGAGTCCTTGATTTCTTAGCAACAACTAAAAACATCAGCATATTATCAATATTCTTCTCATATCAAATCCCATACTAAATCCAAAACACAGCGCTATTCTAGCTACTAAGAAGAAAATTAGCTCTATCACAGCCAAAACCAGGACAGGTTGCATGTTTAAATCGTAGAGCAATAGCATGCCTCTTTTCAGTTGTGAGACAGAAATGTCTGGACTTTAAGCAGATCTGGTCAGTAAAACAGTGATCAGATTTTTGAATAGCATTCTCTGCTTGGTAATCTATTTTAGCCGACTTTAAGCTGCCTAAGAATAAGAGCCCATCAATTTTAGCTACGATTATGGATTAAAAAACAGTCCTGCTGCTGCCAACTAATGAAACAGAATATGCAGACAAGAAGGAATTTCATTTGCAACAGTCTGAACCAGCTCCAAGCTCACAAGGGGCTGCATGCAAAGAAGAAATAGGTCTTTATCACCTCTCCTTCTGTCTAGAGTATAGAGTGAAGGGGGAAAGTGAATACTGAGGGCTTCCCAGCAATCACTGTAGTTTGTCATGCTTCAGATTAACCCTGCAATCAGTGATTAAAAAAGCAAGGATGAGGAGAAGGTATGATTACTGCCTATCTTACAGCATACAGGACACACATGGGAGAAGGGAAGGGAAAATGCATCCTGACTAGTGGGGGAAAGCCTGTTTCATTTCCAAGTTCTTATAACAAGCATTGCAGCTAGATCATCCTCAAGCTCACCTGAAGTATTGTACCATGTAATTTTGGTCATGAAAGAAAGAGAAATCCACCTACAACATTTTTTATGTCACCTATTTTCTACCTTAAATACACCTGCTCACTTTATAGATGATTTGAAATGTAGTAATGTTATTATCAAAGCATTAGGCATCCTGGCCTTTAGCCTAAATAGCATCATATTTGCACTGTCCCCACAATGTCTTAGTATCATAATACAAAATTCAGCACATACAGAAATTCAATAAACATTTGAAGTTAAATATTTTAAGTATCTCCTCTTAATCCTCCTCTTTATAAGAGGAATCTATAAGTCTCAAAATTCAGTCTCCAAATTTCAGGTATGTGCTATTCAAAGCAAAGCAGAAAGGAGTTACATGTTTCTTCACTTTTAAATTGCTGAGCAATATTATAGTAGCAATTGTCTCTTAAATTTGTGATTTCCCTGGTTTTAGGGAAATCCGATGCTGTGTTTTGATGCATATTTCTCCCATCAGTATCCTCATTTATTTCAAGGAAACAACGTCTAGAGTATATTTTTTAATATTGCATGAACCCAGCAAATGCCTCACAGTGATTCGGAATGCCTTCTGTGCTGTTATTGTCATTTCCACCCCCAATATCCCACTGAAATAGCACCTACAGACCACTGATGTCAAGTTAGAGCTGAAAGCATGCAAGCTTCTCAAGATATGCATAGAAGCACACAGAACGGATGCACCATGAGTGGAAAAAAGCTCTTGGAGCTAAAAATAAAGAACAAATTGCTCCGAGTTCCCTCCTAGCTGTGCTGCATGCTTACTTTCCTCTGTCCCAACTCTGGCTGTTTAGGGGTTAGATCACCAAAGCACCACCTGCAATGGTCCTTGCTGCTATCTCAGACAAGAAGCCCAGCATAGCCAGAGGGGAGGAAGGTTCCCTATTTTCCACACATTGTTTCCTGAGCTGGCAGGACAGTCATGTGGGCAAAGCAACAGGAGGGAGGCTTGCTCTCCTTTTTCCAGCATTAGACCTGCTCTATGGGTAGACAGAAAATTTTGGTGGCTAGCAGTGCCAGTCTCGCATTGTCAGAGAAGATGATACTCGGTCACTTCCACTTTTACAAACTCACTGCATACTGTACTAATTTCTGCCTTCCTGAGTCTTACAGATTTCTCATGATGTGATACATGGTTTCCATCTGAACAGCCCACACACCTAATCCCTGGACTACATTTCTCACAGTTTTCCATTTTCCACCCACAGCTCCCTTGACTTCTCAACACAAAGAGGCTGAACAGCAAGAAAACAGCAGAGCTCTGGAAACTGAAAGAAACATTTCAAAGCCTTATAAAGATTCTGGAAAAAGAATCAACCTGGGAAGGAGCTTTAAAACCAGAGCAGCAGGCCAGGGATTCGTTGTTGCAGAAGATTTAAGATGGTTTTATGTAGAACCCTGTCCCTCAGGTGGCAAGCTAGCAAGGAGAGAGAACCCAGAGGGGAAAATCTAGATTTTTTTGATGGTATATAGAAGGAAACTTTTAATGAGGATTTATTTCCAGAGATTCTTCAAATTCTCTTGCTGGGGAGCTGGGACTGCTCCAAGGACCTCCTTGGAGATATTCAAAAGCCACCTGGACATGGTCCTAGGCAACTGGCATCTGGTTGCACCAGATGACCTCCAGAGGTCCCTTCCAACCTCAGCCATTCTGCAATTCTGTGACATGCTGAAGGCTACAGGGGGCTGGCCCAGACCAGGGACTCCACACACAGCTCTGGCTGTTTGATGGGGGCATTTCTCCCTGCTTGATCCCTTGGCAACGTCCCTTGCCTTGGGTGGGCTCCCAGAACGATATGTGCGAAAGCAGCCTTGTGGGATGGGACTGTGCTGCTTTCTCCAGGACTCCCCTTGGATGTCCTTCCCCCACTTCTGCTTTCCTGCTGTGTCCCCAGCAGCAGTTGTATGAACTTTCCAGGGTTGCTGAAAAATGTGTTCAGACTCCCACTCGGGGACTGGGGAATTGCTCAGCTACAGGGCCACCACAAGCATGAGGCACAGGCTACCACAAGGGCTCTGTGTTTGGCTGGTCCCCAAGATGTGTGTTGCTCAGGAAACCTGCAAAGGATAAACTCCAAGCTTTCAAGGAAAGTAACCAGAAGAAACTACAGCATTTTCAGGCCCAAATGCTCCTTAGTGGGCATAAAGACACAGTTTTATTCTACCTGATATAGGTACTTGACATAGTAACTCTAGGCTCCTTACAGGTGCTTCCAGAAGGCAGCTCAGCCCATCTAAGATCTGATTCATCACCTGGAGCTATTTGTCTCACTATATCAGCTACATAAGGAACTGATTTCTAGTCCTAACATGCACCTTGATGGCCTTGAATGAGAGCAACACAGGCAGTATGCTCCATCCATCAGTGGGCTCTTTTTTCCTTGGCTTTATGCAAAAAAATTAAATGGAAATATTTAAAAAAAAATTCTTCATCACTGAAACATATTGTGCCATTATAGAAGTTTTCCAGGTTAATCTCAGGGATGGTTGCTTTTAGAAAAGGAAGGAGAGGCATTGTTTTGAGGGAAAATAAGTGGTAAAAGATGACACTATAAAAAGAGGTCAGAGCCCTTCTACAAATGAAGAAATTTCAACTACAGCAATTCTGAGAAAATTCATTATTTTTTCCTGTGGGAATTTTTCACACTTGTCACAGTAAAAGGCCAGCTTCTGCCCACAGAAAGGCCAAAAAGTCAAATGTGACTCAGTATAATTATAAACATGTTAGATTTTGCACAAGCTCACTTGAGAAAGAGAATGGGTCGGTTCTAGCAGCTTGTTGTCACAAACTGCTTGGTGTTAACAATACCTCTCTCCCAGATTACAGAAAGTGGCATGCTTTCTGGTTCAGTTTTGAGAAAAAGAGGCAATTCCAGTTAACAGCAAAGAAACTTGATGGCAAACACACAGTACAGGTTTTGGGAGAAGCTACGTTATCCCTGACCAACAGTGACTTTGGCAGGTTGACAGGGACCTGACGGCCTCATTAAATACGTATGAAACATAGCAGATCATGGCTGCCCTCTGAGAGGCGAGAGAGCTGAGCAAGACCCCTCCTTCCTCTCCCTGTTTGCATTAACAGAGCATGTTGGTACTGCATGGAAAAAAGGTCTCCCAACCCCGCAGAAGTTTTTTATTTTAATTTTTAGCCTACTTTCGTAAGGAGCAAGGCACACGCAACTTGTCTAGTAGAAACATGTGACCCATTTAGTCAAGTAATTTTGACTGCAAGGGGTGGAGCCCATGTGAACTAGTCCATGGGTGAAGACCCTAATCAGGCTCCCTGGGAGGGGAAGACAGGCAAACTCAGCTGGGGTCCCATATGGCAAGTCACTCCCCTACCTCCCAAAGCTTATCAGACCTCTGCAACTGTATTTTTCTGGAATATTGTTGTTGTTTTAAAAAAACAAACAAACAAAACCCTCAAGGACATACAGAGCACCATATCATTTTTTCTGCTTTTCAACACACTGCATGGTTTCATGGCTCAGCAGTGCTTACATCCCTCCTCACCCTCTCCTCTACACAGCACAGACTCAACGTAGGGGAAACCAGAGAGGGTCTGACATAAGCAGATGCCACCCCCAATTTCAAAGCTGCTCTTTGGGTTGCTCTCCCACCCCTGTGGCATGCTTGCACAGCTGGGCAGCACTAGGCTCAGCTGTGCTTTGAGAAGGATCTGCCCACACATCCAGACAGCGCAGATGGGTCACCAACATTATGGGGATGCCATTATGACCCTCACTATGTCTCAAGCCATCTCCTATCTTGTTTGCCACAAAACAAAGAGAAAACTGGGCCAGGCTCCTCCGTCCCACTCCTTCCCGTGAAGCTCAGCTGCCCTCCCCTGCCCTGCCTGGGGCTGTGGCAGCCACAGAGGAGCAACTGCTTCCCCAGCCAGCAGAGCCTTGCAACTTCTGGTTGATTGCAGACAGCAAAACATCTCCAGGGTTTTGGCCCCAAATGAATGGGATTGCCCAGTTAAGCAGAATAAAAAGGAAGTATTTTTACATCTCTCAGTCTAATCTCATAGATTACTGTCCAGCCTGTAAATTCCTCAGTGTGCAGAAGCTGATTTCTTCCTTGCACAGTTGAAGACAGAATAATCTCTTGTGTAATGACCGAGCTAATCCAACTGAGCAGTGTTTGTGACTGCAGCACTGACCTGAGACCCTCTCCTTCCAGTGAATGCTGCCGGCAGTACTCCAGAGTGAAGGACTCTGCTGCCGCCAAGCTGGCGCACCAGTGGACAGTGGCTATGTCCCAACACACTGTGCAGTCCTCGGCCTTGATAGTGGGGATGGCAGACACAGGGACACATTAGCTGTACCACAAGGAGGGTACCAGTGGCTGGCGGGGGATGCTCATGAGGGAAAGGAAGAGCGATCTCCCTGAAAACCCACGGCATAGTTAGTTTTATCTCTCCAGCAATGATCTTTTGCTTATTTGTGTTTCAATGTCAGAGGGCTACATTATGGGGAAAACCCACACTGGGAAAGTCACTAAATATTTGTGCCTTTCCTCAAGTGCATTTTCCCCATTTCTGCCCTTCTTTAAGGAGTGGAGCACCAAAGCAGTACTGCGTACAGCTCTCCCCAGATCACCTCAATCCTGTCTTCAGCCGTTCCTGCATGAAGCGCATCAGAAACAAATGTGCTTCTGCAGAATTGAGGGGGAGATGCTGACTTTCTGCTTAATTATGTCTTGTTTATTTTTGCAATGCTGATACTAAAACTTGGTCCTGTAATTTCTCTTTTTTAGAGCCTCAGTTTAAGAACTACAGGCCCAGCTGCAAGACAGAAAACTGAATGTAAAATAACACGCTGAATGCAAGTAATCAAAAGCTATTGTTGGATGTGCTATTTCACACATCATAGGCTGAAAATGGATTAGTTGTATTCACTTGCTCTATCTCTTTCCAGGGAACAGCAACATAAACGAACCTTACGACCTCTTGTTGAAACTCATATAAACAGTCTTAATCCCAATCCTTAAAAGAAAAGTTATTAATTAAAAAAAAGTCATAGAAAGTTATTTTACTTTTAAAGAGATGGGGTTCCAAATAGGAGGCCTAAGACAAAAAGTAGAAATTAGACAATTTTATGACAAGATAATCTTATAGAACTGCAACCAGCATTCCAGATGCATTCTGTTTTGTAAGAAAAATAATTTATTATTAGTTGAAAAGGAAAGAAAAAAACTCATAAGTACATATTGATTTCCTGGTTTAGTGAAAATCAGGAGGTTAGCAATCCAGGTTAAGATGTACTTGATGTTTTACCACAGGAACAGCTAATCTAGGTATTAAGCAGAACAAAGAATCTGTGGGATAGATTCTCATCTGTGCAGCTCCCTTATCAATAATCCTTTAATTCTCTTCTGAAATATTTGACTATTGTCTGGTTTTAAATGCATCCATTTCTAAAGAACAAAAAATTAATCGCTAAATCCCCCAATATCTGCATTCAGAAACTGACACACATACCCACATTTATGTATGTATGTGCAAACAGTACATCACAAGACATCAAGTACTTCTTTCAATTTAAATTATCCGTCTAAAGAGTAGATGGAGTCAGCATACCAGAAAAAAAAGTTGTTACTGGGCTGCTGAGATTTTTAACAAATTAACTGCAGTTATTCAAGCTGTACTAATTAGAATATATATCTGATTTCATGGTAATATTCCAGCACTCACATAAATGATCTTATAAGAGGCAAAGAGCAGAAAAGGGTAAGTTCTTACTCTGTCCCTCAAATACAGGATGAGAAACACATAGGTTTTGAATGACAGAAGAAGGTGCATTCACTCCTGTGTCTTTAGGATTGCAAAGAGCCTTCATCTGGAGATCAATTTGAGATGGATGGGGTGGGGGGAAGGTGGGGCTATAGAGAGATACTTGCTGCCTTTAGCATCACTCCCTCACAGAAAATACTACTTGGAAACAGCATGTTCCCCAGGGAAGGGGAGGACAGGCTGTGAGTTTGGGAAGTAGAGGAGCAGGAGACAGAAGGTGCTGGGGGGATGCTACTGCAGCAGCATGCTGTGTTCCTCACAACTTCCCAGGCCCCCTGCCACCTCCATGCATGCAGTCCCAATGGGGAAGCCTTGGAGGGGTTCCCAATACCTGGAAGAGGCACAGCTTTGATCCGCTATTAATGTGTATGTTCCCATTACTGCATATACCAGCAAATGATTTTCTTGTGTGTGCCAAATTTTAATCTGAATTACTGAAAATAAACTCTCTAAATTCTTGGTTCTGAGTTTATATTGCTAATTGGACTACTTGAAGAATCAAAGTATTATAGCTTCATATCAAAGTATCCAGGCTCACACTGAAGAACTGGTTTCCATTACCAGTGCTCATCTTTCCACCCTTGGCCTTCAGGGGATGCAGTGGTTTTGCATCAGTCAGTGCTCAACAGCTTCCCCACAAGCCCACCTGGGGCTCAGCACACTCCAGAGGGAGATCACTTAGCTTGAGGGAAGGTATTTAATGAGCCCTTATTTGATCTAGTTTATTTGTTTTCTTAAAGAAACAGATCAAAGGAAGGCATCAAAGACTTGAGGAAATAAACTTCTGAAGGAGGCTTCAGTTTTGGGAAAAGGAATGATTAGCCTTATGCCAAAAGGCAAATAAAGTTCTTTAAAATAACGGCTTCAGAGAGGTGAGAACCCCTTTTTTAATTATGAATTATTAGCTAGTAATAACTCTAATTATTTGACCATTTTGCAGGAATTCTCACAAGTACATTGTTGTAATTGCTCACAAGTACATTGTTGATGTCATGAAATTTTATTTTCTACTTTGAATTCTTTGGAAAGCTATCTTTGCTAAAAATATGAAAAGCAAATTGAATATCAAGGAGAATTATTGCAGTCTACACCTACCTGAAGGGAGGTTGTAGTGAAGTGGGAGTTGGCCTCTTCTCCCGGGCAACTAGCGATAGGACAAGAGGGCACAGCCTCAAGCTTCTCCAGGGGAAGTTCAGGTTGGACATCAGGAAGAATTTCTTTACAGAAAGGGTTATTAGACATTGGAATGGGCTGCCCAGGGAGGTGGTGGAGTCACCATCTCTGGATGTGTTTAAGAAAAGACTGGACATGGCACTTAGTGCCATGGTCTAGTTGACAGGGTGGTGTCAGGGCAACGGTTGGACTCTATGATCCCTGAGGTCTCTTCCAACCTAGTTGATTCTGTGATTCTGTGATTATCAACAGATTTGAAGTCTAGTGGATTAAGCAAAAGGCTTGAAGCTGTGGTTGCTCTCAAGTGATTTCAACAATAAACTCAGTATTGTACAGAGTTATTTCATTATGAAAATGTTAAATGTCTGTATTTTGTCTTCATTTAGCCTGCACTCAGGGCTAAACAATAGCAGTTTTTCTCTCACCCAATGTCCCTTCCCCAAATGAGGAAGAAAATTGGGAAAAGGAGGGATACTCATGGGTTAAAATTAAACAGTTTTGATAAAGAAACCAGTATAAATGCTAACACAAAACACACAAAAGTATACTTAGCTACAGAATTGCAGCAGGTTGTCCAGAAATACCAATCATCAAAAAAAAAAAAAAAAAAAAAGAGCAAGAACAGCCCCACCTCTCCCCAGCAAACCCTCCCTTTTATAGTGAACTTGATTGGTAATGATCTAGAATACACCTGTGGACCAGCCAGGGTCAGCTGCCCTGCATTTAACTGCTGAGGGCCTTGATCACCATGGCTGGCCACAAACTGAAACCAAATCCCAATGAAACTAGGACAGGATTCCACTCCCTATTCTATATCATTTACATTAAGTCACTACTATTTTCCCCATCCCTCAACATACATACACATCCACCTATACACACAGATATTCTCTCCAGTCCATGGGCCACCTCTCCAAGAAGTCCATTGAATCAAATCAGTCTAAGTCCATGGGTTCCATTTCTCATAGTAGTTCTCAGGGCAGGAAGAACACTGGTGTGGGATTCACTCAGTTGGCAGATCAGGACCAGGCCTCAATACAGTGTGATGGACTGTTGAAGTTGGGCACAGCAGGATGGTGTATTGCATCTGGATCTGGCAGCTGATATCTGGTGCAGCCCATGTTCATGGTCTAGGGTGATTCTTACTGTAATAAATGATACAGCATCATACAGTTCAAGTTACTGGCTATTTTCACACAGAGTCAAATCTCCTTGGGGTACACATTTAACTTCCTCATCCTCCTGCATCATCCACCAGGTGCACCCAGGTCCTTAAGCAAAAGCAATTCCACAAGTGGGTTTGCCTTTGCTGGAGGCAGGAGTAATCCAAACTGTTTTCCCCAACATATTCCTTGCATGAACCACAGGGACTTTATCCCCCTCTACAGTGTGCAACAGTTCAGACTGAGCAGGACCAGCCCAGTTGATAGATCCCCTAGTATTAACTAACCATGTGGCCTTTGCTAGGTGTTCATCCCAATTTTTGAATGTCCCATCACCAATCATTTCAGTGTCATCTTCAACAGTCCATTGCATCATTCAACTTGCCCGGCAGCTGGTGCATGGTAGGGGATGTGATATATCCCTTCAATACCATGCTCTTTAGCCCAGGTGTCTATGAGGTTATTTCAGAAATGAGTCCATTTGTCTGACTATATTCTTTCCAGAGTGCCATGTCGCCACAAAACCTGCTTTTCAAGGCCCACAGTAGTGTTACAGGCAGTGGCATGAGGCACGCGGTATGTTTCCAACCAGCCAGTACTTGCTTCCACCATTGTGAGCACATAGCACTTGCCTTGTCAGGTTTGTGGAAGCGAGATGTAATAAATCTGCCAGGCCTCTCCATATTATATTTCAGCCATCGTTCTCCATGCTGCAGGGGTTTTAGGCATTTTGCTTGTTTAATTGCAGTTCATGTTTCACATTCGTGGATGACCTGTGCGATAGTGTGCATGGTCAAATCCACCCCTCGGTCACAGGCCCATCTATACGTGACATCTCTGCCTTGATGGCCTGATGTATTATGGGCCCACCGAACTAAAAATAATTCACCTTTAAGCTGCCAGTCCAGGTCTACTTGAGCCTCTTAGATCTTAGCAGCTTGATCCACCTGCTGGTTGTTTTGATATTCCTCGGTGGCTCAACTCTTGGGTACATGAGCATCTATGTGACATACCTTCACAGCCAGCTTCTCTAAACAGGTAGCAATACCCTGCCAGAATTCGGCTGCCCAGGTGGGTTTACCTCTGCGCTGCCAGTTGTTTTTCTTCCAGTGCTTCAGCCATCTCCACAGGGCATTTGCTACCATCCACAAGTCAATATACAGGTAGAGTACTGGCCATTTTTCTCACTCAGCAATATCTAGAGCCAGCTGGATGGCTTTTACCTCTGCAAACTGACTCGACTCACTGTCTCCCCTCAGCCGCTTCTGCCACTTGTCGTGTAGGACTCCACACAGCAGCTTTCAACTTTCGCTGCTTGCCTCAATGCGACAAGATCCATCAGTAAACAAGGCATAATGCTTCTCATTCTCCGATAGTCTATTGTATGGTGGGGCCTCTTCAGCGCACATCACCTCCTCCTCTGGCAACATTCCAAAATCTTTGCCTTCCAGCCAGTCCATGATTACTTCCAGAATTCCTGGGCAATTGAGGATCCCTATTCAGGCCCGCTGAGTAATCAATGCAACCCACTTACTCCACGTGGCATCAGTTGCATGATGTGTAGAGGGGGTCTGTCTTTTACACATCCAGTTCAACATTGGCAATTGGGGCACCAGGAGGAGCTGTGCCTCAGTGCCAATTACTTCTGAGGCAGCTCAAACTCCTTCATAGGCTGCTAGTATCTCTTTTTCAGTTGGAGTATAGAAGTCCTCTAATCCTCTGTATCACCTGCTCCAAAACACCAGGGGTCAACCTCGAGTCTCCCCCAGTGACTTTTGCCAAAGGCTCCAAGTACAGCCATTCTCCCTGGCTGCAGTATAGAGGACGTTCTTCACATCTGTTCCTATGCGGACTGGTCCGAGGGCCACTGCATGGACTATCTCTTGTTTAATTTGCTCAAAAGCCTGTTGTTGCTCAGGGCCCCATTTAAAGTCATTCTTCTTTCGAGTCACTGCATAGAGAGGGCTCACAATCTGACTGCAATGGGGAATGTGCATCCTCCAGAAGCCTACTATACCTAAGAAAGCTTGTGTCTCCTTTTTGTTAGTTGGCAGAGACATGGCTGTTATTTTGTTGATCACATCCATTAGGACCTGACGGCAGCCATCTTGCTACTTGATCCCTAAAAACTGGATCTCTTTTGCAGGTCCCTTGACCCTAGCACATTTGATAGCAAAACCAGCTTCTAGAAGGATTCGAATGACATTTTCCCCTTTCTCAAAAGCTTCTCCTGCTGTATCACCCCATACAATGATGTCATCAATGTACCACAGGTGTTCCCGAGCTCCACCCTTCTCCAGTGCAGTCTGGACCAGTCCATGGCAAGTGGTGGGGCTGTGTTTCCACCCCTGGGGCAATTGATTCCAGGTGTACTGGATGCCCCTCCAGATGAAAGCAAACCTTTGTTTACACTCTGCTGCCAAAGGAATAGAGAAAAACACATTTGCCATATCAATTGTGGCATACCACATACCCTGCCTTTGACTCCAGTTCATAATGGAGGTCTAACATGCTCAGTACATGAGCACTCTGCAGTGGTGTTACTTCATTCAGGCCACGATACTCCATAGTTAGTCTCCACTCCCCATTAGACTTTCACACTGGCCATATGGGACTGTTGAAGGGTGAGAGTGTTTTGCTGATCACTCCTTGGTTCTCCAGTTGACAGATCAACCCATGGATGGGGATCAGGGAGTCTCTATTAGTATGACACTGCTGCCAGTGGACCCTTGTAGTAGCAATGGGCACCTTTTGTTCCTCGACCCTCATCAGCCCCCCAATAGAAGGGTCCTCTGATAGACCAGGCAGGGTAGACAGCTGTTTAATTTCTTCTGTCTCTACAGCCAATACAGCAAAAGCCCACTGGTACCCCCTTGTGTCCTTGAAATACCCTCTCCTCAGGTAACCTATACCAAGAACACATGGGGTGTCTGGGCCAGTCAAAATAGGGTGTGTCTATCACTCAGTCCCAGTCAGACTCACTTCAGCTTCCAGTACAGTCAGCCCTTGGGAGGCCCCTGTCACGCCAGAGATACAAATTGATTTTGTTCCTTTATGGTTTGTTGGCATGATGGCTAAGACATTCTTCGGTGCAGGTGGGGAGCAGGGCCTGTCTTCCATTGGAGACAATTTTTCCAACACTTCACAAAGCAATTCTGTGGATTTGTCAGATGGTTTTTCTACATGTGAGATGCTGGCCCATGGGGATGAAAAGAGATTGTCTGCATACTGCCCCATCCGATTATTTATGTCGCCCACTGTTGGTGCGTTGGCATCTGCCCAGCTGAAATATGCTAATGTGCTGCCCTACGATGGTGGTGCGCTCAGTACCCACTCATGCCACATGGGTCCAGTAACTTTGAGTGCATCCGAATCTATTGGTGTCTGTGGGTCATCCAGGTCCTCAAAAATCAGGGAAATAGCTGTGCGGGAGCTGAGATTCTTAACACCTCTCTCAATGGTTGTCCACTTGTCTGGGTGGTATATGACATCAACCCTAAAGGGATACCTGTTCCTTAGGCTTCGCAGGAGTCACCTCCAGAAAATGAGGGGCTGTGCACCACTTGCAAGACCCCTATCGACACCCACTTCTCTAGCCATTGGTCCCAGCTGTTTGGCTTCTCTACCCTCTAACTCAAAACCATCAGCTCCATTATCCCAGCAGCAGAGCAGCCAAGTAACAAGTTGCTCGCCTTCATGACAGCTGCAATCTTTACATATATCTCACAGCTCACTCAGGGATAGGGATCAAGTGGTTACCTCTGGCTCGGCCTCCTTTGATGTCCCTGTTAGGCCATCACAACCTGCTCTTTTTGTTGTTTTTGTCTTCTGTACGGGGCAACTAATACTGCCACTGGTTGAATCCCTAGGTTAGCCGCATTACCCATCACTGGGTGCTGATTAGCTGCAGCCCTTGTTGCCAAAGGCTGGGTAATTGCAGCAAGTGCTTCCTAGTGTTGAATAATTACAGTACCCAGTGCAGACATCTGAAGAGCCTCTGGGGTAGCCAGGATGTCTGCTGTAGGGACTAGCAGGGTCTGAGGATCTGCAATTCTAGTTGGGGGTGCTAGGGCAGCTGCAGTGTCTGTCATAGGGGTGGAGCTGCTGCAGGGGCCAGGACTGCTGTGGGGCTCATTACAGTGGTTGCAGCAGCTGTACTGTATCCACCCTCATACCCATGTTTAAACAAGAGCAAGAACTGAAAGACATTCAAAAGTCCTGACAAGATGAGCATGGTGCTCAAAACATCCCAAGGGTATTCAAAATTCTCAAAAGCCATTGAGATTACCCTCAAGGGTAAAGGGAAGTACATGTCACCCACTCCCATTCCATAGAAACAAGAAATGGGCACAGTCTAGAAGAATTTATAATACCATAAACCAATGCCAAACAACATAGCAGAGGGATACCTCTAAATCCATGCCCAGAAGCAATAAACCACACAAAACCAATAACAACCAGCAGCAAAGCCACACATTTGATTAGCCATCCCAAAAGTGACTGTAAAACCAAACCCCAGAGAATTCTGCCTAGTGACCCTGCTACTGACACCAACATAATGAATGCTCCTAACAAAAACAGTCAAATCTGTGAAAACTTCAACCCTCAGAGACTCTAAGAGCAAAAAGTCTGCAGTTCTCTCAGGTAGTTATTTACATTGGCTGCCAAATAAACTGTCTTCATTTAGCCCCCACCCAGAGCTAAACAATAACAGTTTTTCTCTCACTCAGTATCCCTTCCCCAACTGAGGAAGAAAATTAGGAAAAAAGAGGAAGACTCACAGGGTAAAATTAAACAGATTTAATAAAATAAAGAAATCAATGTAAATAATAACACAAAACTATACTTAGCTACAGGCTACAGCAAGTTGTCCAGGAACAGCAATTATCAGCAATAAGAAAAAGAGAAGCCAAAAGAAAGGAGAACAAAACCAGCCTCACCTCTTCCCAGCAAGCCCTCCCTTTTACAGGGAACTTGATTGGTAATGATATAGAATACACCTGTGGGCCAGCCTGGGTCAGCTGCCCTGCATTTAACTGCTAATGTCCCTGATCACCATGGCTGGCCATAAACTGAAACAAAATCCCAATGAAACCAGAACAAATGTATTCTAAATTACTTTGTTAAATATGTAGAGTCCTTAGAGGATGAAACATATGAAAAGACAGTAGCAAACTGGCAAATAAATTCTCTATTCCTTTGAGCATTGTATAGAATCGTCTTGATTGGAAAGGACATTTAAGATCGTCAAGTCCAACCGTTAACCTAACACTGCCAAGTCTACCACTAAGTCATGTTCTGAAGTACCACATCTACACATCTTTAAAATATCTCCAGGGATGGTGACTCCACCACTTCCCTGGGCAGCCTGTTCCAATGTTTGATAACCCTTTCAGTGAAGAAATTTTTCCTGATATCTAATCTAAACCTCCCCTGGTGCAACTTGAGGCTGTTTCCTCTTGTCCTATCGCTTGTTACTTGGGAGAAGAGACTGACACCCACCTGGCTACAACCTCCTTTCAGGTAGTTGTAGAGAGCAATAAGGTTTTCCCTGAGCCTCCTTTTCTCCAGACTAAACAACCCCAGATCCCTCAGCTGCTCCTCACAAGACTTGTGCTCTAGACCCTTCATCAGCTTTATTACCCTTCTTTGGACTCTCTCCAGCACCTTAATATCTGTCTTGTAGTGAGGGGCCCAAAACTGAACACAGGATTCAAGGTGAGGCCTCACCAGTAACGAGTACAGAGGGACGATCACTGACCCCTCAGGAGTTTTAAACTAGATATAGACTCTAACACCCTGCTGAGCCAGAGCTTTGAAGTGGAATCTTCTTAAGGAACCAAATTCTCTGCTGGTGTGAATGAGCAGCATCCCAACTAACATCAAGTCAATAAAGCTGTGTATATTTTATATCTGTGGAGAGTAGCAGGGCTGTTAGATGTGTGGCTCTTCAACATTTTCAGGGTTTTGAAAACTGTTAATACATTTCTTTTTTTCCTCCTTTAGTTATCTAAAGAGTTGACTAAACGGTATATGAAGTATGGGTTAAGTGCACTGTAGTGAGTACTAGGCCTAGCATGCCGTATGCTTCATTTACTATTTGCAAGCTTTGAAAACACACTGCTAATATTTGTAGCTACTTTTATAAACCTTGCAAATAATGAAACCAAGGGAAGAAGTTTTATATTTGTTGCTGTAACTGACTGGTTTTGAAGTGTTTTGCACATGTTCTGTAATACATCAATTAAACATGTAGCATTTTAAAATGACAGCTCAATTTTAAATCTCTACACTGACATTTTTAAACAGATGTTCCTTGTAGTTATTATTATGCACACATATACTAGAAAACACTTTGACCATGCTTACATCTCTTAGATATCACTGGTACGTTCTTTTTTCACTAGTCTGGTTCTGTATTACAGGGTCTCTGAAAGGTTATACTACAAAGTGTCACTCACATGGCTGGGGTTGTTGGACTATATTTCTGAACATAGCTCCAGAAAACAAATGAGATTAAGTAGCTGTTTTATTCACATTTTCCACCATTGCTCTTTTCAAAATCTTACCTGGAGACCATGCAGCAATGTCTTCCCATGTCTCCTCATCAGCACCACCTGATTCAGGATGTGTCTGAGGGCTCATGCCTCATCACAGCTGCATCCTGGCCCACCTGCGCATACCAGTAAATACATACAATCACAAACAGTTGTCTGCCATATGTGATTTCTTCAAGGGAGTAATTTTAGTGAGACCCATTCTTTATGAGAGAAGTGTTCAGTTATAAGCCCATATTCCCCCAATAAATTTTCCAAGGTGAACTATGAATATTCAGACAGACTGGCTGCAGGCTCCTCCTATGCAAGCCCCCAAACCAAGGGAAATCCTGCTTTGTCCACACCACCACCCCCCCAAAGGGCCAGGGCATTGCACGGTGCATATCGAACATACCCTTGTCAGTGCTGCCTCAGCTATCACAGCAATACGCATGCTGATATGTGTTGATGGACTGGGGTATAAAAATGACACAAGGGTTTCAGTTCGTGGTCAAATTACAACCCCAGGAGAGCAGTCTGAAGAGAACATGCCAAACACCCCTTCATAGTTCCCATTACTTTGCAGAATTAGGACTACAAATTTGGACTCCCCTGTTATAAGTCAAAACGTGACAGCCTGGCCACATATCTGCATGTATAGAATAGAGCAGGTATAATGTGACAAAACAATTTTCCAAGGCTTTCTGTATACTTAGTCTTTATTTATTAACTTACACACTAAACTTAATGTTTATTCTGTTTTGTGCATGGGTTTGGTTATTACTTTACTTTGATAATACCTGATTTGCTAAAAAAGGTTAAGAACAAGTCTATATAACAATGCATGTTTTTCTAAAGAAAGTATATTTTATATTTGTTGTGCTTTGTTAAGATTATTCATAGTTAACTACTTTGGTGACTGAAAAAAAAAAGGGAGAAAGGTAAAATTCAGTTGCTTTGAAAAAATCTTTAATTTCTTTGAAGCTGCTTCTGCCTCAGAGTTAAAAATATGTTGTGTTTTTTCCTATAATGAGTTCAGCAAATATGGGCTAATTAAGTGGAATCTATCTTTCTTCTTGCTTTTTTTTGCTTGCCACAAGCAGCTGCTTTACATTACATCTCTGGAGTCAGCTGCTGTAGTTTAGTGCTAACATTTGTAACCTTTAAAGGCACTGTGTTAGTAAGCCCAAACCACTGTGTTCTTAGGAGTCTTGATATGAATTTCAAATCCTCACGTTCTCATGGGTCAAGTGTATACAGAGTGTATTTGTTCTCATTGTGCTCCTGATCTGAAATCACAGTATGCTCTAAGTGTTCAAAAGCAGGGAAACAGCTTCTCTTTGCATGTTGTCCTCAAGTTCATGGGAAATATTTAGAAAAGTGTATGTCACATAGTCTTTGCTTCTGGTCTTTGGAAACTATGTGACACTACAAGGGATTTATACAGTTATGTATTTTCTTCCAAATAGGTTACGTTCTGCAATGGATACTGCTCTTCCTTTAGAAAAGGTGCCCAGTACTTTTTCACTGTTTCAGTGTTATGTGGACAGTCCAGGAAAAAGCAACCAGCACTCCTTAAAACATGGCTGGTAAGAATATCTGAATATCATCTTTGCAAAAGCTAACATTTTGTCAATGCTTTGGAAAGTCTAGGAAGCTAAAAGCAGAATCTATTTGAGAAATATAAATTTGCAAACCATATAATTAGCAATCAAAGTTGGATGTAAAATGAAGTCTAATTGTGCACAACTGTTTGACTTATAGTAGGACATTAAGATGAGCAACAGAGGGAAAAGTGCTGAAGTGGGGGATTCTTGCATCATTTAAGATATATATATATCTCAGACTAGCAGAAGGTCTCTATCTGTAAATCTCCCAAGGCTAAAGAAGTTGCTGTTCCCTTGCAGGCAGGGACAGAAGAGACAGTCAAGGGGTTAAGCCATAATCATAGAGGGGAACAATACCTTGCCAGGGGTGGATCTGTGCGGATCAGCAGACAAAGTGTATATAAAATTTGGGGAACCTTGGAGGTCTTTGAAGCACTCTCTGTGAGGGATGCTCCTGGCTGTCCCATGGGGTTCAGGTGCTTTGGCTAAGGCAGAGCTCGGATTCAACCTACCCGCCAAGGATCCTCTGTCCTCTGGGTCTGTGGGGAAAATGACTGTGCCAGGCAGGAGCACCTGGTTGTGCACCTACAGTAGGAGTCCACTTCTGGGCAGGGGCGGACCCAAGGCTGCAGGGAGACTCCTGCTCCCTGGACTGTGAGTGGAGGAGGTCTGAGTCTTCCTTTTCCTAAAAGCACATCCCTGTTGTTGTCAGTCTCTCAGCAGGTTCGGCACACTGCATGAATCCCTCCCTGGTGCGGCAGGTCCTCCCCCCTGCCCACCTTTCTGGCATCAGTTATGTCTATCTCTGGAGGAGGTTCTCTTCTGCAAGCTCTCTCTTCCCATCAGTGAGCTGTCCCATGCTGTTTGCTACAAACAAGTGCTTTCAGTCTCTGCTTTCACAGGCACCCTCTTCATAGGGTGTCTTCTCCTCTGGTGCCTGCGCTGCAAAGCAAGGTCAGGTAATGCAGAAGGCAGTCACCCAAAGGAGCCTGCATAAGGCTCCAGGGTATTCCGGCCTTTCTGAGGAGGTGAACTGAAGTTATCATTTGTCTCTTGGGGTTTCATCAGCGTGTGTGCCTCAAAGTGGAGAACTGGAATGCTCTCCCTGTGACTGAAGGGAGCAGGTCTCCTGGGGAAAGAAGAGGGGTCGTTGATGCCACTGGGGTTGTAGGACAGCTCTAGGTGTCCAAGATTGCCACAGGCCTGGGAGGTAGTGCAATGCTCCCCTCGCCCTGCTGGAGGTTGGAAATGAGTGGCTGTCCCATGACTCATCTGTGCGATAGTCCTACCCCATAGGGGAGGACCCTGAGAGCTGGGCAGGGCACGGGCACATGCTTTGTGCTGGGTTCAGGTAGTCCAAGTACTGGGTCGGGATCTTATTTTGTCTAGACTGTGAGGGAAATGGGCAATCAGATTCCCATGCCGAGCAATTATTTTTTTCAGTTCCTAGTTTAGGCAGACCTATTACTCTAAAACTGCACTAGTATTGTCTATATTTCAAGTAGTTGCTATGTTTATTCTGTGAAAATAAGTGACCAGGTTGCCTAATTGTTCTGGTTTCATTGGGATTTTGTTTCAGTTTATGGCCAGCCATGGTGATCAGGGACATTAGCAGTTAAATGCAGGGCAGCTGACCCAGGCTGGCCCACAGGTGTATTCTATATCATTACCAATCAAGTTCCCTGTAAAAGGGAGGGCTTGCTGGGAAGAGGTGAGGCTGGTTTTGTTCTCCTTTCTTTTGGCTTCTCTTTTTCTTATTGCTGATAATTGCTGTTCCTGGACAACTTGCTGTAGCCTGTAGCTAAGTATAGTTTTGTGTTATTATTTACATTGATTTCTTTATTTTATTAAATCTGTTTAATTTTACCCTGTGAGTCTTCCTCTTTTTTCCTAATTTTCTTCCTCAGTTGGGGAAGGGATACTGAGTGAGAGAAAAACTGTTATTGTTTAGCTCTGGGTGGGGGCTAAATGAAGACAGTTTATTTGGTAGCCAATGTAAATAACTACCTGAGAGAACTGCAGACTTTTTGCTCTTAGAGTCTCTGAGGGTTGAAGTTTTCACAGATTTGACTGTTTTTGTTAGGAGCATTCATTATGTTGGTGTCAGTAGCAGGGTCACTAGGCAGAATTCTCTGGGGTTTGGTTTTACAGTCACTTTTGGGATGGCTAATCAAATGTGTGGCTTTGCTGCTGGTTGTTATTGGTTTTGTGTGGTTTATTGCTTCTGGGCATGGATTTAGAGGTATCCCTCTGCTATGTTGTTTGGCATTGGTTTATGGTATTATAAATTCTTCTAGACTGTGCCCATTTCTTGTTTCTATGGAATGGGAGTGGGTGACATGTACTTCCCTTTACCCTTGAGGGTAATCTCAATGGCTTTTGAGAATTTTGAATACCCTTGGGATGTTTTGAGCACCATGCTCATCTTGTCAGGACTTTTGAATGTCTTTCAGTTCTTGCTCTTGTTTAAACATGGGTATGAGGGTGGATACAGTACAGCTGCTGCAACCACTGTAATGAGCCCCACAGCAGTCCTGGCCCCTGCAGCAGCTCCACCCCTATGACAGACACTGCAGCTGCCCTAGCACCCCCAACTAGAATTGCAGATCCTCAGACCCTGCTAGTCCCTACAGCAGACATCCTGGCTACCCCAGAGGCTCTTCAGATGTCTGCACTGGGTACTGTAATTATTCAACACTAGGAAGCACTTGCTGCAATTACCCAGCCTTTGGCAACAAGGGCTGCAGCTAATCAGCACCCAGTGATGGGTAATGCGGCTAACCTAGGGATTCAACCAGTGGCAGTATTAGTTGCCCCGTACAGAAGACAAAAACAACAAAAAGAGCAGGTTGTGATGGCCTAACAGGGACATCAAAGGAGGCCGAGCCAGAGGTAACCACTTGATCCCTATCCCTGAGTGAGCTGTGAGATATATGTAAAGATTGCAGCTGTCATGAAGGCGAGCAACTTGTTACTTGGCTGCTCTGCTGCTGGGATAATGGAGCTGATGGTTTTGAGTTAGAGGGTAGAGAAGCCAAACAGCTGGGACCAATGGCTAGAGAAGTGGGTGTTGATAGGGGTCTTGCAAGTGGTGCACAGCCCCTCATTTTCTGGAGGTGACTCCTGCGAAGCCTAAGGAACAGGTATCCCTTTAGGGTTGATGTCATATACCACCCAGACAAGTGGACAACCATTGAGAGAGGTGTTAAGAATCTCAGCTCCCGCACAGCTATTTCCCTGATTTTTGAGGACCTGGATGACCCACAGACACCAATAGATTCGGATGCACTCAAAGTTACTGGACCCATGTGGCATGAGTGGGTACTGAGCGCACCACCATCGTAGGGCAGCACATTAGCATATTTCAGCTGGGCAGATGCCAACGCACCAACAGTGGGCGACATAAATAATCGGATGGGGCAGTATGCAGACAATCTCTTTTCATCCCCATGGGCCAGCATCTCACATGTAGAAAAACCATCTGACAAATCCACAGAATTGCTTTGTGAAGTGTTGGAAAAATTGTCTCCAATGGAAGACAGGCCCTGCTCCCCACCTGCACCGAAGAATGTCTTAGCCATCATGCCAACAAACCATAAAGGAACAAAATCAATTTGTATCTCTGGCGTGACAGGGGCCTCCCAAGGGCTGACTGTACTGGAAGCTGAAGTGAGTCTGACTGGGACTGAGTGATAGACACACCCTATTTTGACTGGCCCAGACACCCCATGTGTTCTTGGTATAGGTTACCTGAGGAGAGGGTATTTCAAGGACACAAGGGGGTACCAGTGGGCTTTTGCTGTATTGGCTGTAGAGACAGAAGAAATTAAACAGCTGTCTACCCTGCCTGGTCTATCAGAGGACCCTTCTATTGGGGGGCTGATGAGGGTCGAGGAACAAAAGGTGCCCATTGCTACTACAAGGGTCCACTGGCAGCAGTGTCATACTAATAGAGACTCCCTGATCCCCATCCATGGGTTGATCTGTCAACTGGAGAACCAAGGAGTGATCAGCAAAACACTCTCACCCTTCAACAGTCCCATATGGCCAGTGTGAAAGTCTAATGGGGAGTGGAGACTAACTATGGAGTATCGTGGCCTGAATGAAGTAACACCACTGCAGAGTGCTCATGTACTGAGCATGTTAGACCTCCATTATGAACTGGAGTCAAAGGCAGGGTATGTGGTATGCCACAATTGATATGGCAAATGTGTTTTTCTCTATTCCTTTGGCAGCAGAGTGTAAACAAAGGTTTGCTTTCATCTGGAGGGGCATCCAGTACACCTGGAATCAATTGCCCCAGGGGTGGAAACACAGCCCCACCACTTGCCATGGACTGGTCCAGACTGCACTGGAGAAGGGTGGAGCTCGGGAACACCTGTGGTACATTGATGACATCATTGTATGGGGTGATACAGCAGGAGAAGCTTTTGAGAAAGGGGAAAATGTCATTCGAATCCTTCTAGAAGCTGGTTTTGCTATCAAATGTGCTAGGGTCAAGGGACCTGCAAAAGAGATCCAGTTTTTAGGGATCAAGTAGCAAGATGGCTGCCGTCAGGTCCTAATGGATGTGATCAACAAAATAACAGCCATGTCTCTGCCAACTAACAAAAAGGAGACACAAGCTTTCTTAGGTATAGTAGGCTTCTGGAGGATGCACATTCCCCATTGCAGTCAGATTGTGAGCCCTCTCTATGCAGTGACTCGAAAGAAGAATGACTTTAAATGGGGCCCTGAGCAACAACAGGCTTTTGAGCAAATTAAACAAGAGATAGTCCATGCAGTGGCCCTCGGACCAGTCCGCATAGGAACAGATGTGAAGAACGTCCTCTATACTGCAGCCAGGGAGAATGGCTGTACTTGGAGCCTTTGGCAAAAGTCACTGGGGGAGACTCGAGGTTGACCCCTGGTGTTTTGGAGCAGGTGATACAGAGGATTAGAGGACTTCTATACTCCAACTGAAAAAGAGATACTAGCAGCCTATGAAGGAGTTTGAGCTGCCTCAGAAGTAATTGGCACTGAGGCACAGCTCCTCCTGGTGCCCCAATTGCCAATGTTGAACTGGATGTGTAAAAGACAGACCCCCTCTACACATCATGCAACTGATGCCACGTGGAGTAAGTGGGTTGCATTGATTACTCAGCGGGCCTGAATAGGGATCCTCAATTGCCCAGGAATTCTGGAAGTAATCATGGACTGGCTGGAAGGCAAAGATTTTGGAATGTTGCCAGAGGAGGAGGTGATGTGCGCTGAAGAGGCCCCACCATACAATAGACTATCGGAGAATGAGAAGCATTATGCCTTGTTTACTGATGGATCTTGTCGCATTGAGGCAAGCAGCGAAAGTTGAAAGCTGCTGTGTGGAGTCCTACACGACAAGTGGCAGAAGCGGCTGAGGGGAGACAGTGAGTCGAGTCAGTTTGCAGAGGTAAAAGCCATCCAGCTGGCTCTAGATATTGCTGAGTGAGAAAAATGGCCAGTACTCTACCTGTATATTGACTTGTGGATGGTAGCAAATGCCCTGTGGAGATGGCTGAAGCACTGGAAGAAAAACAACTGGCAGCGCAGAGGTAAACCCACCTGGGCAGCCGAATTCTGGCAGGGTATTGCTACCTGTTTAGAGAAGCTGGCTGTGAAGGTATGTCACATAGATGCTCATGTACCCAAGAGTTGAGCCACCGAGGAATATCAAAACAACCAGCAGGTGGATCAAGCTGCTAAGATCTAAGAGGCTCAAGTAGACCTGGACTGGCAGCTTAAAGGTGAATTATTTTTAGTTCGGTGGGCCCATAATACATCAGGCCATCAAGGCAGAGATGTCACGTATAGATGGGCCTGTGACCGAGGGGTGGATTTGACCATGCACACTATCGCACAGGTCATCCACGAATGTGAAACTTGTGATGCAATTAAACAAGCCAAATGACTAAAACCACTTGTCCTGGTTTGGCCTAAACCAGGCCAATTTTCCTTTCAGTGATTTTTACTTTCAGCTAAGTCTCTTCTAAGTAACTGCACTTTCTGAAACTAACTGCATGTTTTGCAGACAGTGTCTGCATCTAGGACTGATAATGTTCGAAGTTTGTAGTTATCACTGAGGCACCGGTAGGGATGTTATGCAGAAAGGCTCTTGCTGTACTTAGTCTTAGAGAAACCAAGGTCACTGCTAAATTCCTCACTGCTTACAAGTGAAGAGCCAAAGGGGGGTTGCACCTGCAGGGAGGAGCGGAGAGGGCAGGTGACCCAAAATTGACCAACGAAGGTATTCCATCCCATACACGTCATTCTCAGTATAAAGCGGGGGATCACGAGGGTCTCGGCCCTTCTTCTGCCCCTTCCCTTGCTTCTTCTGCTGTGTTTGGGTGTTTCTGCTGCTTCGGGCTGCTTCTGCGGCTTGAGCCTTTGGCCAGTGTCCAAGGAGGACTCTGTCTGTTTTTCTGCTGCCCCCGATCCCGATCCGTGCATCCTTGAATCCAGCTCTCGACCGTCGCTAGGCCCAGCCTGGGCCTTCTCGGAGCCTGCCCTGCAGTGCCGGTGGTGATGTGGCCGACATCAGGGGAGCTCGATCTTGGTTTTGTATATATTTGATTATTCCAATATTATTATTATACTCTTTTTCATTATTATAGTTTATTAAAACTGTTTTAACTTTCCAACCCATAAGTCTCTCTCCCTTTTCCCTTTCCCTTCAGGTGGGGGGAGGGTTAACAGAGAGCGTCTGCCACAGGTTTAATAGCCAGCCCAGCTTTAAACTGTGACAGATTTATTGGCGCCCAATGTGGGGCTCGAGAGAAGTTCCGACAGGTTGCTCTGATAAGTCGAATCCCGGCTCCTGCGGGAGGAGACCCGGAGAGCTCAGCCGAGAGACTATCAGATTTCTTCCTTTGAGATTTACGAGGGGTTGGAAATTAAAACAGATAGTGAAGATGGTGATGTCATTTTTGAATGCTGTGTTATCTCATCTTTTTATAGAGCTTTATACAGAGTTAAGTGTAATAATACCTTACTTGCCACATGCAGCATATTATTGCTTGCTGCTTATGAATGTTTACATGTTGTTTAACAGTGGGAGCTGCTCGAAATGTTGCATTTTGCTATGGGGTTTGATACTGATTTATGCCGTGATAAACTGGGCAGTTACTATACCGATCTCTTATCTCTATGACACAACGATGGGCAGCTTTAATTGCGAATCGGTAGCAGCAACTTCATCTGCACGCTCCGGGCGTCCTTTAGCTGATTGTGTTAATGATTACACTTCCAATTTTACTTCGGGAAATAGTGCCTTCTCCTTTTCTGCCAAGCTGATTCCACTAGATTTTGCGAAATTTGGATGGTGCTGTCTAGGTGGCATGTTTTTATTTTCGGTTGTCCTGAATGTGTTTCTGATGTGGGATAAGATTAAATATAGGTGCAGGGATGGGTGTAGGTGTTATGCTGCCACTACAGCCACTAAATCCACTGAAACCTCGGCAGCCTGCACTGCAGCTGCTACACCCCCCAAGATGGCCACTGCAGCTACTCAGACACTAGCGTGTCTCGGCACTCCCACGACAGCCACTGCATCTACTCAAACCCCAGCATCTACCGAATCTGTACCAATCGCTCCTGTAACCAGGAAGAAATACCGAAAGAAATCAGCTCGTGAAGAGAAGGATGATGACTCAGAGCCTTCTAAGGCAGAGCCATCACATGACCCAGGTGAGGGCCCTTCTCAGGCAGAGTCAGGGCCTGACACAGATGGGGGTTTCCTTGATAGTCTTTTTAAAGCAGACCCATCACAGAAGAAAGGTCCTTCTAAAGCAGAACTATCACAGGAGGATTACTCAGACGTAGAGGTAACTTACCACTCCTTATCCCTGAAGGACCTGCGAAATATAAGGAAAGATTTCAGCCATTATGACGGTGAGCCTATTATTACCTGGTTGCTCCAATGCTGGGGTAATGGGGCGGAGAGCATGGAATTGGATGGTAGAGAAGCCAGACAGTTGGGATCCCCGTCCAGAGACGGTGGTATTGATAAGGCGCTTGCAAGAAGGTCAAACACTATCAGTCTCTGCAGGCGACTCTTGTCAGCTGTAAAGAGCAGGTATCCCTATAAAGATGATGTTATGAGCCACCTAAGCAAATGGACCACTATAGAAAAAGGTATTAACTACCTTAGAGAACTAGCTGTGCAAGAGATCATTTATAGACACCCACGGGACATTGTAGATCCTGTAAATCCTGATGAAGTGGAATGCAACCGTTCCATGTTCCCGAAGGTTGTGAAGAGCGCTCCACCAATATATACCCATACATTGTCAATATTAGTATGGGGAGAAGATGCTATGGCACGACCTAGTGTGGATGAAATGGCTAACTGTATGCGACAGTATGAAGATAGTATTTCTTCCCCACTGCAGACCCGCATCTCGGCTGTGGAAAAACTGACTAAGGAAAACAAGGACTCATTTAAACAACTGTCAGACAAACTGTCCAGGATAGAGAATAAACTTGACTCTCTACCTACACAGGCCCGTGTTGCATCTGTTAAGAGAAAACGCCCTCCTATGGGACTGGCTCAAAGAAAACTGAACATGTCATGAGGTATCCTGTGGTTTGCCCTGTGTGATTAATGGGGAGGACATGAGCAGATGGCATGGACAACCTACCAGTACCCTACAGGCACGAGTACGTGAGTTGCAAGCTAAAAGAAATACCAGAGAGAATTTTCCTAGGAGGATGGCTGCTCCACTTACCAGTGAGCAGGACCCCAGTCAGGGTAGATGGGCCTCGGATCCCTATTTCCCAAATGTGAATAGGGGAAATGAAGGTCCAATCCCTGTGAGCAGCACGAATCCATTTCTTGATTAGGGGGGCCCTGCCTCCAGCCAGGTGGAGGAGAGGGACAACCGAGTTTATTGGACTGTGTGGATTCGATGGCCTGGCACATCAAAACCACAAAGGTATCGAGCCCTGGTAGACACTGGTGCACAGTGCACCCTAATGCCATCGGATCATAAAGGGACAGAATCTATTAGTATTTTAGGAGTAACGGGGGATCTCAAGTGTTATCTGTATTGGAGGCCGAAGTGAGCCTAACTAAAAATGAATGGAAAAAGCACCCCATTGTGACTGGCCCAGATGCCCTGTGCATCCTTGGCATAGACTACCTCAAGAGAGGGTATTTTAAGGACCCAAAAGGGTATAGATGGGCCTTTGGTATAGCAGCTGTGGAGACTGAGGACATTAAACAGCTGTCTGCCTTGCCTGGCCTCTCAGAGGATCCTTCTGTTGTGGGGTTGCTGAAGGTTGAAGAAAAACAGGTGCCAATTGCTACTACCACGGTGCACCGACGACAATATCGTACCAATCGAGACTCCCTGATCCCCATTCATAAATTGCTTAGACAATTAGAAAATCAAGGAGTGATTAGCAAGACTCACTCACCTTTTAATAGTCCTATATGGCCTGTGCGAAAGTCTAATAAAGAATGGAGATTAACTGTGGACTATCGTGGCCTAAATGAAGTTACACCACCTCTAAGTGCTGCTGTGCCAGACATGCTAAAACTTCAATACGAACTGGAGTCAAAGGCAGCCAAGTGGTACGCCACCATAGACATTGCTAATGTGTTTTTCTCTATTCCTTTGGCACCAAAGTGCAGGCCACAGTTTGCTTTTACCTGGAGGGGTATCCAGTACACCTGGAATCAACTGCCCCAGGGGTGGAAACACAGTCCTACTATTTGCCATGGACTGATCCAGACTGCACTAGAAAAGGGTAGAGCTCCAGAACATTTGCAATACGTTGATGACATCATTGTGTGGGGTGATACAGCAGCAGAAGTTTTTGACAAAGGGGAGAAAATCATCCAAATTCTTCTGAAAGCTGGTTTTGCCATAAAAAGAGGCAAGGTCAAGGGACCCGCCCGGGAGATCCAGTTTTTAGGGATTAAATGGCAAGATGGGCGTCGCCAGATCCTGATAGAGGTGATCAACAAAATAACAGCTATGTCCCCACCAACTAACAAAAAGGAAACACAAGCCTTCTTAGGCGTTGTGGGTTTCTGGAGAATGCCTATTCCAGATTACAGCCAGATTGTACGCCCTCTTTATCAAGTGACCAGAAAGAAAAATGATTTTCAGTGGGGCCCTGAACAACAACAGGCTTTTGAACAGATTAAACAAGAGATTGTGCATGCAGTAGCCCTTGGACCAGTCCGTATGGGACAAGATGTTAAAAATGTGCTCTACACCGCAGCTGGGGACAATGGTCCTACCTGGAGCCTCTGGCAGAAAGTGCCAGGGGAGACTCGAGGTCGACCCCTAGGATTTTGGAGTTGAGGATACAAGGGCTCCGAGGCCAATTACACCCCAACTGAAAAAGAGATACTGGCAGCATATGAAGGAGTTAGAGCTGCTTCAGAGGTAATTGGTACTGAGGCACAACTTCTCCTGGCACCCCAATTACCAGTACTAGGCTGGATGTTCAAGGGTAAGGTTCCTACTACTCATCATGCAACTGATGCTACCTGGAGTAAATGGATTGCATTAATTACACAGAGGGCTCGAATAGGAAACCCTAATTGCCCAGGAATCCTAGAAGTGATCATGGACTGGCCAGAAGGCAAAGACTTCGGAATGCCCCCAGAAAAGGAGGTGACACGTGCTGAAGAAGCCCCACCATATAATGAACTACCAGAGGATGAGAAGCAGTATGCCCTGTTCACCGATGGATCCTGCTGTCTTGTAGGAAAGCATCGGAAGTGGAAAGCTGTTGTATGGAGTCCTATACGACGAGTCACAGAAGCTACAGAAGGGCAAGGTGAATCAAGTCAATTCACAGAGGTAAAAGCCATCCAGCTGGCTTTGGACATTGCTGAATGAGAAAAGTGGCCAAGGCTGTATCTCTATACTGAATCATGGATGGTAGCAAATGCCTTGTGGGGGTGGTTAAAGCAGTGGAAGTGAAGCAACTGGCAGCGCAGGAGTAAACCTATTTGGGCTGCTGAATTGTGGCAAGATATTGCTGCTCGGCTAGAGAAACTAGTCGTGAAGGTACATCATGTAGATGCTCACGTACCTAAAAGTCGGGCAACTGAGGAACATCGAAACAACCAACAAGCAGATCAGGCTGCTAAAGTGTTCCAAATAGATTTGGACTGGGAACACAAAGGTGAACTATTTTTAGCTTGGTGGGCTCATGACACTTCAGGTCATCAAGGGAGAGTTGCAACATATAGATGGGCTCGTGACCGAGGGGTGGACTTAACCGTGGACTCTATTGCACAGGTTATCCACGACTGTGAAACGTGCACCGCAATTAAGCAATCCAAACGGTTAAAACCTTTGTGGTATGGGGGGCGGTGGTTGAAATATAAGTATGGGGAGGCCTGGCAAATTGACTACATCACACTCCCTCAAACCCGCCAGGGTAAACGTTATGTGCTTACCATGGTAGAGGCAACCACTGGATGGCTGGAAACATACTCTGTGCCCCATGCCACTGCCCGGAACACTATTCTGGGCCTTGAAAAGCAAATCTTGTGGCGACACAGCACGCCAGAGAGAATTGAGTCGGACAATGGGACTCATTTCAAAAACAGTCTCGTAGACAACTGGGCCAAAGAGCATGGCATCGAATGGGTATATCATATCCCCTATCATGCACCAGCCTCTGGGAAAATTGAATGCTATAATGGGCTGTTAAAAACTACCCCAAAAGCAATGGGGGGTGGAACCTTTAAAAACTGGGATAAGCATTTGGCACAAGCTACCTGTTTAGCTAACACCAGAGGATCTATCAACCGAGCTGGCCCTGCTCAGTCGGACCTTTTACATACAGTAGAAGGAGATAAAGTCCCTGTGGTGCATGAAAGGGATCTGTTGGGAAAAACTGTTTGGGTTCTTCCTGCAACGGGCAAAGGTAAACCCATTCCCAGAGAGAGTCCAGCGCAGAGCCACGAAGATGATTAAGGGAGTGGAACATCTCCCTTATGAGGAGAGGCTGAGGGAGCTGGGTCTCTTTAGCTTAGAGAAGAGGAGACTGAGGGGTGACCTCATTAATGTTTATAAATATGTAAAGGGCAAGTGTCAAGAGGATGGAGCCAGGCTCTTCTCAGTGACATCCCTTGACAGGACAAGGGGCAATGGGTGCAAGCTGGAACACAGGAGGTTCCGCTTAAATTTGAGGAAAAACTTCTTTACTGTAAGGGTGACTGAACACTGGAACAGGCTGCCCAGAGAGGTTGTGGAGTCTCCTCCTCTGGAGACATTCAAAACCCGCCTGGACGCGTTCCTGTGTGATATGGTCTAGGCAATCCTGCCCCGGCAGGGGGATTGGACTAGATGATCCTTCGAGGTCCCTTCCAATCCCTAACATTCTGTGATTCTGTGATTCTGTGATTCATTCGTGGGATTGCTTTTGCTGAAGGACCTGGATGTACTTGGTGGGTGATGCTGCAGGATAGTGGAGTCCGATGTGTCCCTGAAGGTGATCTAATTCTGGGTGAGAGTACTTAATTCTGAACTGCGTGATGTTAATTGTTGCATAATACTAACAGTGTTCATAAGTGTCTTTCAGGTTAAGACAGTGGCGATGAGACCAGAGCTAGCTGCAAGTGGTGTCCAGTAACCTCCTCGAGACCGACATCTTTAACCTGCAACCCGTGGGCACGAACCGTGACAAAACTCATACCATGTCTCCTGCCCTGAGAGACTGCTAACCAGATGGAAACCCCCAATCCTGAACTAAATGAACTTAATGAACTTTGTATAGAGATGAATCATAAACTAGTGATATGTGTATATATATTTGAAAATGAAAAGTTAGTGGTGATCTGAGTATGACGTGAATGGTATGGAATAAGGGGTGGAATGTCCTGGTTTGGCCTAAACCAGGCCAATTTTCCTTTCAGTGATTTTTACTTTCAGCTAAGCTTCTTCTAAGTAACTGCACTTTCTGAAACTAACTGCATGTTTTGCAGACAGTGTTTGCTTCCAGGACTGATAACGCTCGAAGTTTGTAGTTATCACTGAGGCACCCGTAGGGATGTTATGTAGAAAGGCTCTTGCTGTACTTAGTCTTAGAGAAACCAAGGTCACTGCTAAATTCCTCACTGCTTACAAGTGAAGAGCCAAAGGGGGGTCGCACCTGCAGGGAGGAGCGGAGAGGGCAGGTGACCCAAAATTGACCAACGAAGGTATTCCATCCCATACACGTCATTCTCAGTATAAAGCGGGGGATCACGAGGGTCTCGGCCCTTCTTCTGCCCCTTCCCTTGCTTCTTCTGCTGTGTTTGGGTGTTTCTGCTGCTTCGGGCTGCTTCTGCGGCTTGAGCCTTTGGCCAGTGTCCAAGGAGGACTCTGTCTGTTTTTCTGCTGCCCCCGATCCCGATCCGTGCATCCCTGAATCCAGCTCTCGACCGTCGCTAGGCCCAGCCTGGGCCTTCTCGGAGCCTGCCCTGCAGTGCCTGTGGTGATGTGGCTGACATCGGGGGAGCTCGATCTTGGTTTTGTATATATTTGTATATATTTGATTATTCCAATATTATTATTATTATACTCTTTTTCATTATTATAGTTTATTAAAACTGTTTTAACTTTCCAACCCATAAGTCTCTCTCCCTTTTCCCTTTCCCTTCGGGTGGGGGGAGGGTTAACAGAGAGCATCTGCCACAGGTTTAATAGCCGGCCCAGCTTTAAACCGTGACACCACTGTGGTATGGAGGATGATGGCTGAAATATAAGTATGGAGAGGCCTGGCAGATTTATTACATCTTGCTTCCACGAACCTGACAAGGCAAGTGCTATGTGCTCGCAATGGTGGAAGCAAGTACCGGCTGGTTGGAAACACCCTGTGCCTCATGTCACTGCACGTAACACTATTATAGGCCTTGAAAAGCAAGCTTTATGGTGCCATGGCATTTGGAAAGAATCAAGTAGGACAATGAGACTCGCTTCTGAATTAGCCTCATAGACACCTGGGCTAAAGAGCATGGTATTAAATGGATATATCACATCCCCTACCATGCACCGGCTGCCAGGCAAGTGGAACCATGTGATGGACTGTTTAAGACTACACTGAAAGTGATGGGACATCTAAAAGTTGGGATGAAAACTAACCAGGTGGCCTTTTCTAGGTGAATACCAGGGGATCTGTCAATTGGGCTGGTCCTGCTCAATCTGAACTGTTGTGCACTGTAGAGGGGGATAAAGTCCCTGTGTTTCATGCAAGGAATATGTTGGGGAAAACAGTTTGGATTGCTCCTGCCTCCAGCAAAGGCAAACCTATGCATAGAATTGCTTTTGCTCAAGTACTGGGTGCACCTGGTGGATGATGCAGGAGGTTGGGGAAGTTAAATGTATACCCCAAGGAGATTTGATTCTGGGTGAAAATAGCCAGTAACTTGAACTGTATGATGCTGTATCATTTATTACAGTAAGAATCACCCTGGACCCTGAACATGGGCTGTACCAGATACACCAGCTGCAAGATCCAGATGCAATACACCACCCTGCTGTGCCCAACTTCAACAGTCCATCACACTGTATTGAGGCCTGGTCTTGATCTGCTGACTGAGTGGATCCCACATCAGTGTGTTTTCCTGTCTTGAGAAATATTATGAGTAATGGAACTCACGGATTTGGACTGATTTGATTCAATGGACTTCTTGGAGAGGTGGCCCATGGACTGGAGAGAATATCTGTGTGTATATGTGGATGTGTATGTATGTTGAGGGATGGGGAAAATAGTAGTGACTTAATGTAAATGATATAGAATAGGGGGTGGAATCCTCTCCTGGTTTCATTGGGATTTGGTTTCAGTTTGTGGCCAGCCATGGTGATCAAGGCCCTCAGCAGTTAAATGCAGGGCAGCTGGCCCACAGGTGTATTCTATATCATTACCAATCAAGTTCACTATAAAAGGGAGGGCTTGCTGGGGAGAGGTGGGACTGTTCTTGCTCTTTTCTCTTCTGGCTTTTTTTTTTTTTTTTTTTTTTTTTTTTGATGATTGGTATTTCTGGACAACCTGCTGCAATTTTGTAGCTAAGTATACTTTTGTGTGTTTTGTGTTAGCATTTATATTGGTTTCTTTATTTTATTAAATCTGTTTAATTTTAACCCATGAGTCCCCCTCGTTTTTCCCAATTTTCTTCCTCATTTGGGGAAGGGACATTGGGTGAGAGAAATCTGTTATTGTTTAGCCCTGGGTGTGGGCTAAATGAAGACAACATTCAACAACAAAAATATACTGAGGGCTCTCTGAATGAAATAACAATGTTTTTTAAAGCTAACTTTAAACCTTATGATATGCAATCAGTATGCTATCATATGCTGCAATTAAATTTATCTCAGTTAAAAAAGAAAGGCTGGAGAAATGTTTTCTTGGAAGCTTTGGAGAAAAAACAGTATTAGAAATAAGAGCGTGAAGAATAGCAAAAGTAATTACAAGACATAATACTATTTAAAAACAGGTCTTTTTAGGGATACAATATTTATTTCAAAAAAGTATAGAAAATGTAATCATAATGCTCAACCCCAATATTCCTTGAGCAGATAGTAGTTCATTTAGGGAAATTGTGTTAGTAGCTGATGGAAAGAAAGTCAGAGTATCTTCTGGCAAAGGCAGAGACTTCAGTAGAACAGAGCTGGTGAAGAAGTGAAGTCTCTGTCACTCTCGTGGAAGGATGCAAACCTATGGCCACACAATGTCACACTTCCACTGAACAGAGGGAGGGGTCACTTTCTCGGTGATTAGGATAAGGCAAAACTGAAGAAATCTGGCTTCTGACCGTGCGATTGGAGAAGCAGGACCTGACTGACTGCCACAGGCTGCGACCCAGCACCATATGGGTGCCAGAGATGCCTGCAGAGGCAGGGGCACACCCCTGAGGAGCAGTCAGCACCACTCCAAAGGGTGCCAAGCATGTGGCAGAAGGCAGAGGTCTTTGAAGGAGTATGACAGATGCACTTCTCCTGTTTGAACTAAATGAACTTTGGTCCAGGCAGATGCTCAAGAAGTAGGCCTAACCAAAGTTAACCCTATTGTGTGAGGCTATCTGTAAGAACCCACCACCAAAACTAAAAAAATGGTTTGGCTGGAGGCTGGGCTGATAAGCAGCTGGAACTGCATGAACACAGCAGAAAATCTGACTACAAATCAACCACTTTATGCTATAAAAATCTGCAGCCATCAGGGTCCGTTGAGCTCTCCCTTCATAGCAGCTGGCTGCACGGCAGTGATCTCCCTTTGAGTAGGGACACCTCTCAAGGTTACCCCTTGAGTCTGAGAGATCCCTTACCTGACATCAGGCATTGATGGGTTGGTAAGTGACATTTTTTGCATGCATGTAACACTTAAGATATGTATAGTAAACTTACGTGATAATCTTTGTATCCTATACTATAAGTGTAATAAATAGTATTGACTGCCAATCCATCTGTACTTATTAAATATTTTACATAGCTAAATTTACTGATTAGAACCCAATAAGCTAACTACTAGATCAGGTCTGAGTGACCTCTGACTCTTCTCCTGTGACAAGGAGAAGAGGAAATCCTGAGGAGAGCCATAATCTCTCCATCAAGCACACTCTCCTAACCCTAACATTTTTGTAAAGGGCACTCAGCAAAACTGCTCAGTACCTATTGGAAACAAAAAGGTAATTCTGATACTAGCAGTGCTGGCCTTACTTTTCCATGAATTTGTTCTCCTGACTACAGCACAAGAAGGGCTGCACTGGGCTGGCCCACACTGAGGTCCATACAGACTGATGCACGGATCATCTCATCTCTGATGTGCTCAGTGCTAACTGAAGACTGAAGTCACCATGTGGGACAACAGCCTTGTGGGACTGGACTGGGCTGCTGGCGACCCTGACCTTGAAGGAATTTAGCAAGAAAACAGGATGTGAGAAAAACAAGATACAGAGTGATATTCCAGCTGCCAACTATGGACTCATGGCCAGTGCGTGATGGCCAATCAGCGGTTGTGGTTGGGCGCGTGAACAGCGAGTACAACCAATCATAAAGCTAGCCAGCTAGAGGAGGGAAGATATAAAAAATGGAGTAAAATAAACACAGGTGCTCTTTTGCTTTTGCTCTTGCTTTGCTGCCTGCTTGAAACTATCATTCTGTCTCCTGTTTTTATTTGACCGCCGTGACAAATATAACGACAAATGGTGCCCCGAGTGAGGCATGACCGGAGCATATGAAACATGACCAGGGTGTGTGAGGAACGACCAGAGCATTTAGAGGTGCTAATTGACCGCGGACGACGAGTGGTGACGGCGGTGCCCAACGTAGCTGAAGACAGGCGGAGTTGAGCCTGAGATCCGGACCAATGTAACAGACACCTGAAGAGGTGAGCCATTGGGGGCTAATTAACATGGGTGCTAAAATTTCAGCCAAGGAAAATTCCATACTAACTATACTGATAAGCATACTTGAAAGGAGGGGCATCAAATATGAGGAGAATGCCCTGAGAACATTGCTGGTGCGGTGTAAAAAGAATAATTTGCCAGCTACGGCGCAGACTGCTTTCAAAGTTAGTATGTGGCAAAGCGCTGGAATGTCTCTGTTTGAGGCTACCTCAAGGGGGGACAAGATCGCCACTGCGTCGTTGACGACGTGGAGATGAGTTATAGACTCACTGGAGCAAATGAAGGTGGACAGAGAGGCAAAGGCGGCGGCTGAGGCGGCTACAGCTCCTTTCACAGTGACTTTGCCCTCCACGCCGTCAGAGCCCCCCTCCCATCACCCTCCGCACCGCCAGACCCCCCACCACCACCCTCCGCACCGCCAGAGCCCCCCCCACTGCCCAGGGAACAGCAGCGGAACATTGATCCTTCTCCTGTCCCGTTACCCAAATATGAGACTGAGTCAGCCTTAATAGACTTTTCTGAAGAGATGGAAGCAGGACATAATTGCTGCAGAGCCCGAGGGTCGGGAAAGTCAGGCGGTAGCGTGGAGGAGTTATTCACACTGCAACCAATCCAGGTTACTGTGTCTGGCCCGGACCCGGCCAGGTTCTGGAGAAAATTAAGAGAGCACGCACTTGCGGACAGTGATTTTGGGGCTGCGGCTGCTATGGGTGGCGGGCTACTGGCTTGCCCGGTATATCGAGGGGATGGGAACGGCCCACCTGATTGGGAGCCATTTAATTGGGACATGATTAAGGAGTTAAGAGCTACATGTATGCAACATGGTCTGGGCTCGCCCTATGCTCAATCGTTATTGCGTGGTATTTTTATGGGAGACTTGGCAGCCCACGACTGCCGTGCGATTGCTCAAGTGATACTGACCCCTATGCAAATGTTGCTTTTTGAGGCAAACTGGAGGTGATTTGCTAACGAACAGGCATTGATGAATTTGGAATATCCACAAGATGATCCCCGTTTTGGGGCTGGGATACCACAGTTGATGGGAGATCGTCTGATGAATTCTCCCCAATTGCAAGCTCGCTTGCATCCTTTAATCCTGCAACAGGGAAAAGAACTGGCCTTCCAGGCCCTGTTGCAGGTCCCAGATAACGGTGCTCCTCAACAATCTTGGACCACAATAAAACAAGGTCCAGGTGAGGGATACGTGTCATTTTTAGATAGGTTGAGAGATGCCTTAGAAAAACAAATACAAAACGGGACTGCTAAAGAAGCGTTGTTTTTACAGTTAGCGAAGGACAACGCAAACGAGGACTGCAGGAAAATTATTGCAGGGATGGCAAACCGTAACCCCACCTTAACCGAGCTAATGGATGCTTGCGGGAAAGTAGGAACCACCACGTTTCAGATGGAGCATTTAGCAAAAACATTTGCAGCAGCAGTTAAGGTAGTTCATCGTTGTTATACATGCGGGCAAGAAGGTCACTTTAAGAAAAATTGCCCTAAGAAGTCGAAGCTGAGTGGGGGAGGTAACTCTGTTTTGATGTGTCATTGCTGTGGGAAGCTGGGGCATTTTGTGAAGCAGTGCAGGTCTAAGTATAATGCTCAAGGTCAGCTGATAACAACCAGCTGCAGAGCGCAGGGAAACTGGAGAAAGAAGGCAGGGGGGAACCGTGTGCTGACACAAATGAATCTTCCCAACCAGTTCCAGGCCTAAGCAGTCAACTCGCAGCCCGAACCGCAGGGAGCGCCGGACTGGATGTTACCACAGCAACCGCAATCACAACAGAGAATAGCAGAGTGCATAAGGTTCCATTGAATGCCGTGGGACCCATTGGAAACGGGTTAAGTGCACTATTACTTGGACGTTCTAGTGTAACCTTGCAAGGTCTATTTGTTTTACCAGGAGTTATTGATGCAGACTATATGGGTCAAATTTGTGCGATGGTATGGACCGCTACCCCCCCGTGTCAATTTCCGAAGGTAGCCGGCTCGCGCAGTTGATTCCTTTCCGAGCGCAAGTCACTTGTAAACAGGATAAGATCAGAGGGGAGGGGGGGTTCGGTTCGACAGGAACACTGAAGGTCTTATGGGCTCAGAGCATACAGAATACCCGCCCAACTTTAACTTGTATAATCACCTTCGCCAAAGGAACCCCCTCGACAATACAGGTGACCGGGATGATTGATATGGGAGCAGATGTGACTATCATATCTGCACGTATATGGCCTCGAACCTGGCCCACCTGCTCGGCTGGGTCCATGCTGGCAGGAGTAGGTGGTGCGACACAGAGTGTCCAGAGCCGATTTATGGTGCAAGTTCAGAGCCCTGAGGGTCATACGGCGACAGTGTGACCCTATGTGATTGATGTTCCCTTGAATTTGTGGGGACGGGATGTTCTGGGACAATGGGGAGTGGTCATTGGTACACAAAAGGATTTTTAATAGGGGCTACTGTTGTGGAGGGTGCACAGAGACCAACTCTGCCTCTAACTTGGCTAACAAACGCCCCCGTTTGGGTAGAGCAGTGGCCCCTTCCTGAAGAAAAGTGTGTAGCCCTCTGACAATTAGTGGAAGAACAAGTAGCACAAGGTCACTTAGAACCTTCCCATAGCCCCTGGAACACCCCTGTGTTTGTGATTAAGAAAATGTCAGGTAAATGGCGACTACCGCAGGATCTGCGGAAAGTAAATGACGTGATGGAGGGGATGGGAGCCTTACAACCAGGCATGCCCTCTCCGACTATGATTCCACGAAACTGGGACATGTTGGTTATTGATCTGAAAGATTGTTTTTTCACCATCCCTTTACATGAAACTGACAAATGCAAATTTGCTTTTTCAATACCTAGTAGGAACAACATGGCTCCTTGTCAACAATATCAGTGGACGGTATTACCTCAAGGCATGAAAAACAGTCCCACAATATGTCAATGGTATGTAGCAAAGGCGTTGACACCAGTACGGGAGCAATTTCCACAGGTCTACTGTTATCATTACATGGACGATATTCTTGGGTCAGCTGCAGATAAAGCAGAACTTCAACAAGTATATCCAGTTCTGCGGCAATCATTGGCCACTTTCGGGCTGTGTATAGCACGGGAAAAAGTTCAGCAGCAGGCCCCATGGAAGTACTTGGGAGTTAAGGTCTTGGATCAGACAATTGAGCCACAATCCATTCAATTCTGAGCAAATGTAAAAACCCTGAATGATGTGCAAAAATTATTAGGGACCATCAATTGGGTAAGGCCGTACTTGGGCCTCCCGACTGCTCAATTGAAGCCGCTTTTTGACCTGTTGAAAGGAGACACTGATTTGATGTCTCCCCGATCACTGACAGTGGAAGCAACCTTGGCTTTAGAGGAAGTGGCCAATGGTATGCGACAGAAAAAGGTACATTGTGTGGATTTAGAGACACCAGTAAGTTTATATGTAGCCATTGCCAACTATCATCCCATGGGATTACTGGGCCAGTGGAATGAGCGCTGGCAGGATCCACTACACGTTCTAGAGTGGCTGGTTTTATCCGTTCAACCATGAAAAACAGTGAGCACTCAGATTGAGCTGATATCGAAAATAATCACGAAAGGATGCACACGATGCGTTCAACTCACGGGCCAAGACCCCAGTCGACTGATAATTCCCATTGAACGCGATTATGTAAGCTGGTGTATGGCAAACAGTTTACCATTTCAATTGGCCCTGGAAGGATTTGAAGGGCAGTTATCTTATCATCTTCCCAGTCACAAATTATTACAAATTCATTCAGAGTTACAAGTGATTCAAAAGCCACTGGCAGCAGATAGCCCAGTACAAGGCCCCACGGTCTTTACTGACGGCTCTGGAAAATCGGGAAAAGCAGTAGTTACCTGGTATGACGGAAGGCAATGGCAGGAATTGGTGCATTTAGTACAGGGATCACCTCAATTGGTTGAACTTAGTGCTGCCATTGTTGCTTTTCAAACATTTTCGCATTGTGCTGTAAACATTGTTACAGACTCTGCTTATGTAGCAGACATTGCGCAGCGTGTTGATCGTGCGCTGCTCAAAGAGGTAAACTCAGAACAATTATTTTCATTGCTAAAAATGCTATGGACTGTAGCGCACCGACGTATGCATAGGTATTATATCTTGCATATTCGCAGCCACACCCGGTCTGCCAGGATTCATATGTGAAGGGAAGGCGCGTGCCGACGCCCTCGCAGCCCCCGCTTGGACCCCTCCAGTGCCAGACCTAGCTCATCAAGCATTTCTGTCTCACCAGTTTTTTCACCAAGGGGCTCGGGCATTATTCCGTCAATTCAAGATCTCTTTTGCAGATGCGAAATCTATCACCGCCGCTTGTCGGGAGTTTCAACGCCAAGACCCGGACTGGTGTTTCCACACGGGGTTAACCCGCGCGGCTGCCGAGCCTTGGACCTGTGGCAAACGGATGTAACACATGTTCCCTCTTTTGGTTGCCTACAATATGTTCACGTCTCTGTGGATACTTTTTCTAAGGTTGTGTGAGCATCGGCCCATGCCGGCGAGAAAGCAATTGACGCCATCTCACATCTTCAGCAAGCCTGGGCTGCCCTTGGGATTCCAAAACGTATTAAAACAGACAATGGGCCGGCATAGGTATCTGCATGCATGGCCTGATTTCTTACCTCCTGGGGGGTGGAACATGTTACTGGCATTCCTCATTCCCCGACAGGCCAGGCCACTGTGGAATGAGTGCACCACACTCTGAAGCAACTTCTTGAATAACAAAAAGGGGGAATGAGCTCTGAGACCCCGCATGCTCGCCTATGGAAGGCTGTGTACACATTGAATCATTTAACTGTGCCAACCGGGAAAGAGCGTCCTGTAATTATCTCTCATTTTTTGTCTTTGCAGGGAGGCGATCCTCTTGTCAGGGCAAAGGTTTTAGCATGAGACCTGCAAACGGGAAAGTGGACAGGCCCGTGGGATTTAATTACCTGGGGACGTGGGTATGCTTGTGTCTCCACAGATGCAGGGCCACAGTGGTTTCCCACCAGGTGTGTTAAGCCTGCTTTGGATCCTGGAGCTGACAAGAGGACACCAGCCGATAGTCCTTCTGCCGACACCTTGGGAGGGGATTCACAACGTTTGGGTCACTCTGATGCAGAGCCTGAACCAGATGCAGTTTTGTGCCTCCTTAGCTCAGCCTGAACAACTCTTTCATACATGTCTAGTGGGGGTCCCCTTAAACGGATCTGAAAGCAAAAATTGCCAAAGGGTTTATTCCTAGTTTGTGGGGATAGGGCTTGGCCAAGGTTGCCCAGTAAGAAGGTGGGAGGTCCGTGTACCATAAGCAAATTAAATCTACTAATGCCTACGCAAAAAGTCATACTAACCATACTAACCTACATGAGGCCAGGCAAAAAAGAAGTGTCACTAACATAGGGATAGAATGTAACGATGCTGCCCAAGGGTTGATGCAACTGTGAAATTTAGCTTGCTAGGTTGCAAAAAGAGCTAACCACACTTCTAGAGTTTTAGAAGCATTAGCCAATGATGTAGATAGTATTCGACATGCTACCTTGCAAAATAGAGCTGCTATAGATTTTTATTATTAGCGCATGGTCATGGGTTCTTAGATGACTGGCTGGGTCACCTAGGATTCGGGGGATGGCTGACAGGATTGATAAAGATGGGACTTATGGGATTGTTTGTAGTTTGTATCATCATGCTCGTGTTACCGTGTTTGTTTTCTTGTTTGCAAAGGGCCCTGCAACGGATGATAAACACGGCCTTTTTGGTTGAAAAACAAAAAGGGGGAGTTGTGGGATTGGACTGGGCTGCTGGCGACCCTGACCTTGAAGGAATTTAGCAAGAAAACAGGATGTGAGAAAAACAAGATAAGGAGTGATATTCCAGCTGCCAACTATGGACTCGTGGCCAGCGCGTGATGGCCAATCAGCGGTTGTGGTCGGGCGCGTGAACAGCGAGTACAACCAATCATAAAGCTAGCCAGCTAGAGGAGGGAAGATATAAAAAATGGAGTAAAATAAACACAGGCGCTTTTTTGCTTTTGCTTTGCTGCCTGCTTGAAACTATCATTCTGTCTGCTGTTTTTATTTGACTGCTGTGACAAATATAACGACACAGCCTGACCAGGAAGTGGTGGGACAATGTGTTATCAAAGCCCAATGATGGGACTTAGAGACTGTGCCTAGCAGGACAGCTTGGACTAAAGCTCACAGTTCAATGCAAGACTGACAGTGCAATATTAAATAATCACATCTTAGCCAAAATCCCCCAAACACCCAGCCTCCAAACAAAAACCAAAAACCCAACACGTACAGCTGTTTATCTATCTGTACTACAGCCTAGGTGTAGTACTCTCTAGCAAGGCTAGCTCTATAAGGTAAGATTTATAGGTCAGCAGAAAAGACAAAGCAAACAAAACGATACCAACTTTGCTGCTAGCTTTTCCTTTGCCAATTTCATGGCTTGGCATTAGGTTAACTTGGGCATAGCAAAAAAAAATAAAAAATCAATAGCACTAGTACTGAGGAAGCTTTCAGGGCTTATTTGAGTCCACAATAACAGATGCCTATTTTTTTTTTTTACATTTTTCAACTTCTCAATAACCCTCATATTTTTTTACCTATTTTTCTGCACTACCTGGTGTTAAATAAACCCCATGCAGAATAGAGCAGCACTCCCACTTCAGCTTATATTAGTGAATAAGAATGGGCTGCCCTGGCCCTGCCAATGCAAAAAGCTTGAATTATTCACGTCTGTAGTAAGGGGAAAACCGGGGGAGGCGCGCTCGCGGGTGCTGGGGGACGGACCGGAGTAAACTATATGATCTCAATGTGAGTATGGAAGCTTCTCGTTTATTAACAAAGAAAGCAGTGGTTATATAGACTATGCATATGTTAATCACGCGCCCCGATCGCACTTGTGATTGGTCCATAGGTTTACATATTCAGAGCCGTGACTGCCCCCCCCTTCCCGGATGTAGTTTTGCTTCCTGTGAAGCAGGCACCACGGGGTTCTTTGTTCTGCACCATGCAAGGGGAGTCCAAGGTCGCTAGCTCTGGGCTTAACCCTTGCTCAAAGCCTGGGTTGCTCAGACTGCTCAGTGGCACAAGATCGTGCCCCTTCTCACTTAACCAAACCTCTACAATTCCCCCTTCTTGTTTGTGAGCAAGCCAGGCCTGATTCACAAGTTTCATTAACGCTTTCTGCAAACAAGAAAATAAACATGGTAACATTAACAAGATAACTGCAATCACAAGAACTCCTGTAAGAACCATTTTTACCAGTTCCATCACCCATCCAATTTCTCAGGGAGGCGTGGTTTTACTGATCGGCTCGGCACCCAAAGTGGTCCCTGGTCCGTGGCCACGCACATATATCCCCGGCCACTAAGGATCACTGGCACCGGTCCTTTCCACTCCCCTGTAGCAGGTTCCCGATAAATCACCTGTAACTGAGGTATAATGGTGTTATTATTAAATTTCAACTGCTGGTGATGTACAACAACCGGTGGTTCTTCTCGGTCCCCTGTTAAACACAGAAAATTCAAAGTAAACAACACTTTATGCAACCGCGATGTTGGATCAGTATCTACCTCCTTCTGTCTCCTTAAATATTCCTTTATGGTTCTATGGGTGCGTTCGATGATCCCTTGACCTGTCGGGGAGTGTGGTATACCAGTAACATGTTTCACTCCCCAGCGTGTTAAAAATACACGAAACTTTTGGCTGGTGTATGCTGGCCCATTATCTGTTTTGATCTGTTCTGGCACCCCCATAACGGCAAAACACGCCAACAAATGTTTACAAACCTGTTGCGCCTTTTCTCCGGACATTGCAGATGCCCAGATTAACCTCGAGAAAGTATCTACTGTGACATGTACATATTTTTGTCTCCCAAACTCCGGAATATGTGTTACATCCATCTGCCATAGCTCAAGTGCTGCCAAACCCTTCGGGTTTACACCAATACCAATGCCTGGTCCCTGAGCCCCGCACCTCGGACATGCTTGAACAATAGATTTTGCCTCATTTTCTGTTATTCCAAATTGTCTCTGTATTCCTTTTGCATTTTGATGGAAATGCTCATGACTTTGTCTAGCTTGTTGAAATTTGTCTAAAGGAGGAATATGGCAAGCAGGACTAACCAGAGAGTCTGCCACCTGATTGCTCTTCCCCAAACCAAGATCCCATTGATGACTCCGCACATGTATTATGCAACAAGGCGCACTGCGTTGTCGCATAATAGACCGTAATTGCAAGAATAACTGCCCAAGGCGGGGATTTTGTGTGTTTCGGAGCAATGCCTCCTCCAAGCGTGGGATGACACCTGCTACGTACATAGAATCTGTGACTATATTTATAGCCCCATCCAGCCAATTTGTTAAGGCCCAGCCTACGGCAGATAGTTCCAGAGTCTGTAAGGTATCATCGGTCTGACCATACAGCATGTGGTGTACCCAATCCCCTTTTTCCTGCCACACACACACCGCTTTGTGCTGTTTCTTCCCCGCATCTGTATAGACCGTTAACCCTTCCGCTATTGGTGTTTTCTGTACTTTAGATTTTTCTATCCATTGATTTTTCTGTAATATCTGCCATAATTTGCCTTTCGGTTGCTGTGAATGGACTCTTCCTTCGTACCCCAAAAACGCCTCCTGAATGGGTCGAGAATTACGGAACCACCATTCTAGGTCTACAGCATTAACAGGAATACTAATATCTGCTGGATCCAGTCCCGTTAATTCTATAATCCTAGATCTACCCTTTCTCACTAGTTCCCCTATGGCTTCTGGTCTAGTCTGTATGCTTGTCTTTGGTTGTACACTAAGAAATACCCATTCCAACACCCAAAAAGCTTCATCTTTATCGTGGCATTTGTAGTGGCATTGGTTGTAGCCCTGGGGGAGTTTTGTTTTGCCACTGACAAATGACACCACAAACCATATCTTCACTGTTAATTACAAGCAGAGACACAGGTAGTTCACGAATGCGTCGCGATGACCATGCAGTTTGTAATTTGGCGATGATTGACTGCAACGCGCTTTGTTGAGTCTCAGACAGTTGTATGGTGTCAGCAGGGTGTGATCGTCGCAGCAGTTCGGTGAGGGGGGCAATCTCAGTGTTCGAGATACCGACACAGTTACGGACCCACTGAATATCTCCGAGAAGTGTTTGTACATCCTTCAGGTTCTTCAAATCTGTACATAGCTCCACCTTTTGAGGCCGGATTTGAGCATCCGAAATTGTCCATCCTAAGTATTTCCAGGGATCAGTTCGTTGAATCTTTTCTGGTGCAATCACGAGACCTTTCTCCGCCAACGTTGTTGTTAGTTTGTGGAGACTTTCTTCTGAAAAAGGATCGGCCTGACACAACAAAATATCGTCCATATAATGATAGATGATAGTCTGTGGCCATAGCTGGCGCAATGGTTTCAGTGCCCATGCCACATAAAGCTGACATAACGTAGGTGAATTTTTCATGCCCTGCGGTAGAACTACCCACTCATACCTCTGAGCTGGTTCCGCCTTGTTGATAACAGGAATAGAAAAGGCAAACCTCATGGTGTCCTGAGGATGTAAAGATATGGTGAAAAAACAGTCCTTCAAGTCTACAATCGATATATGCCATCCTGCTGGTAACATGTTAGGTGACGGAATACCTGGTTGCAATGCTCCCATTGCTTGCATTTGCTCATTAATTTTCCGTAAATCATGTAATAATCTCCACTTTCCACTTTTCTTAGGGATGACAAAAATGGGTGTATTCCAAGGACTAACTGAGGGTTTGATATGTCCTGCTTTTAACTGTTCCTCCACCAGTCCCTTAGTAATCTGCAGTCGCTCTTCAGTCATAGGCCACTGGTCAACCCACACAGGCTCATCTGATAACCAAGTCAAGGGTGGATTGGGCGACTGCTCACCAGCGGCCATTATCAAAAATGGGTGGTTGTAAGAACCGCACCAATCTGACTTAAAACATCTCGCCCTATGAGTGCTTCCAAAACCCCAGGCAAGGACAAGACATAAACTTTCAAAGTTACACGCTGTCCCTCTGGAAAGTGTAATGTCACAGGGTGATGACTAACAGCTGTCATAGAATTCCCGCCAACGCCAGCAATGTGTGAATCAGGTGTTTCTAGTGTCCAATTCCTTGGCCAGACGCGTCGACTGACAATGGTGACGTCGGCACCTGTATCCAACAAGGCCTGTACCTTTATACGAGTGTTGTTCTGAGACATTGTGATTGACATATTTGGTCTGTTGTCCATTCTCGTGGTAAAACATACCGCTGGTCCTGTGGAGCCAAATCCACGATCTCCACGGTAGGTAGTCGTATTAGCACCTTGTTGATAGGCAGAAAGGGGGATTATTTGTCCAACTCGACTACCTTTTGGCACAAACATAGGTGGATTAAGTGTATACATCATAATATATATGATCCTGGTATAGTCTGCATCTATGATTCCTGGAAGTATTATAAGTCCTTTTATACCAGCAGAAGATCGTCCTAACAGAAGTCCTCCCATGGGATCGAAATCCCCGCTTAGCGGACCCTGTATATTAGTAGGGACCTTCTGTACTTCTTGACTTCGCAAGGTGACATCTACTGTAATTTCCACGTCGAACCCCAGGCTTCCTCGGGTTGCTGGTTGGTGCTGTTGTAAAAAGCCTTTGGTTCGTATGATGGGTTGACTTGTTTCCTCACGCGGCCCCTCTCCGCGCTCCTTTGGAAGTTTCCCTGACATGCCTTAGTTGTATGATTATTCCTCTGGCAGGTATCACACCAGACAGCAGCTCGGCAATCTTTTCTGACATGTCCGTTCTCTCCACATCGATAGCAATTTCCTTGAAAGGATTGTCCCGCTCGTGTTGGTCGTCGTGTCCCTCTTTGTTGTACCAGTGCTGCCAAAGGTTGAACCACCTCCTTAACAGCACTTTGTACGGCAGCAGCAACGGTATTGTTAGCTCTCTGCATATCAGCACGTTCGACTCGCTTCACCATTTCTTCCACTCCTGCACCTTTAGGTAAGCTAGCGAGCAACTGTTTAGTTTGTCTGTTTGCGTTATCAAAAGCCAGGATCTTCAACATCTGCTGCCTGTTATCCTCATCAAGATCAGGATGATTCATTACGGCTTCCCATAGTCTATTAATAAAGTTCTCATATTTCTCCGTAGCTCCTTGAACCACCGATCCGAATGACGGGATCGCGGAGCCAGGAAAGGCTTGGAATGCTTCAAATGCAAGCTGTGCAGATTTTTGTAGTACTACTGCTGGTAACTGTAACTGTGCTTGCACCGTAGAATAAGCTCCTTGTCCTGTGAGAATGTCCATAGTAACTCCATGTAAAGGATCATTTGGATCGTTCATTCTCCGCGCAGCTTCATTGGCTGCTCGTTGTGCCCATTCTGAACCCCACAACAGGAACTGAGTAGGTGTCAGCAACAGTTTCATTAAATTCCGGGAGTCATGCGGGCATAAAAGATCCGCAGAAAAAATCCAGGAGACTATATTCCTTGTAGCATCTGATTTTACTCCATACTGGGTAACTGCAGCTTTCGCTTGTTGGAGAATTTTCCAATCATGTGGTTCCCAAGTAGCTACTCCATTCTGTTGTAGCACTGGAAAAGCTCCTACTCCTCCTAGATTTGCTGCTGCACTCCAGTGTCCTTCTAATATGGCATCATGAATCACCCCACTCCACCTCGGTGCCCTAGGTGCAGGTGGAAGCGGAGCATCCCTGGAGTTGTCTTTGTTTTGTAATCCAGGAGCGGATGCTCTTAATTCGGGTCGCTGTACCTTTAAATCCTGTAATTCCCGCAAAACCTGTTGCAGGAGACTCGTGACATCCAGGTTCCCACAGTCAGGTGGTGTAGATCTTGATTGACAGGGCGAGGGCGGAAGGGGCGGGTACTCCGGCGGCACGGAGGGGATGAGCCCGCCCGCCTCTCCGCCTCCGCCGGCCAGCCGCGCAGCGTCTGGAGGGGCTGACCACCCCTCCCCCTCCTGTTTCCGCTCCCCTTGCCATGCGGTCCTAGGAGCGCCACGTGGTTCTTTGTTCGCAACCTCCTCCTCTAAATTCTTACTGCGCCATTTCTCCCGGGAGCTCGCCGCTTCTACCGCCGTACGAACCTCAGCCACGGATGGCTTTATGTTTGCTGACATGCCCTTAACTGCCGGTAACCCGAAGAAACGAGCCAGAACCCCAGGTTTTTCTGTTTTAGCGGGGGGGGTAGGCTCCGGCGGCGCCGGCCGCATCTCAGCAGCCGCGCGGGCGACCTCTCTTTCTGCCCTCATAGTTTTTAAAGTCTCTATCACTTCTTGCCAGAGTCCAAGCACCTCCTTAATTTCTTTTTCCTCGGGGTCCCTCTCAACAGTCTTTTCCCACATAATGTCTCCCACTTCTCTCCATTCCTCCACAGAAAATACAAGCGCTGTGTCTTTAAAATGTCCCCAGCGCTGGCCCAACTTTATCAGCTTAATTAGCTGTTTCTCCGCTGTCTCGCTCCCTCTCTTAGAGAAGATATCTGCAAGCAGCGCGGCTGCAGCCTCTATCTCCATGGCTGCCCCTTTTCCAGTGTCTGCTCTGTCCTTAATTGAACCTGAACAGCACCTGAACTCTGGGAGCTGAGTGGCCAACTCTTCCAGTGTCTGCTCTGCCCCTTTTTGAACCTGAACAGCACCGCTCCCAGCCGTCTTTTTCCCAACACCTCCTTTTCGCTGCTTACCGCAGTCTCGGAGAGAGCACGCCGAAGGGAACCATCCTCTGCTACCAGTTGTAGTAAGGGGAAAACCGGGGGAGGCGCGCTCGCGGGTGCTGGGGGACGGACCGGAGTAAACTATATGATCTCAATGTGAGTATGGAAGCTTCTCGTTTATTAACAAAGAAAGCAGTGGTTATATAGACTATGCATATGTTAATCACGCGCCCCGATCGCACTTTTGATTGGTCCATAGGTTTACATATTCAGAGCCGTGACCGCCCCCCCCTCCCGGATGTAGTTTTGCTTCCTGTGAAGCAGGCACCACGGGGTTCTTTGTTCTGCACCGTGCAAGGGGAGTCCAAGGTCGCTAGCTCTGGGCTTAACCCTTGCTCAAAGCCTGGGTTGCTCAGACTGCTCAGTGGCACAAGATCGTGCCCCTTCTCACTTAACCAAACCTCTACACACATCATTGTCTCATATCCAAAGTTATGGTCACAGTCCATATTCCTCTACAGTGCGATAAGCTGGTGCTTTATATTTTTAAGACCAGAATGAAAGACACAGAAATCAGGCATTTTCTCCCAATATACTTCCAAATGCTGCCCTAGTTTTGTATACAATTTGTACACTGCACAGTAGTAGCTGAAAGACCCCTCTCTAGTCAGAGGAAGTGTCTGCCATTGCAAAAGGACATTCGCAATGTTTCAGCTCCATAAATGCGGGTATGAAACCACTGACATCCAGGGACAAAAGCCAGTGCTGCCTTTTTTTCCACATAGACATTTCACACCCAATCCTGTTGGCACGTGTGCTGTCAGTCTGTTATTTCCATGCTAGGACACTGTCTCAAACCTTTTATAATTCTTGAAGACACTGACAACCTTTTTGTGCTTTCTGTCATAATAGCTCAAAACCAGATTTTTCTTATCGCCGCCTTCTGCTTCTCACAGCCCTCTGCTTCTCATTACGACTTCCATTCTCCATCTGCTGGGATTTCAGGTTTCTAGTCCAGCCCGGCAGGCTGGGCACACGTTCCCTTATGTATATTACCAGGGAAGCATTTTCACCTCCCCAGCTGCTGGAGCAGTCATGTTCAGACATGCTGAGTGAGGTCTATCTATCTGTACTACACCACCATCATTGCAGAGAAGCATAGCCAGCCTATCAGCTTTCTAAAATCTTCCAGACCCTCCCTTCATCCTATTCACATCAGACCTTGTCACTCCTGGTATCAACAAAATTTGTTGCTGTTTGCTGCATGACACCTCGCAAGCTGAAAGCAACCCAGATAAAATGACTGAGATGTCATGCTGTGGCAATGACCTGCACCGAAAAGCTCTCTCATACCCTAAAGGCTCCTACCTGAACCTTGCAGACACAGGGCAGGGGGTAAAAAAAATTGGTATTGGCCAACTTGCCTTCCCAGTTGAAGGAAATATTTTCTTTTTCTGTGTTTGTGTTTTTGTTCTGTACATTCCTGTAGTATTTGCCTTTACCGTGCTGCTCCTTTTCCCCTACAGCAATCAGTATGCTCAGCAAGGTCTCTGCCTATTGCTCTGCATTTCCTAGGGCTATAGCTCATCCATCTCCTTCTTCAGGGTAAGAGAATTAGGAGCTACAGAAAGTCACTATTTTAAACCTAGCCTTTCACTTAACCTGCTGATAACTTCCTTCCACATTAATGATGCCCCTTCTGGCAACACAGTGGCTCATGCACCTGTCCAAATTCAAATGAACAATTATCTAAAAGCCATAAGACAGCTACTCGCTTTCTGCTATAAAACTGATTTTTATTAAGAGTTGCTGGGAGCCAGGAGTTGGGCTAGTCTCACATTTTTGCTCCATCCCTGATGCTTGCAAATGCCTGAGAAGCAATACAACCCACTGTGGTGCTGATCTCTTTTCCAGATGTCAGGTCGTGGCATGGCCCGGTGGTGTTGCCAGTCGCGGCTTCAGATGCTGCTTGAGAAACTGCAGCACGTTCATTCCCCAGAGGTCTGCGTTGCTCTTCCATTTTGGATTCTCCACCATACAGGTTGTAGAAGGAGCACAGGTATTGAACAAACACTTCAGTCTGGGTGGGAGACTTTCTTTACGCAAGTGATTTAATCACTTTGTTGAGACCTAATAGGGAACTTCTCAAAGTCAGTGTTATTTCAGATCCAAACTGTAATCTAGAGCTTTATCAAGGATTCGGTTAATATTCTATAAAAGGCTGAAGAGAAACAAAACAAGAAGGGTTATATGGGTGAAAAACCAATTGATTTAACCTTCCTCCACACCCTTTGACAGAAAACAAAAACCACAGGAAGGCTTTTCACAGGCTTCATTTATACTCATAGTACAAAACTTCTCCAGTACCTGCGATATAGTTTTTCATTTGTCCTCTTTGCCAAAAATTAACTGAAAATTATTTTGTGCTTAAATATCAGTCCTTCAGAAGCAGTCATGCCCTAAGGTACGTACTTTGACTTGCTTTGTCCTCAGCCAGCACCCACAGCTTGAAAACAGGGAGTGAAGTATTTTTCCCGGTTGCAGCGGCCACCGGCAGGGGCCAGGAGGCGTGGTAGCGTCCCCAGCTGAGCCGCTCCCCGCCGCAACACCCCCACCTCGATGCTTCACCCCATTCAGCTGCTCCCGGCGCCCTGTAACTCGATCCTCAGCCCCGCGGCGCTAGAAATGGTTCGTGCGGGATGCTGGAAAGCCCCTGCTTCCCGCCGCGCTCGCCTTTTCTGCGCACACGCGCCTGCAGCCAGCGGTGGACAAACGGCCCTGTCAGCCCCTTCCACACCGGCCCAAGTCAGGCGCTGCCTGATCTAGGAAATTAAAAATCACACACCCTTTCCCCACGTCTTTCTTACTTTGCTTTGGAGAGGGTATGGCAAACTTTTTTCTTGGGAAGACAAATCCCCAGCGTTCCCCTTCCCACCCCCTTCTTTCCCACCATCCCATTTGTTATCATTCAACTCCTTCACTCTTCTGGATAACGCAGCGTTCCCTGGGTGGTAGGCATTCCCCTTCTCCACTTTGCTTCCCCTTTCATCCATTTCACCACTCATCCTAAACTAGACTTGGCTCTAAAGCTTCCACACCTCTGATCTTCTTGTGAAAGGACTGCTTCATTTAAAAAAAAATATTCCAGAACTCCAGGACTTTTTCCCCATTTACTGGTCTTAGGTCATCACTAAATGATAAGAACAGCCCCATACAGTCCTCAGAAGTGCTGTCAGTAACATGACGGGGCCTGAAAGCTGATGGGAGGAAAACAAACCTAATCCTGACATGCCACCAGAGCCTCGTATGCATGTGCCCACTCACGCTCGGTTGGGAAGAGCAGGTTGCAGATGCCAGGCTGCTCAGCTGCATGGTGAAAACTGCAGCAAAAGCCACGCCAGGCTCTGTGGCTGCTACAGAGGGACTGGTGTGAAAGTGGAACAGGTCAGTCAGGGCTCGGGGGGGGGCTAGTGCAAAGGGAGCAGGGTCCCAGGGAAACACCAGGACTCTTCTGCTTCTGTCACACGAGCGCTTGCTGACCTTGGGCCAGCCATCTTGCTGCCTACCTCTTTTATAAAATAGGAATGAGGATATTTAGCATGCTTGAAAGATGGAAATAGGAGGAGTTCCTGCTGACTGCAACGTTGCACAACCAGATGCTGTTCAACTGCATGCAGAGGAGGAAGACGAAAGCAGCAGAGAGCTTGGGGTTGTTAAAAATAAATCAATGACTACAGGGTCCAGGACAGGCTGTCTTCAGCCAAGTTTGCATATTGGTTACATCTCCTCTAAGCTACATTTTCAAAGCACAAAAAAATTCTGTTTTGCAACAGGGGCTTGAAAACCTGTTTGTCAACAACTAATTAGCTTACAGATTGAGTAAGTATGTCTCAGGGGCTCAGCCCGGCTGTTCTTGCTTAGCCAGCACCTCCCAGGAGTTCTGCCCAGGCACTAAGCACAGGAGAAGGCCTTAAGCTCAACAACCATGCTGACATTTGCAACAACAAAATTTAAGCAGTTAAAGAGTCAGTTTTATTTAACTTTACTAAGCTATTTCTGAGCACTCACTACAGTTACCATATCTGTGCCAAAATAAAAATTTTACATCTCCATTAGCCTAATTAAACTAATCAAATGGAGTTAAATATATTCAGTTACCACTGAGCACAGTTGTTAAAAGCCTCTCTGTTAGACTTTGACCTCTCTTATTAGTAAGACAGTTAAGGATAGAGATAGACTCTACAATTCTTAATATAACTGAGAGCTAAATTTAATTAAATGGTGAGATGCAACACCCAAGTTTGCATTGCAGAGGCTGCCAGTCAGAAGCAAGACCCAGCTGTGAGGAGCTACTAACAGGCACCTGTGGAGAAGCCATTCCCCCAGCATAAGCAATAAATAACTGCAAGGCTACATGTATTTCCCTCCCTTTAAGGGAAAAGTTAGCCATTCCCACTTATGTTTTACAATTTGAGTTTTATTATTAGCCCTAGCATTACTAGCAGATTGCATTAAAAAAAAAAATCCAATATCAGTTGTGTTTTAGCTGTCTGCAGTGAGTAGCTCCACTCCACTGACTTCAGCTTGTTTTCTTGTAGGATTGCAGCTACACCCATGAGCAAGTAGCATTTATAGTCACATAACCCCTCTCTCTGTCAGTATGGGACTGAAGAGTCAACATCTCCCTTGGGAGAAAAGCAGCATTACACACCAGGGGTGTCCTCCCACTTCTTTGGAAAACTAGCTCTCCATTTCCACTGCAAGGTTTTCCCTACAGTCCTGGGCTACATTTCCCTTTGAATTTTGTTCCTGCAGCACTCAGGGTGGGTTAGGCTGCACAGAGTCCCCTCGCCTCTCTTCTGCCATCTTACTCTCTTCCAATAACCATCAGCAAAGTTAGAAAGTACTTTGAACTGTGATATACTTGGAGAGGTTTGTAAACACAGGATGGCTCCACAGCACTTAGGTTTTAGGAACTGTATGACCCAAATTTCTTAAAAATGTGGTTTCTGAAAATACCTTAAATTGTCAACATTAATGTTTTTGGTTCTTCCTACAGTATCCACCCAAAACTGATAGGCTTTACTCAAGACAAGGAAGAAATCTTGCAACCCAATACATGCAGGTGGACTCTCGGGCCTCATGGTCTCTTTTTGAAACCAACAGCATTGGTATGGCCAGAGGAGTCTGTAAACGTGGATTGAATTGCAGATGCCTCCACATCCTGAACAGGACCAGTGCCATGCACTGTCTCTCTTGTTATTTTCCTGACAGTAGGAACGCAATATTAGGACAACGGTTTCTGTGCAAGAGTTATTAAGAAAAAAAAATAAAAATCAAAGTGATAAAATATTCCTCATTCCACCCAAAAAAATCAGCCACACAAATCCTGACCAGCGGTGGTGAGTACATGGAACAAGTTTTTCCTTTTTGGGGAAGAAGAGACTGAAGAGGGAGGGACAAGTGGGAAGGAAGAAAGGGCAGTAAAAAGAAAGAAATTTCAATGCGCCATTATATTCTTTGACTATTTTCTCCCTGACAGGCAAATCTGCAGAGCATTTAAGATCAATATGTGACAAAGAGTCAGCCAGAAAGGGAGGAGCAGAGGGAGATGCCACTTGAGCTGGCACGCCAGAGGATCTTTAAATAGAAAAGCTTTCAGGGAACTCAGGGCAGGTGCTTAATGCACAAAACTTAATTACGGCCATACCTATCCAAAACACCCCCGAAACACCACCACCCGCCCCCCCAGACACCTTCCCCCACTCTTCCCACATTTTTTATCTGCGGCAATCAGGGAAGGGAAGGGACGAAAAGGCACTGAACCCAGTGCTGGGCCCCAGTCCTGGCATCCCCTCTAGGGCTGGTGCTTTGAGACGAAGGTGCCAGCTTCCCCTGAGGCTTCGAGTCCCTTGGGGGAGGCAGTACCTGTTCACAGAATCACAGAATCAATCAGGTTGGAAGAGACCTCTGGGATCATCGAGTCCAACCATCGCCCTGACACTACCATGTCAACTAGACCATGGCACTAAGTGCCATGTCCAGTCTTTTTTTAAACACATCCAGAGATGGTGACTCCACCACCTCCCTGGGCAGCCCGTTCCAATGTCTAATGACCCTTTCTGAGAAGAAATACTTCCTAATGTCTAACCTGAACCTCCCCTGGTGAAGCTTGAGGCTATGTCCTCTTGTCCTATCGCTAGTTGCCCGGGAGAAGAGGCCAACTCCCACTTCACTACAACCTCCCTTCAGGTAGTTGTAGACTGCAATAAGGTCACCTCTGAGCCTCCTCTTCTCCAGACTAAACAACCCCAGCTCCCTCAGCCGTTCCTCATAGGTCAGACCCTCCAGACCCTTCACCAGCTTGGTCGCCCTCCTCTGGACTCACTCCAACACCTCAACATCTTTCTTGAAGTGCGGGGCCCAGAACTGGACACAGTACTCAAGGTGTGGCCTCACCAGTGCCGAGTACAGAGGGATGATCACTTCCCTAGACTGGCTGGCTACACTATTCCTAATAGAGGCCAGGATGCCATTGGCCTTCTTGGCCACCTGGGCACACTGCTGGCTCATGTTTAGCCGGGCCGCTTTCTAACCACTCTTCCCCCAGCCTGTAGCGCTGCATGGGGTTGTTGTGGCCAAAGTGTAAGACCCGGCACTTGTTCTTGTTGAACCTCATGCCGTTGGTCTCAGCCCATCTATCTAACCTGTCCAGATCCCTCTGTAGGGCCTTCCTACCCTCCAGCAGATCGACACTCCCACCCAGCTTGGTGTCATCTGCAAATTTGCTGAGGGTGCACTCAATCCCTACGTCTAGATCATCTATAAAGATATTGAACAGCACCGGCCCCAGAACTGAGCCCTGGGGAACACCCCTAGTGACCGGCCGCCAGTTGGACTTTGCCCCATTCACCACCACCCTCTGGGCTCGGCCATCCAGCCAGTTTTTAACCCATCGAAGAGTCCACCCATCCAAGCCCCGGGCAGCCAGAGTGTCTAGGAGGATGCTGTGGGAGACAGTGTCGAATGCCTTACTGAAGTCTAGATAGACTACATCCACAGCCCTGCCCTCATCTACTAAGCGGGTCACTTTTTGTCATAGAAGGAGATCAGGTTGGTCAAGCAGGACCTGCCTTTCATGAATCCATGTTGGCATGTTAGTCAGTTCCTCCGCTTCCTCTGGGTCCACAGCCTCCTCCTCTTCTTCTTCTTTGTCCTCTATGAAGGACAAGGTCTCAGATGCCCTGTCGCACTCAGTGCTGTGGTACCCCCTCCATGCCCTTCCCAGCTCAGGCTGTTGCTGGTGATTTTTACCCTTGACCCTGTCCTCCCCAGGGTTGCCTGAAGCAACTATCATCCCCAGCAGCTCTCACTTCTGACTCAGGGCAGTCTTTAAATAGAAGGCCGTGAAGTTACAGCACCAAGTCACTGCTGGTCCTACCCTGGGTCCTAGGGTGCCAGGACACGTGGCAAAACCTGACAGCCATCTATCCGGGCTGCTCGGGCCCTTCGCCTGCCCAATGCTGCCGCCGAGGTATTTTTACAACAAAAACAGCGGAGCAGTGCAGGGGCAGGAAGGAAGGAGCTGGGGCCCCGGCAGACCTTCCCAAACCAGCTCTAATGAATTTGGGGTGGACAGCATGCATGAAGCGGAAGGAGTTTTCTTGTGCCCCCACAGAAAGGTGCATTTAGCATGTTCAAAAGCAAGTTCCAACCCTGAGCCCACCGGAAGACTCAGAGTACCTCAAGGCGAGACTTATTTGAGTGAGAGAGGTCAAATACAATTACTAGTGGATGACCCTAGAACATGATCCTTTAATAATTAATATCATACTGTATGAGGTATCAGATGCACTGTAGTTTTTAACAACATGCAGGGAATATATTTGAACCCCCAAATTTGTCAATGTGTTAAATCACAGGACATTTCAAATTTCTTCTTCCAGTGGACTTGAACCAATTTACATTTAAAACAATGACAAACTATGTAGGGTTTAGGTTAAGCCATGTTTGCCCTTTATTATTCTGCATTTCACACAAAATGCAGTGCTTTTCACAGACAAAATGGGAATACGTACTAGCCAAAGTAATGACTTTTTAAAAGAAATAATTTTTTAAAAGGAAGAGAGAAACACCTAAACTCTGATTCTAAATAAAGAACTTCCAAGTTATTTCAGGTATAAAACATTGTATATATTTTTTATATTTTTCTTTCCTTTTTTTTCTTCAAATAAATAGCTGGTTATAAATCAATCGGCAAGCTCTTCCTAGTACAGAAACACCCAAGCAGGTATTTCTGAATACAAGCTCTCTCTGCAATGCTAAAATAAATTCTACTGACAAATTCACTTTACGTAAAACGTGCCTAAACGGCATGTACAGATAAAACCTGTCTGCTCTCCTGACCTGCCCACTGAGGTACGCAATTTACAAGGTCAAAACATAATTTCTCAAAGAAGTGTATTTGAAACAGATACTAAGCTTTAACTCCAGATTTTATCATGAGCACAAAGACAGTGTACACAGCACAATGAATATTTTTAAGGTAGAGGACTTGGCATTCTTTACACATGGAAGAGAAGAGCATTACAGTCTTGTAGAAATGCTTATATACTAAGCATATGCATATTGCACAAGTTTTGATTCCGTCTTCAACACAGCAACAGGAAGGTGAGTACCCTTTTACCAGTATCCCTTCAAATTATTTCCAGACCTAGTGCTCTCTCTTCTGTACTTCTCACCACTTAATATGACCTGTAAGCTGACCAAAATAGCATATTCTTTCATGCTCTTCCTACAAGCATCATACTCTGTATAATCAATGAGAGAAAGATTTATATCAAAACATAAAAGGATTAGAGAAAACAAGAACAAAATAGAGATAACAAAAACAAACACTACAAAATACATGTGAGATTCCCCAGAGCATGAAGAGTCTATTAGATCGAGTGACATTCTCTGATGGACTTAAATTTAACATCAAATATACTGTGAATTGAGTCCAGTGACCTAAAATCAAGTAAAGTATTGGTTCCAAATTAGCATTTGGGATGGTATTCACAAACACTAACTTCAGGTTATTTTATTATGGTTGCCTATTTCTCCCAAATAACCATGTCACCCTTCAATTTGAGTCTTTAAATTGGTTTATATTGAATTCTTTGTAAGGGATTTCTTAAAAACAACCTCTCATACTGTCAGAAAACCTTAAGGCACGTGAAGTACACTTACAAAATCACATTTTAGGAGAAGTGAGAGCAAGAGAGCTAGAAGATAAACTTCAAGTTTCACAGTATACAGCCTATGCCAGTTCTGGCACTACTGTTATTGAATGGGAAGCTCTTGCTAATGTTTGATCCTCCTGTACAACTCTGAGCCTGTTAATTAAAAGCATTGCTAGAAGACTAAAGAGAGTTCCTAAAATCCTAGACAAGACACTAGCAGTTTCTGACATTATACAAGGTGAGAAATGACAGGCAAACCCAATGCCAAAATAAGTAGCCAAAAGTATTCCTAAAATAACAGAGCTGAACTAAAGCATTTTCATTTCAAGGCAGTAAGAAGCCTCAGATGTTAGCATCTTGCACACATGCTGAAACCTTGGTCAGCCATGAAAAAACATCTTTTACCAAAGGTCTCCCACAAAAACTATTCCTGCTAGGGTGCATGCCAAGGGATAGGTGTAGTGAAGGTTTTTATTTTGAAGTTGAGAAGGGAAAACTTGATGCTAACACTAAGATTTATGATAGCCATTAGTGGATTTCTTGCTCTGGATATCTGCCCAGAGTAGATGAAAATCCAGGTCATTAGGCCTCTCAACAACTTCAGACTATGCAGAACTGAATCCAAAGTTAGTTAAAGTTCAGCTCCTACTCCCTCTCCCCAAACAATTTATTTTGTGGTATTTTATCTGAAGTTTTCTGACAAAAGTTGCAGCCCACCATTTAACAAAGATCATTACGTTTACTCATCATCATTCCAGTTGTCTGGCACTTCCACAGGAAGTGGGGCTGCTCTTGTTTGCCTTGACAAGAAAATAATATAATATGATGCCTGGTGAAATTTGTTTTCTGAACCTTTGAGGTTTGTTTTTTTTTTTAATATGTGAGAGCACTGCCACTTTCTGTGCTCTTGCCAGATTGCCCACTAGCTTCTTCCACTATGAGTTAAACTGTGGGGTTCCGATGGGACAATGATCACGTACTGAACGAGCTATTTCCAGGCATGTCCAGGGGGTGGTAATGGGGTGGTAATGAACTAGCCAATCATAATACAGAACAAGGGCCTTGGCTATGAGACCAACAAGATATGGGGGAAGTTGAGGACCTTGGCTATGAGACAAACAAGATATGGGGAAGTTGAAAAATAAGAAAGAATGCTGCAGCTGCAAGGTGTAGCTTTTTGGCGTGGGCCAATTGGAGTTGGTGTAGAGGCGCGTGGACGAGGCGTGCTGGCCAATCATGGTGGAGATGACACGTACATGGAGCGTGCATGGAAATAGAATAGTATAAATGTACCCTCAGATACGTAAATAAACGAGATCTGCTTAACGATCATATTGGTCTGCGTGCAGTTACTCCGAGCCCTCTCAAGAACACCGACAAGTGGCGCCCTGAATAGGGACTCTTCGGCCCGGAGACTGCGGAGAAGCAGCGGACAACGGACCGAAGGGGGATGAGAGGAAGCCAGCTGTAGAGTGTTGCCCTGACACTGGATTTTCGCACCGGGAAAAAGAAACGGATGCGATAAGCCCGAGTTTTATTGCTAGCAAAGGAAAACCTGGGTAGGGCTTCCCAGGCAGCTGGGGGAGGAGATGGGGTCTACACTGACCAAGACAGAAGTGGCAGTGGTGAAACTCCTCCAACATATACTCTCTGCGAGAGGAATTAAATACGATGAAGCTGCATTAAAGCAGTTACTGTCCTGGGCAAAGGATAAAGGACATTTTACAACCTCTAATGAGGTCTTTGAAGTGCCTTTATGGGAGAAGATTGGTGACTCTCTCTGGGATGCGGTGTCAAGTGGTGATAAGGAAGCCAATAAATTTTCTACTACATGGAGGCTGGTTAGCAAAGCGTTAAAAGGAATAAAAGTGGAGAGAGAAGTCACACATACAGCTTTTATGGCTTTAGGACCGCAGGCGCCTACTACTCCCTCGCTGTTTGCGGGACCAAAAGCTCCCACGGCCCCGGTGGCTGTACCGGTGGCAGCTCCTTTACCGCCGTGGGTACAGACGGCTCCAAAAAAAGCTGAGGAGTGGGGAGCGAGTAAAATAGATACAGATCCATCAGAACCGGTAGTGCGCCCTAAAACACGAACTCGATTTGGACTAATTGATTCAGACGCTGAACAGGAGAATTGGCTGAAACCCCCTCCTCTCATTGAGCTCTCTACGGATGAGGCTGAGCAGGAGGACAAGAAGGAGGGTAAACCTGCTTCGTATACACCTTTACCGGATTCGCCATTTACGGAGTCAGCAGTATCAGAGTCACAAGGATTTAAAGGACCGTTACCATCACGAAATGGACACGAAATTGACATGACAGAGCTTGGTAGACGACTGGAAGAATTAAAGACGGAATTGCAGCAGCACCGTTCAGCCAATGCCTCGGGACACGTGACTATGTCTCCCCCAAACCCCCCTCTGTGTTCGGGACAAGTATTAGGGCCACCTCAACCTCCTTTGCAAATCCCTACTCCACCTTTAGGTCAGGGCTGGGGGGGAGGTTTGCGTCCATCTGGTAATGTGGGAGGTGGGGGAGAGAGTCAGCGTCTGCCCGCGTATACGGGGGAAGAGGGGGGAGGAGGAAAATGGAAAGGGATCATTCGGGATGCGTTATTAGAAGGAGTTATAATTCCGCAAGCATATCCGGTGATTGTGGGTGCGGGTCCTGAGGGAAGAAATATTTGGCAACCACTAGATTGGAAAATTATAAAAGAAGCACGCCAGTCTATACAGACAAATGGCTTAGGCTCTCAGTATACACAAGCCTTGCTTAAACATATTTTTGCAACTAACCTTCTCACGGCAAATGATATTCGACAACTAATGTCCATGCTGCTGTCTCCTTCTCAAGTATTACATTTTCTTAATGCCTGGTCCAGCGCTTGTAATAAAATAGCTAATACACCTAGGGGTCGGGATGATCCTCTCTTTAACGTTACGGCGCAAATGCTGTTAGGAGAGGGTCCTTTTTCGGCTGTAAATTGGCAAGCACAGTTTGCTGTTGAGGCATTAGCGGCAGCTCAAGACGGTGCATTTCAAGCATTAATATCAGTTCCTAGTGAGGGTGTTCAACAAGCGTATACCAGAGTTTTTCAAAAGGCAGGAGAGCCATATGGCAAATTTATAGATCGTCTGTATGCAGCATTGCAAGGCACGCCTGATTTAGATGAAAGTACTAGAGACAAGTTACTGGATGTTCTTGCTTATGATAATGCAAATGAGACAACTAGAAAAGCATTGGCACATTTACCGAGAGTTGCGGGGGTGGCAGCTATGCTGGAAGCAGTAGAAAGAATGTTAGGAATGGAACAGGCTCAAGTTATGGCAGCTGCAGTCGGAGCAGCAGTGAAGCCTATGCTGGAAGTGAAGGTCAAAGATAAAAAATGTTTCAAGTGCGGACAGACAGGGCATTTTAGAAAAGATTGCAAAGAAGGATCAGGGAAGTGGTGTACTAACTGCCGAAAGTCAAATCACAATACAGCAGAGTGTAAACGATTGCAGGGAAACTCCCGGCTGAGCGCGCCACGCCCGCACGCACAGACAACAAGTCAGGGTGCTTGGACCGCCACTCCGCAGCCACAAGAGGAAGTGCCGGAGTGGATGTGGAAACAAAATTAGACATATACTTAACAGACAAACAAGTAACTGTAGTTGAAACTAACATGAAAGGACCTTTAGGACATGGTTTGAGTGTGTTACTTCTTGGACGATTGTCTATTTCCAAGCAGGGAATAATTGTACTGCCAGGGGTTATTGATGCAGATTATACAGGTCAAATATGTGCTATGGTATACACCCTATCCCCGCCCGTATTTATACCAAAGGGTCAGAAAATTGCTCAATTAGTTCCCTTTAAGGGCTGTGTTCTGAACGCGGAAGACAAAGACAGGGGGGAGGGTTGTTTCGGATCGACGGGACAAGCATTGGTTAATCTTGCTATTGACATCACTAGAAACCAACCGCGTGAAAGAGTAACACTGCGGAATCAGAATGGGGAAGAAAGACAGATCTCTATGCTAATCGATACAGGAGCTGATGTTACAATCATTGCACAGCAGCACTGGCCACACACTTGGCCTGTGCGAGCGGCTCCAGTAGCGATGCTGGAGTTGGAGGCTGTACTTTACTAATGCTGAGTCAACAACCGGTACAGCTGCAATTTGCAGACAGAGCCTGTGTAAATGTTAGACCCTATGTCATGAAAGTACCAGTATCGCTTGTGGGACGGGATGTCTTAACACAATTAGGTGCACGCCTGATAGCGCCTTTTTAGGAGCGGTCACTGAAAAAGGGCCTGTCCTACCTTTAAAATGGAAAACGGAAACACCGGTATGGGTGGATCAGTGGCCGCTTAGATCAGACAGGCTGGAACAGATTGAACTGCTAGTCCAAGAACAGCTAGAAGCAGGACATATCAGACCATCCACAAGCCCTTACAATACTCCAATTTTTACGATTACAAAAAAGTCAGGCAAATGGCGACTGTTACATGATTTGCGAGCCATAAACGCTATTATGGAAGAGATGGGAGCATTACAGCCTGGACTACCCACTCCTACCATGATTCCAGAGGGTTGACAAATTTTAGTAATTGATCTAAAAGATTGTTTTTTCATGATATGTTTACATGACAAAGATTGTGCCAAATTTGCGTTCACAGTTCCGAGTATCAACAAACAGGAACCTGCTAAGAGGTATGAATGGGCAGTCTTACCTCAGGGTATGAAAAATTCTCCTACATTGTGTCCATTATATGTTGCATGGGCCTTACAACCTTTTCGTCAAAAGTTTCCTAATCTTTTGATTTATCATTATATGGATGATATTCTGATTGCTGGACAGGATTTAAAGGTGGAATTTGTGTTACCAATGTTAGAAAAAATGCTAGAACAGCGAGGACTGAAAATTGCCCCTGAAAAAATACAAAGATCAGAGCCTTGGAGATACTTAGGCTGGGAGGTAACTAAGCAAAAAATTCGACCTCAAAAAAATCACCTTGAAAGTTAATATATCCACATTGGCTGATGCTCAGAAATTGTTAGGAGAATTGCAGTGGGTTCGCAATACTTGCGGCATTACAAATGATGATATTGCACCGTTAATGCCATTGCTTGGACAAAACCCTGATGTCACTGTGAGCCGTACTCTCACTGCAGAACAACAAGCAGCTATAAACAAAATTGCACACAAGGTGGTGACACAGGATGTGGCTCGCGTTACTGAGAATGAGCCACTCTCAGCAATTATAGCAAATACATCAATGGAAAATAAGCACTTGAAAGCATTAATAGTTCAGTTAAAACCGACTCTCAAAATCATAGAATGGGTTTTTCCACCTTTTCATCCTAAAACAACAATTTGTACCAGAGTGGAAGCAATAGCACAATTGCTTGTCAAAGTGCGTAAAAGAATTACAGACATTACCGGACTAGACTCAGATTCTATCTACTTACCTATCAGAAAGGAATATCTACAGTGGTTAACAAATCAGTCAACTCTTTTTCAAATGGCCTTACAGGACTTTACTGGACAATTGTTAACACATTTACCAAAAGATAAAAAGCTACAGTTTATTTACAAACAGGATTGGGAAGAACAACCTATCAAATCAGAGATACCTGTGACTGGACTAACTGTTTTTACTGATGCAGGGAAGCGATCACACTCAGCAGTTATTACCTGGCAAGAGGATGGACAATGGAAACATTGCAAGTTCTCAGGACAAACTGAGGACTCATTGCAGACACTTGAACTTTTTGCAATATACCAGGTTTTTGTAAAATGGAAGGACTTACCTGTAAATATTGTAACAGACTCTCTTTATGCAGCAGGCATTGTAAATCGAATTGAAAAAGCTTTTATACGACCAGTGAAGAATATGCGACTTTATACCATTCTGCTGCAGTTGCATCAAGCAATAAACCTCAGAGAGGTACCTTATTTTGTTACCCACATTCGTAGTCATCAATTTGATCAAGGTTTGAGCATTGGAAATAACAAAGCAGACACACTGGTGTCCTATACGCAAATATCACCAAATCTATTTGAACAAGCTCGCCTATCCCATCAATTCTTTCATCAATCAGCGAAAATGTTAGCGAAACAATTTCACCTCACCATGGCACAAGCACGCGAATTGGTCAGTGCTTGTCCTAGTTGTCAGAATATTGGCATGGGAATTAGAATAGGGGTAAATCCTCGAGGACTGAGTGCGTTGCAACTGTGGCAAATGGACGTTACTCACATTGCAGAATTTGGAAGGCTCAAATATGTTCATGTATCTGTTGATACGTTTTCACATGTAATATGGGCAACAGCACAAACTGGGGAAACAGGTCGTCATGTCAAACGACATTTACTTGCTTGCTTTGCGAGTCTTGGGGTTCCACAACAACTTAAGACTGATAATGGACCAGCATACTGTTCACAGATTTTTCGTCAATTTTGTCAACTATGGGATATTACACATGTTACCGGGATTCCTCATTCGCCTACGGGTCAGGCGATTGTGGAACGTGCTCATAATACATTGAAACAGCTTCTGCAAAAACAAAAAGGGGGAGAGGAGAATGAACCTTCTGAGAGACTTGCAAAAGCTGTTTATGTACTTAACCATTTAACTTTAGCAGGAGATAAGGAGTGACCCCCAATTGTAATACATTGGGAGGCAGTTCGACAGGGAGCAAGCTATGTGCAAAACAAAGGCAAAGTGTGGTATAGGGAACCAGATACTAACGAATGGTTGGGACCAGGGGAACTATTACTAATGGGTCGAGGTTATGCTTCTGTCTCTACAGGCACAGGCGTACGGTTGTTTCCGATCAAGTGTATTAAACCATATGTGGAGGTGGAATCCAGATCCAGAGATCCGACAGAGAGAGCAGCACTGAGCATTGAGGATCTTGGCTCCGTACCTAAAGACTCTGGGGATTGTGACGCCATCGTTCAGCCACCTTGAGGATATCTACATGTCACTACCACCTTTACACGCCGCAGCTGAAGAAGAGGAGAAATTGGCACGGGGCTGCAATGGACATGGACATTGTTGCAGACCGTGGATTCTAAAAAACTGTAGTGTCTGTGGGAAAATAAGTGGCGGGTGTCAAGGTACAGTGTGGGGAACAAATTAACATACCATGACCATGGGAAGTTTCTCCCGAGGATTGGGATCGACAGCTATCGCGATGGTCTTGTGTTTCACAACCCTTGGATCAGGCGTGATACATCACCCCGACACGCCATGGGAAGGGAATAATAATATCTGGGTGACTCTGATGAAGAGCTTAAATCAGACACATTTTTGTGCCTCCTGTGGACATCGGTTCCTTGTCCCCCTTTTTTTTTCTTTCGGCATTGTCTCAGAAACCGTCCTATGCCACGTGCTCAGACGCCATCTTGTGGGGTACCGGACTGCCTGACCTTGGCGACATTTTATGACGCAAGAAGGTAGGCGCCGACTTGAGGGAGGTCTCCGCCTTGCACCCCTCCACCCCCTCCGGAGAGACACATCTGGCGACAGCCTGGCAATGGGCCAATCCTACAGCACAGGAACTGGACCTGTCCCACCCTCGGACCTGTGATTGGTGCGAACTGTTGACTGGCGGCTCCATGTCACATGACTCTGCCAAAAAACTCTATAAAAGAGGCCGGATCGCCCGACCGCGTGGGCCCCCACCACCGTCTTCCGAGAATCAACAAAGGACCCGCGGGACGCTGCTGGATCCCAGGGTGGTGACTATCCTTTCCCTCTCAACTGTTCTCTTTTCCTCTCTTTCTTTTACCTCTCTCTCTGTCTCTCTCTCCCTTCCTTGCTCACTAAGTTGCCTCATTGTTGGACTTAATAAAGTCAGAGTTAAGTTTATTGATACCGTGTCTTGGTTGTGCTTTGTCCGAACTCAAGGATCACGAATCTATTTTATTTCTGGTCAGGATTTTGGGGGTGCTTTACCTGCAGGCAGGTTAAGCATACTGGGTGATTTATAATTAGGCGGGTCCCGCGTGGGTTGACTGCATTGAACCAGGCGGGTCCCACGTGGACTGACTGCACTGGAGTTACTAATCAGGCGGGTCCTTCTCAGGACTGACTGCATTTATTTTCTAGATTTACTTTTTACCAATCAGGTGGGTCCCTCTCGGGACTGACTGCATTTTATTTCTAGATTTACTTTTAGGGCAGATCTTAATCTGGAACCTGACACCTCCCTGGCTCAGCCTGAACAACCCTTTCACACTTGTTTAGTGGGGGTTCCCCTAAACGGATCTGAAAGTAGAGAGATAACAGCAGGGTTGAGTAGGCTGACACAGAACCTCTGTGCGAATGCAAAAAAATGTGTCGAAAACTGGGATTCATGGGAGGATAGCTTACCTGTCAATCCTCTAGAACCTCAGGAACTTGACATATTGGGGATTCTAGGAGCAGAATCTTGTGTATTCTTTGAGTACAGGAACTCATATGCAAATATTTACCAGAGTAAAGAGCTAGGATTGCAAGATGTTACGCCCAGTAATTCGCTGTGGAAAAATTAATCGATCTGGTGCGCGCACCTAAGACACAGCCGAGCACAGCCCGCACCGGATCTGGTCAGGCCCAGAAAATTCCCGAGAGGATTGTTTCTAATCTGTGGAGATAGGGCTTGGCCAGGGCTACCCAGTAGAAAAGTGGGAGGCCCGTGTACCATAGGCAAGTTAAGTTTACTAATGCCTTCGCAAAAGCTTATCTTATCCTAAATCACACTCACCTACATTGGATCAGGCAGAGGAGAAACAGCAGGCCAATGGAAGAGAGTTGTGATGATAATGTGCAACTATGGTCTAAGACAGAAATTATCTTTGCTTCTTTATTTACCCCGGGTGTCGCTACTGCTCATGCCATATCTCAGTTAAAGAAGTTAGCATGCTTCAGCATTAAAAGCGTTAGCCAAACATCAAAGATTTTGGAAGCATTAGCCAATGATGTAGACAGTATTAGACACGCCACGTTACAAAATAGAGCTGCTATAGATTTTTTGCTGCTTGCACACGGTCATGGATGTCAGGATTTTGATGGGATGTGTTGTATGAATATTAATGATAGTTCAAAATCAATCCATAAACAAATTGAGGAACTAATGGAGTCAACACAGAAAATAAGGAAACGGCATGGATTCTTAGATGAGTGGCTTGGGAACTTAGGCATTTCAGACTGGTTAATGGGATGGGTAAAATTGATTTTAATGGGAATGTTTATAATAGGCGTTATCCTACTTGTGTTACCCTGTTTGTTTGCATGTTTGCAGAAAACTGTGCAATGAATGGTCAATACAGCCTTTTTGGCACAACAACAGAGAGCAGGATTTATGGGTAACCAAGGCTGGGATTCTCTGACCGGGCTCTGCGAGACACAGGGAACCGGGTTTGAGTAAGAAACAAAAACAAAAAGGATGAGATAGGACATAGCTCGTTCAAAAACAAAAAGGGGGATTTGTGGGGTTCCCACGGGACAATGATCATGTACTGAACGAGCTATGTCCAGGCATGTCCAGGGGATGGTAATGGGGTGGTAATGAACTAGCCAATCATAATACAGAACAAGGGCCTTGGCTATGAGACCAACAAGATATGGGGGAAGTTGAGGACCTTGGCTATGAGACAAACAAGATATGGGGAAGTTGAAAAATAAGAAAGAATGCTGCAGCTGCAAGGTGTAGCTTTTTGGCGTGGGCCAATTGGAGCTGGTGTAGAGGCGCGTGGACGAGGCATGCTGGCCAATCGTGGTGGAGATGACACGTACACGGAGCGTGCACGGAAATAGAATAGTATAAATGTACCCTCAGATACGTAAATAAACAAGATCTGCTTAACGATCATATTGGTCTGCGTGCAGTTACTCCGTGCCCTCTCGCGAACACCGACATTAAACCAAGTCACACTAGCTTGCACCTTGCTTAGCTAACACAGTAAATTACTGGGGAATTTTCTGTTGTTAGAGAGGATGCAACAAACAGGCTCGTCCCCAAACATTTGGGGAAAACTACCATCTAGACTTTATATTCCTGATTATAAATATAGCTTATGAGAAGTACATAAACTTGAGAAAAAGCACAAAACTATTCTTTTTAAAGACAAAGGTTATTGTGGCTACAGATCTTGGCTTGTATTAAAAAGATCACTGAGCTGGTGGGTCAATTTTTATGGAGTTGCATAGAGGTATCACAATTTTTTTAAATTGTCTATTTTAAAAACAGATAGGAAGAAGCGATTTCAAACATAAAGCAATAATTTAAGGTGTGGGATATGTTGACACCTTGGGTGATGCAATGCAAACTCGTAAGAGATAGACATGCATAAAGTTTTGTGCCCCACATATAGCTCACTTGAAATACATTTTTGCCAAGTTTGAACATGTATGTCCCTTTTTAATTGTCCTACGTTGGGAAAGTTTTACATTTTTTAGACAAAGAGATAGCCAGCACCTTTTAAAAAAAAGAGCAGCCCTCTCATCCCCTCTCCCCAAAATCCACGTAGAACATCTTTGAATCCAGACATCATCCTGTACTAAAAACTTTTGGTTGCATTTTACATAAAGGAGGTCAAAGTGAATGTTTCACTGAGACCAAATCTACCACCTTCTAAAGAGGACAGGCAGGGAGGGGGAACATACACACGGAGGGAGAACATTTTAGTAGGTTGTTAGAGTCTGATTAAAACTGTTTAATTTGCAGAAGGAAGCTGTTTTAAAAAGCAAGCCAAAATCTTAGACTAGATCATGAAGTGTGTAGTAAGTAACTGCACAGCAGGCAAATAGTTTACAGTTTCTAGAACTTCTAAATTGTAAAACTTGAAATAAACTAGAACTTAAAGTTTGCACAAGAAGAGATAATGCTTGTTATAAGGGTTTTCACAATCTAGTTAGAAATGGCAATAGATGAAACTTATACCTGTATACATACACAGCACAGAACAGACATATAGAAGTTTATGATTTGCAACAGGGGCCTTATCTTTACATACCATTCTTTCTTACTTAATTATAGGAAACATTATAAATATCCAGTACAAAAATAACATAAAACTGGAAAAAGAAGCCGTATTTTCCATATATAAACTTTATTCCACTGGACACCTGTCCTGGTTTGGACTAGGACAGACTTTTCAGTTAAGTTTCTTTTAAGTGACTACTTTTCTGAAGTTGACTACACACGCCTGTTGCCGTGGGAACTAGGGTCCCTGTTGGGTCTCTTTGTCCCACAGAGGAAGGGACCGTAAAAGTGCCGCACCTGCAGGGAGGGGCGGACAGGACAGGTGACCCAAACCTGACCAGCGGGGTATTCCATCCCACCCACGTGATATACTCAGTTAAGAGCTGAGGGACAACGAAGGTCATGCTCTCTTCCCCTATGGCCGACATCCTGGGAGAACTCTGCCCGCGCTCCTGCCATCGCTCTTGAACCCGGTTCCCACCTGCTTCCGCGTCTGCTTCGGGACTGCCCAGCGCCTGCCCGCAGCGTCCGCGGTGACGTGGTTGTCATCGGGGGGAGCTCAGTCGCGGTTTTGTATACAGTTCATTATTTATTATACTTTTTCTTTTCCTTGTTATTGTTTATTAAAACTTTTAACTTTCCAACCCATAAGTCCCTCCCTTTTCTCTTTTCCTTTTCTCCTCTGGGGAAGGAGAAGGTTAACAGAGAGCGTCTGCTGTCCATTTAACTGCCCGCCCAGCCTTAAACGGTGATAGATTTATTGGCGCCCAACGTGGGGCATGAGAGGAGCAGCCCCGGCCGACCGGCCCCCTGAATAATTTGCATTCCGGCTCCGGTGGGGGGGGCCCGGTTAGCTCAGCCGAGGGGGTACCAGATTTCTTGCTTTGAGAGTCTTGAGGGGTTGGAAATTAAAACAGTTTGCAACATGCCGATATCTTTGTCCCTGAGCACAATTCTTTATCATGTTTTCATGCAGTTTTGTTGTGAGTTAAGTGTCCTGATATTGCCATACCTGCCGTACGTGTTGTTTACGGGCGTTTACTTGGGGTTTGTCAGGGCTGGGGCTGGGTGAAAGGCATTGTTTTGTTATGCGTTTTACTGTCTATGTACTCCGTGCTAAAGTGGGCCATTATTACCCCGATGGCTTATCTCTATGCAACAATGACAGGCAGCAGGGAGCAGGAGTCAATAGCAGCAGCTTTAGCGGGGCACTTCGGGCGCCTCCTGTCGACCACTGTTAATCACTACACTTGTAATTTTACCTTGGGGAATCATACTTTTCCTTTTCCTGCCAAGCTGACTCCGCCACGTTTTGGGAATTTTGGATGTTCACCATAGTACCATGCTCCTATTACTGGTTCTCTCAAACGTTTTTCAGGGGTGGTGTAGAATTAAATGTGGGTGCAGGTGCTGTGAAGTCACCTCAACTCCTACAAAGTGTGCTGCCTCCCCAACAAGCACCACAGCCACGTCAACCCCCACAATGGGCACAGCCACAACTCCAGCTCCAGTAAGGGGCACCGCAGCTACACAAAACTCGGTGACAGCAGCCATGGCCACCCCTACTCAACCTGTGTCAGTATCAGTCGCCCCTGTGACCAGAAGAAAACACAAAAGAAAATCTGTTTGTGTAGTGGAGGACAGCGAGGATGGAGATGAGGGAGAGGGTCCTTCTCAGTCAGGGCCATTGCAGGCTGAAGACTCAGACGCAGAGGTAATGGTCCACTCCCTATCCCTGAAGGAGCTACGAAACATGCAGAAATATTTTAGCTGCCATGAAGGTGAGCCAATTATCACCTGGTTGCTCTGATGCTAGGATAATAGGGCCAATAGCTTGGACTTGGAGGGTAGAGAAGCCAAGCAGTTGGGATCCCTGGACAAAGAAGGGGGCATCAATAAGGCACTTGGGAAAAAGGCAGATACACTTAGCCTCTGGAGGCAACTCCTGTCAGCTGTGAAGACCAAATATCCCTTTAGGGATGATATAGTATGCTGCCCAAGTAAATGGAAAAAGGTAAAAAATACCCGAGGGAACTAGCTGTGCGGGAGATCATCTGTAGCAACCCACAGACAATTGTAGACCCTGATGAAAAGCCATGCAGCCAACCTATGTTGTGGAAGTTGGTGCAGACTGCCCCATCAACATATGCCTGCACACTGTCAATATTGGTCTGGGGAGGAGAGAGAGTTACCTACTGTGGGTGTTGTGGCCAACCAAATACAACAATATGAAGACAGTCTCTCCCCTCCCCTACAGGCCTTCGTCTCAGCTGTAGAAAAAATGATGAAGCAATCTGAGAATTTATTTGATAGATTGGTTGACAGGTTGTCCAAGGTGGAGAATAGATGCTACTCGCCACCTGCATGGACCCGTGTTGCATCCATCCAGAGAAGACACCTTCCAAGACCGGACCAAGAGAGACGGAACACACCTCAAGGTGACTTGTGGTGTACCCTATGTGACATGGGACGAAAAACCCACTACTGCCTTACGGGCATGGGTATGTGAATTGTGAGGTAAAACAAATACACAAGGGGTTTTTTTCCAGGAAGGTGGCTGCTCCAGTTTCAAGTGGCCAGATCTCCAGGCAGAATAGATGGGATTCTGATCCCTCCCTACCAGGCACTAGCAAACAGGATTAGAGGGGCCCTGCCTCCAGCCAGGTGGAAGAGAGGGATAACCAAGTTTACTGGACAGTGTGAATCCAATGGCCTGGCACATCAGAACCACAGGAGTATAAAGCCCTGGTAGACACCAGTGCACAGTGTACCCTGATGCCGTTGAATCATATAGGGACTGAATCCATCAGTATTTCTGGAGTGACAGGGGGATCTCAAGAGTTATCTGTATTGGAGGCCAAAGCGAGCCTAACTAGGAATGAATGGGAAAAGCACCCTGTTGTGACTGGCCCAGATGCTCCATGCATCCTTGGCATAGACTACCTCAGGAGAGGGTATTTCAAGGACCAAAAGGGTATAGGTGGGCCTTTGGTATAGGAGTTGTAGAGACTGAGGACATTCAACAGCTGTCTGCCTTGCCTGGCCTCTCAGAGGATCCTTCAGTTGTGGGGCTGCTGAAGGTTGAAGAACAACAGGTACCAATTGCTACTACCACAGTGCATTGACAACAATATCGCACCAATCGAGACTCCCTGATCCCCATTCATAAACTGATTAGACAATTAGAAAAATCAAGGAGTGATTAGCAAGACTCACTCACCCTTTAACAGTCCTATATGGCCAGTGCAGAAGCCTAATGGAGAATGGAGATTAACTGTGGACTATCGTGGCCTAAATGAAGTTACACCACCACTGAGTGCTTCTGTGCCAGATATGCTGGAACTTCACTATGAACTGGAGTCAAAGGCAGCTGTCTTTGTTTAGCCCACACCCAGGGCTAAACAATAGCAGTTTTCTCTCACACAGTCTCCCTTCCCCAAATGAGGAAGGGAACTGGGAAAAAGAGAGGGAGACTCATGGGATGAAGTTAACCAGATTTAATGAAATGAAGAAAATCAATATAAATGACAACACAAAACAGACAAAAATATACTCATCCACAAATCACTAGCAAGTTGCTCCAGGAATCACCACAACAACAAACAGAGAGACATGAAAAGAGGTAAGGAAAGCAAGAAAAACCCCACCTCCTTCCCACCAAACCCTCTCTTTTATAGTGAGATTGATGTCAATGATATAGAATACACCTGTGGGCCAGCCAGGGTCAGCTGCCCCGGATTTAACTGCTGAGGGCCTTGGTCACCATGGCTGGCCACAAACTGAAACCAAATCCCAGTGAAACCAGGACAGCAGCCAAGTGGTACGCCACCATAGACATTGCTAATGCGTTATTTTATATTCCCTTGGCACCAAAGTGCAGGCCACAGTTTTCTTTTACCTGGAGGGGTATCCAGTACACCTGGAATCGATTGCCCCAGGGGTGGAAACACGGCCCTACCATTTGCCATGGACTGATCCAGACTGCACTAGAAAAGGGTGGAGCTCCAGAACATTTGCAATATATCGAGGATATCATATGGGGTAACACAGCAGAAGTAGTTTTTGAGAAAGGGGAGAAAATAATCAAAATTCTTCTGAAAGCTGGTTTTACCATAAAAAGAGACAAGGTCAAGGGACCTGCAAGAGAGATTCAGTTTTTGGGAATTAAGTGGCAAGATGGGTGTCACCATATCCCAATAGAGGTGATCAACAAAATAACAGCTATGTCCCCACCAACTAACAAAAAGGAAACACAAGCCGTCTTAGGCGTTGTGGGCTTCTGGCGAACGCATATTCCAGATTACAGCCAGATTGTACGCCCTCTTTATCGAGTAACCCGGAAGAAAAATGATTTTCAGTGGGGCCCTGAACAATGACAGGCCTTTGAGCAGATTAAACAGGAGACTGTGCATGCAGTAGCCCTTGGACCAGTCCGAACAGGACAAGATGTTAAAAATGTGCTCTATAGCGCAGCTGGGGACAATGATCCTACCTGGAGCCTCTGGCAGAAAGTACCAGGGGAGACTCAAGGTCGACCCCTAGGATTTTGGAGTCGAGGATACAAGGGCTCTGAGGCCAATTACACCCCAACTGAAAAAGAGATACTGGCAGCATATGAAGGAGTTAGAGCTGCTTCAGAGGTAATTGGTACAGATGCACAGCTTCTCCTGGCACCCTGATTACCATTACTGGGCTGGATGTTCAAGGGTAAGGTTCCTACTACTCATCATGCAACTGATGCTACATGAAGTAAATGGGTTGCATTAATGACACAGCGGGCTCAAATGGGAAACCCTAATCGCCCAGGAATCTTAGAAGTGATCATGGACTGGCCAGAAGGCAAAGACTTCGGAATGCCACCAGAAGAGGAGGTGACACATGCTGAAGAAGCCCCACCACATAACGAATTACCAGAGGATGAGAAGTGGTATGCCCTGTTCACCAATGGATCCTGCCATCTTAAAGGAAAACGTCAGAAATGGAAAGCTGCAGTATGGAGTCCTATATGACGAGTCACAGAAGCCACAGAAGGACAAGGTGAATCAAGTCAATTTGCAGAGGTGAAAGCCATCCAGCTGGCTTTGGACATTGCCGAGCGAGAAAAGTGGCCAAGGCTGTATCTCTATACTGACTCGTGGATGGTGGCAAATGCCTTGTGGGGGTGGTTAAAGCAGTGGAAGCAGAGCAACTGGCAGCGCAGAGGAAAACCTATTTGGGCTGCCGAATTGTAGCAAGATATTGCTGCCCAGCTAGAGAGACTAATTGTGACAGTGCATCATGTGGGTGCGCACGTACCAAAAAGTCGGGCCACTGAGGAACATCTAAACGAGGAAAAAGAGGACCAGGTGGCCAAAGTGTTCCAAATAGATTTGGATTGGGAATATAGAGGTGAACTATTTCTAGCTTGATGGGCCCATGACGCTTCAGGTCATCAAGGGAGAGATGCAACATATAGATGGGCTCATGACCGATGGGTGGACTTAACCATGATGCTATTGCGCAGGTTATCCATTATTGTGAAACGTGCTGCAATCAAACAAGCGAAACTGTTAAACCCTTTGTGGTATGGGGGGCAGTGTTTGAAATATAAACATGGGCAGGCCTGGCAGATTGACTATATCACACTCCCTCAAACCCGCCAGGGTAAACACCATGGGCTTACCATGGTGGAAGCAACCACCAGATGGCTTGAAACATATCCTGTGCCCCATGCCACTGCCCAGAACACTATCCTGGGCCTTGAAAAGAAAATCTTGTGGCGACATGGCAAGCCAGAGATAATTGAGTCAGACAATGGGACTCATTTCGAAAACAATCTCATAGATAATTGGGCCAAAGAGCATGGCATCGAGTGGGTATATCATATCTCCTGTCATGCACCAGCTGCTGGTAAAATTGAATGGTACAATGGGTTATTAAAAACTACCCTGAAAGCAATGAGGGGTGGAATCTTTAAAAATTGGGATCTCTCCTGACCTGAGGGACTGCTATGCTGGATGGAAACCCACAATCATAGACTATCTGTATATACGTTTGAAAATGGAAAAAAAGCAGTAGTGAACTGAGTATAATGTGAATGGTATGGAATAAGGGGTGGAATGTCCTGGTTTGGACTAGGACAGTCTTTTCAGTTATGTTTCTTTCAAGTGACTACTTTTCTGAAGTTGACTACACATACCTGTTACTGTGGGAACTAAGGTCCCTGTTGGGTCTCTTTGTCCCACAGAGGAAGGGACTGTAGAGTGCCGCACCTGCAGGGAGGGGCGGACAGGACAGGTGACCCAAACGTGACCAAGGGGTTATTCCATCCCACCCACATGATATACTCAGTTAAAAGCTGAGGGACCACGAGGGCCATGCTCTCTTCCCCTATGGCCGACATCCTGGGAGGACTCTGCCCGTGCTCCTGTCTTCACTCCTGAACCCGGTTCCCCCCTGCTTCCGCATGTGCTTCGGGACTGCCCAGCACCTGCCCTGCAGTGTCAGCGGTGACGTGGTCATCATCGGGGTGGAGCCCAGTCGCGGTTTTGTATACAGTTCATTATTTATTATACTCTTTCTTTTCCTTGTTATCGTTTATTAAAACTGTTTTAATTTTCCAACCCATAAGTCTCTCTCCCTTTTCTCTTTTCCTTTTCCCCTCTGGGGAAGAAGAAGATTAACAGAGAGCGTCTGCCGTCCATTTAACCGCCCGCCCAGCCTTAAACGGTGACAACACCATGCAAAAATATTAAACAAAAAGTGAAAATATTAATTTGACATCAATGATAAGTACAGTTTTAACAATGAATTGGTCTTCAAAAACAAATACAAGAGGCACAAACTGTGCTACAGCAGGTCTAAAATTTCAAAAATTTTTTGAAAGCTAAAATTTTCAGGATTATATATTGTCCTGGTTTCAACTGGGATAGAGTTCATTTTCTTCCTAGTAGCTGGTATAATACTGTTTTTTTTAGATTTAGGATGAGAAGAATATTGATAACACACTGATGTTTTAGTTGTTGCTGAGCAGTGCTTACACAGTGTCAAGGCCTTTTCTGCTGTCACGGTTTAAAGCTGGGCTGGCGATTAAACCTGCGGCAGATGCCCTCTGTTATCCCCCCCCCCTCCCCCCAGAGGGAAAGGGAAAGGGAAAAGGGAGAGAGACTTCTGGGTTGGAAAATTAAAACAGTTTTAATAAACTATAATAATGAAAAAAAAGGTATAATAATAATAATAATAGAAATAATCAAATATATACAAATATATATACAAAACCAAGATTGAGCTCCCCTGAAGTCAGCCACGTCACCACCGGCACTGCAGGGCAGGCTCCGGGAAGGCCCAGCCTGGGCCTAGCGATGGTCGAGAGCTGGATTCAGGAACGCACGGATCGGGATCGGGGGCAGCAGGAAAACAGACGGAGTCCTCCCTGGACACCGGCCATAGCAGAAAGAGAGCGAGACCCTCGTGATCCCCCCACTTTATACCGAGAATGACATGTATGGGATGGAATACCCTCGTTGGTCAATTTTGGGTCACCTGCCCTGTCCGCTCCCCTCTGCAGCTGCGACCCCCCCTTCGGCTCTTCACTCGTAAGCAGTGAGGAATTCAGCAGTGACCTTGGTTTCTCTCAAGAATAAGTACAGCAAGAGCCTTTCTGCACAACATCCCTACCGGTGCCTCAGTGATAACTACAAACTTCGAGCGTTATCAGTCCTGGAAGCAGACACTGTCTGCAAAAACATGCGGTTAGTTTCAGAAAATGCAGTTACTTAGAGGAGACTTAGCTGAAAGTAAAAATCACTGAAAGGAAAATCGGCCTGGTTTAGGCCAAACCAGGACATTCCACCCCTTATTCCATACCATTCACGTCATACTCAGATCACCACTAACTTTTCATTTTAAAATATATACAGATAACATTAGTTTATGATTCATCTCTATACAAAAAAAAAAAAAGTTCATCAAGTTCATTTAGTTCAGGATTGTGGGTTTCCATCTGGCTAGGAGTCTCCCAGGGTAGGAGAGATGATATGAGCTTTGTCACAGTTCGTGCCCACGGGTTGCAGGTTAAAGATGTCAGTCTCGAGGAGGTTACTGGACGCCACTTGCAGCTAGCTCCGGTCTCATCACCACTGCTTCAACCTGAAAGACACTTATGAACACTGTTAGTATTATGCAGCAATTAACATCATGCAGTTCAGAATTAAGTATTCTCACCCAAGATCAGATCACCTTCAGGGACACATCGGACTCCACCATCCTGCAGCATCACCCACCAAGTACATCCAGGTCCTTGAGCAAAAGCAATCCCATGAATGGGTTTACCTTTGCCCGTAGCAGGAAGAACCCAGACAGTTTTTCCCAACAGATCCCTTTCATGCACCACAGGGACTTTATCCCCTTCTATTGTATGTAAAAGGTCTGACTGAGCAGGGCCAGCTCGGTTGATGGATCCTCTGGTGTTAACTAGCCAGGTAGCTTGTGCCAAATGCTTATCCCAGTTTTTAAAGGTTCCACCCCCCATTGCTTTTAGGGTAGTTTTTAACAGCCCATTATACCGTTCAACTTTCCCAGAGGCTGGTGCATGATAGGGGATGTGATATACCCATTCGATGCCATGCTCTTTGGCCCAGTTATCTATGAGACTGTTTTTGAAATGAGTCCCTTTGTCCGACTCAATTCTCTCTGGTGTGCCATGTCGCCACAAGATTTGCATTTCGAGGCCCAGAATAGTGTTCCGGGCAGTGGCATGGGGCACAGAGTATGTTTCCAGCCATCCGGTGGTCACCTCCACCATGGTAAGCACACAGCGTTTACCCTGGCGGGTCTGAGGGAGTGTGATGTAGTCAATTTGCCAGGCCTCCCCATATTTATATTTCAACCACCGCCCCCCATACCACAAAGGTTTTAACCGTTTGGCTTGCTTAATTGCGGCGCATGTTTCACAATCATGGATAACCTGTGCAATAGAGTCCATAGTTAAGTCCACCCCTCGGTCACGAGCCCATCTGTATGTTGCATCTCTCCCTTGATGACCTGAAGTGTCATGAGCCCACCGAGCTAAAAATAGTTCACCTTTATGTTCCCAGTCCAAATCTATTTGGAACAATTTAGCAGCCTGATCCGCTTGTTGGTTGTTTTGATGTTTCTCAGTTGCCCGACTTTTAGGCACGTGAGCATCTACATGACGTACCTTCACAACTAGTTTCTCTAGCCGAGCAGCAATATCTTGCCACAGTTCAGCAGCCCAAATAGGTTTACCTTTACGCTGCCAGTTGCTTCGCTTCCACTGCTTTAACCACCCCCACAAGGCATTTGCCACCATCCATGAGTCAGTATAAACATACAGCCTTGGCCACTTTTCTCGTTCAGCAATGCCTAAAGCCAGCTGGATGGCTTTTACCTCTGCAAATTGACTTGATTCACCTTGTCCTTCTGTGGCTTCTGTGACTCGTCGTATAGGACTCCATACAACAGCTTTCCACTTCCGATGCTTTCCTACAAGACGGCAGGATCCATCGGTGAACAGGGCATACTGCTTCTCATCCTCTGGTAGTTCATTATACGGTGGGGCTTCTTCAGCACGTGTCACCTCCTTTTCTGGTGGCATTCCGAAGTCTTTGCCTTCTGGCCAGTCCATGATCACTTCTAAGATTCCTGGGCGATTAGGGTTTCCTATTCGAGCCCTCTGTGTAATTAATGCAATCCATTTACTCCATGTAGCATCAGTTGCATGATGGGTAGTAGGAACCTTACCCTTGAACATCCAGCCTAGTACTGGTAATCGGGGTGCCAGGAGAAGCTGTGCTTCAGTACCGATTACCTCTGAGGCAGCTCTAACTCCTTCATATGCTGCCAGTATCTCTTTTTCAGTTGGGGTGTAATTGGCCTCAGAGCCCTTGTATCCTCGACTCCAAAATCCTAGGGGTCGACCTCGAGTCTCCCCTGGCACTTTCTGCCAGAGGCTCCAGGTAGGACCATTGTCCCCAGCTGCGGTGTAGAGCACATTTTTAACATCTTGTCCCGTGCGGACTGGTCCAAGGGCTACTGCATGCACAATTTCTTGTTTAATCTGTTCAAAAGCCTGTTGTTGTTCAGGGCCCCACTGAAAATCATTTTTCTTTCTGGTCACCTGATAAAGAGGGCGTACAATCTGGCTGTAATCTGGAATATGCATTCTCCAGAAACCCACAACGCCTAAGACGGCTTGTGTTTCCTTTTTGTTAGTTGGTGGGGACATAGCTGTTATTTTGTTGATCAGCTCTATCAGGATCTGGCGACGCCCCTCTTGCCATTTAATCCCTAAAAACTGGATCTCCCGGGCAGGCCCCTTGACCTTGCCTCTTTTTATGGCAAAACCAGCTTGCAGAAGAATTTGAATTATTTTCTCCCCTTTGTCAAAAACTTCTGCTGCTGTATCACCCCATACAATGATGTCATCAATATATTGCAAATGTTCTGGAGCTCCACCCTCTTCTAGTGCAGTCTGGATCAGTCCATGGCAAATAGTAGTACTGTGTTTCCTCCCCTGGGGCAGTCGATTCCAGGTGTACTGGATACCTCTCCAGGTAAAAGCAAACTGTGGCCTGCACTTTGGTGCCAAGGGAATAGAGAAAAATGCATTAGCAATGTCTATAGTGGCGTACCACTTGGCTGCCTTTGACTCCAGTTCGTATTGAAGTTCTAGCATGTCTGGCACAGCAGCACTCAGAGGTGGTGTAACTTCATTTAGGCCACGATAGTCCACAGTTAATCTCCATTCTCCATTAGACTTTCGCACTGGCCATATAGGACTATTAAAGGGTGAGCGAGTCTTGCTAATCACTCCTTGATTTTCTAATTGTCTAATCAGTTTATGAATGGGGATCAGGGAGTCTCGATTGGTGCGATATTGTCATCGGTGCACCGTGGCAGTAGGAATTGGCACCTGTTGTTCTTCAACTTTCAGCAACCCCACAACAGAAGGATCCTCTGAGAGGCCAGGCAAGGTAGACAGCTGTTGAATGTCCTCCGTCTCTACAGCTGCTACACCAAAGGCCCATCTATACCCTTTTGGGTCCTTAAAATACCCTTTCTTAAGGTAGTCTATGCCAAGGATGCATGGAGCATCTGGACCAGTCACAATGGGGTGCTTTTTCCATTCATTTTCAGTTAGGCTCACTTCGGCCTCCAATACAGATAACTCTTGAGATCCCCCTGTTATTCCCGAGATACTGACAGATTCTGTCCCTTTATGATTCGATGGCATGAGGGTGCACTGTGCACCAGTGTCTACCAGGGCTCGATACTTTTGTGGTTCTAATGTGCCAGGCCATCGAATCCACACAGTCCAATAAATCCGGTTATCCCTCTCCTCCTCCTGGCTAGAGGCAGGGCCCCTCTAATTAAAGATTGGATTAGTGCTGCTCACGGGGATTGGACCTTCATTTCCCCTATTCACTCTTGGAAAAAAAGGATTTGAGGCCCATGTACCCTGACTGGGGTCCTGCTCATTGGTAACTGGAGCAGCCATCCTCCTAGAAAAATTCTCTCTGGTATTTCTGTTAGCTTGCAACTCACGTACTCGTGCCTGTAGGGTACTGGTAGGTTGTCCATGCCATCTGCTCATGTCCTCCCCATAATCACGCAGGGTAAACCACAGGATACCTCGTGACGTGTTCCGTTTCCTTTGAGCCGGTCCAGTAGGAGGGCGTTTCCTCCTAAAGGCTGCAACGCGGGCTTGTGTAGGTAGAGAGTCAAGTTTATTCTCTATCCTGGACAGTTTGTCTGACAGTTGTTTCAATGAGTCCTTGTTCTCCTTAGTCAGTTTTTCCACAGCCGAGACACGGGCCTGCAGTGGGGAAGAAATACTATCTTCATACTGTCGCATATAGTTAGCCATTTCGCCCACACTAGGTCGTGCCATAGCATCTTCTCCCCAGACTAATATTGACAATGTATGGGCATGTGTTGGTGGAGCACTCTTCACAACCTTCCGGAACATGGATCGGTTGCATTCCACTTCATCAGGATTTACAGGATCTACAATGTCCTGAGGGTGTTTATAAATGATCTCTTGCACAGCTAGTTCTCTAAGGTAGTTAATACCTTTTTCTATAGTGGTCCATTTGCTTAGGTGGCTCATAACATCATCTTTATAGGGATACCTGCTCTTTACAGCTGACAAGAGTCGCCTCCAGAGACTGATACTGTTCGACCTTCTTGGAAGCATCTTATCAATACCACCATCTCTGGACAGGGATCCCAACTGTCTGGCTTCTCTACCATCCAATTCTATGCTATCTGCCCCATTATCCCAGCATCGGAGCAACCAGGTAATAATTGGCTCACCGTCATAACGACTAAAATCTTTTCTTATATTTCGCAGTTCTTTCAGGGATAAGGAGTGGTAGGTTATCTCTACTTCCGAGTCCGAGTCCTCCTGTGATTGTTCTGCTTTAGAAGGACCTTTCTTGTCCTTCTTGTGTAATGGGCCTTCTTTAAAAAGACGATCAAGGAAACCCCCCTCTGTGTCAGGCCCTGACTCTGACTGAGAAGGGCCCTCACCTGGGTCCTGTGCTGGCTCTGCCTTAGAAGCCTCTGAGTCATCATCCTTCACTTTACTAGCTGATTTCTTTCGGTGTTTTCTCCTGGTTACAGGGGCAGCATGATACCTCCCGCTGTTGCTGCACTGACATCTAATCACATAGCACACCAGTAACACATTCAGGACACACGAAAATAACGACATGCCCTGTTCGAATTTTGCAGGAATCAGCTTGGCAAAAAAGGAGCAGATACTATCAAAATCAGTTAAAAGACGCCCGGTGTGCGCAGCTACGGATTCGCGATTAAAGCTGCCCATCATTGTATCATAGAGATAAGAGATCGGAATAATAACTGCCCGGTTTATCATGACATAAATCAGTATCAAAACCCATACCAAAAAGACACATTTCGACCAGCACGCCCTGTTAAACCACATGAAAGCACTAACACACAGCGCATACGGCAAGTAAGGTATCATTACACATAACTCTAAAACAAGCTTTATAAAGAAAAGAGGTAACACAAGGCTCACAAATAACATTATCATCTTAGCTATCTGTTTTAATTTCCAACCCCTCGTAAATCTCAAAGGAAGAAATCTGATACTCTCTTGGCTGAGCTCTCCGGGTCTCCTCCCACTGGAGCTGGGATTCGACTTATCAGAGCAACCTGTCGGAGCTTCTCTCGTGCCCCACGTTGGGCCCCAATAAATCTGTCACGGTTTAAAGCTGGGCTGGCGATTAAACCTGCGGCAGATGCCCTCTGTTATCCCCCCCCCCTCCCCCCAGAGGGAAAGGGAAAGGGAAAAGGGAGAGAGACTTCTGGGTTGGAAAATTAAAACAGTTTTAATAAACTATAATAATGAAAAAAAAGGTATAATAATAATAATAGAAATAATCAAATATATACAAATATATATACAAAACCAAGATTGAGCTCCCCTGAAGTCAGCCACGTCACCACCGGCACTGCAGGGCAGGCTCCGGGAAGGCCCAGCCTGGGCCTAGCGATGGTCGAGAGCTGGATTCAGGAACGCACGGATCGGGATCGGGGGCAGCAGGAAAACAGACGGAGTCCTCCCTGGACACCGGCCATAGCAGAAAGAGAGCGAGACCCTCGTGATCCCCCCACTTTATACCGAGAATGACGTGTATGGGATGGAATACCCTCGTTGGTCAATTTTGGGTCACCTGCCCTGTCCGCTCCCCTCTGCAGCTGCGACCCCCCCTTCGGCTCTTCACTCGTAAGCAGTGAGGAATTCAGCAGTGACCTTGGTTTCTCTCAAGAATAAGTACAGCAAGAGCCTTTCTGCACAACATCCCTACCGGTGCCTCAGTGATAACTACAAACTTCGAGCGTTATCAGTCCTGGAAGCAGACACTGTCTGCAAAAACATGCGGTTAGTTTCAGAAAATGCAGTTACTTAGAGGAGACTTAGCTGAAAGTAAAAATCACTGAAAGGAAAATCGGCCTGGTTTAGGCCAAACCAGGACATCTGCTTTGCACACCACCCCACTAGCAAGCAGGCTGGGGGTGCACAAGAAGTTGGGAGGGGACACAGCTGGGACAGCTGACCCCAACTGACCAAAGGGATATTCCATACCATATGACATCATGCTCAGCATATAAAGCTGGGGGAAGAAGAAGGAAGGGGGGAACGTTTGGAGCGATGATGTTTGTCTTCCCAAGTAACTGTTATGCATGATGGAGCCCTGCTTTCCTGGGGATGGCTGAACACCTGCCTGCCAATGGGAAGTAGTAAATGAATTCCTTGTTTTGCTTTGCTTGCGTGCTCAGCTTTTGCTTTACCTATTAAACTGTCTTTATCTCAACCCACAAGTTTTCTTACTTTTACCCTTCTGATTCTCTCCCCATCCCACTGTGAGGGGAGTGAGCAAGCAGCTGTTTGGTGCTTAGTTGCTGGCTGGGGATAAACCATGACACTTATTTAAATTCAATTTACAGTAGCTAACCAATTTACTAATATTTACACAAAATCAAAACAGAAGCCCAGCTTATGCAGTGGTAGGGTTGTGGTTTTTTGAGTTTTCTTTTTTTTCCCCTCCTTAAAGCAGATATCACTACTACTTCGAATATGTAAGAGGAAGCACTGAAAAGTATCTTGCCTACTCTGTGTGAATATGAAGTATTTACATATATACTGATATGTCCTTTTTTATTTCATCATCTTTGTAGTAGAACTGTTGCTTGAAAATTCCAGTTTAGATTACAGTTCTTGGTATCCAGAACACTACCAACTATAATCTAGCTTATTTTTCATAAATTGTTGCTGCTTGTTCCACATAAAAGGGAAATTAAACTGGAAAGTGCCAAGTCGAGCAAAAGCGCATACTGCGTTAAGCAGATTTAAAGCATGGGCTGTCTGTTCATCAAGTAGTGTGTACTGTGTGCAATGCCTTAAGGATATAGTCAGACTCACACATTGTTTAGCTCTGAATTTCTTCATTTCATGGTTAAATGCGTCTGAATTAATGATTACACAGATTACAGGAACAAGTCAGTATATTCCCATATTTTCTTTAAAATGGATTTAATTCTTGTGGTCTGCTGTTTGAGCCACAACAGTTTCTTATAGAAGTCAACAATGCAAGCTTTTCCAGAAAACATATCTATCTTTGAACGACCACCTGTATTAACAAATGGCAATAATAAAATATGCAATCTTTCCTATAAACATTTCCTTAACAAAAGTTTAAGGAGAAAAACATGTCATAAAAAAACATGAGATAACTGTATCTTGATTTTTATACTGTTCTTTATTTCAGCAGGATCCAATAAGGAGAAAATGGAAGAAGTTGGTTATCTTTTCTGTATGGTTATTCTTAAAGGTAATATACAGCTCAGGTCTTTCTTGTCTCATAATATCTGCCAAGACTTAGGGAAAAAGTACAATGTTTTAAAAGGCTAAATAATCTTCTTTGTCATTAATACTTAAATACCATTGTAAGTAGTAAGCCTCACAGATCTGCAAAAATAAATAATAAATAATAAATAATAAAATAATGATATTTTTCTCCTTCTTCAATTTTTTTTTTTTAAGGGAAGATGAATCCAAAGGTACACAAAACGCAATGAACCACTGAGGAAGGTACGTCCTTTCAAGAAGAGAGTGGATTTGCGGAGACTGAAACGTTAACATTATATAAGCATTACGCTGATATTTCAACTGCAAAATAATAGTCTCAAATTCACACATGTCAAAGTTTGTGATACAAGACATTATATTCTGACATTTCCAGAACTAAATTGTGTCTTTAAAATAGGTTACTTCAATTTTCTTCTGTATTCTGTTCTGGATTCCAGGACATATCTGTTAGGCCATGAACCTGCAAGTAACTGCACTGACCCTCCCGTCTACGTAGAATTCATTTAAACCACAATGTGTAATGAAAAACACAGGAAGAATAATCTCTCAATGACTGTGAGACAGATTCCTTAGGCTTCTTAAAGTGCAAGATATTCATATTCATAAGTACTTGTAGTTTTAAGCAACTGTCATTCCTTATGGTTCCTAGTAAAGAGGAATTTTTTTCAGGGCCATAACACTCCAGTATACAGGCTTCCAGACAGCTTGGACCAAACAACTGCTTTTACATTTTTCAGAAAACCACACAGGTTTGAAACCAATTTTTTAATTGAAAACTGTGAAAAAGAGAAGTTCACTCTGATTTCACAGAACAGCATGAGAGCCCAAACACTACTTTGTAAACCACTGCTTTAGCAGATTCACAAAATAAAATATATTATGTAAAAGTATGTGAACAGTTAAGTATTTTGTATGCTGAGATGGCTAAATAGAAGGAAACTGACATTTCTGAACAGAATTACAAAGCAAAAAAGTTATCCTTTTCTGACGATATAAAGGCAACACCTTATAGCATTTGTTTTATTACAAATATCTGGCATTGATTTCCTTTTTGTTGGAAAAACCCTTGAGATATTTAAGGACTTGATTAACTGGAGTAAACGGGAGTCTCCAATGACAGCATACAAGGAAGTCTAACTGGTTAAAGGTATAAGCCAGTTCTGCGCACTAATCCCTAGTCATAAACTACATTATGAATAGTTGGAGATCTCAGAAAACCAGAATTTGAACTCAGATATATGAACATAATTGCAAATGCAATGCCTATGATGGGAGACAAGCATACAAGTGAGTTGGCAGCAAGGATTTTTAGAAAAAGCATGTTTAAACAAGGCCTGAATCTTTGCTTGCTTCATTCAAAGTTACCTTGCCTCCTCCACTACCTGGAACAGTGAAAGCTCCAGTTTGAACTACTCATGTTCTAAAAGTATGAGTGTGGTCTTCCTAAAGAAAAGTAACAATTTAATTCAGTTGTCAAAAACCAGCAGAAACCCATTGGTGGCAATATTATAAAAAAGGGATAGTAAGAGGTATAAAACATTGTTTATTACCAAAGTCATGTAGGAAGAAACAATGAAGATAAAGTTGTGATTCTAAAGCTATTAATTATCATTAGATTTTTCTTGTGTGTGTAAAATTGTTAATTCTAAGACAAAGGGTCTACTATTTCAAGCACCCATTTCAACTTAAGCCTGATGCTTAATGGCATACAGCCATTAATACTCTTATTAAATAATTTTCCACAAACATTTTTAAGAATAAGTTTCTATCATATATATAGTACAAAGCATAAAAATAAACATAACAAACATCAGAAACAGGCAGGTGCAATGACTTCCATTTGTATAACTATCTTGAAAACCAAAGTGACTGGAAAAATTAACTCTGATGTACTTTTTACCTTCAGAAATTCATCTTTGATAATATCAAACTTCTGTTTTTCATGTACAGCCCTAGCAGTGTTTGTCCCATCAAAAGGTTCTGCAAGATCAAACACAAACATTAAAAGCATTTAAAAAAAAAAAAGCTAGAGCTATGCTGTCTTCACTGAGCAAGTAATCAGGCAAAAAACAGAGGTGTCAACATATAATTGCTTCCCAAGACTCTTTTGAGTGGCTGATTCCAATCTTTATTTCTACATAACATTCATCCAGAAAAGCCCCAAACACTGAACACACTAATGGTATGTAATCCATAATAAAGTCAGGTTATTATTTCTATCAAAGCATGCTATGATTGTGCTGAATTCGTACATCAGTAATTATTTGCTACTGCTTAATAGTCTGTGATGAGATATCAGAATATGATTTTGCATATTAAAATGTTTTGAAACTTACTACACATGTCCCTCTTGGAACTGTCCACTTTAGATTCATCTCATTCAACAGCTTCTCTGTGAAATTCAAGGAGTACAGTAAAATATTTACTATAACTTTTTATGTAAGAAGTACCAACTACTGTAAAAATATATTTTATCAGTTCATATATATATTCTACAATAGCTATTAATAAGTTAACAATTCGGGGTTTACCCCTTTGAAAAGACTACAAATTTATGTGATGTTCTCCCTCTTTTTTTTTTTTTTGCTAACATAATTAGTATTTTGGAACTTTTTTTTTTTAAGTGAAGGATTAAAAAAGTACTCCTTGCTACTGATAAGGTTGCCAACATTAAAGTAACAGATACTAAAGAATTATGATGCAGAGACTATGCATTACAATGCACAGATTTTATACAGTCTTTTTTTGCCTTAATAGAGAACTGCTTAAATAACATGGTGTATTTCACACTGGCAGAATTTATGGAAGTTCTCAAGGGCCATCGAACCATAGAAGTATTTGCTAGATCAGGTAGCTTTTTTGTTTAGCTGGTTATGAATTACTTTTATTCACATAGGGACATACAGTGAAATAAAGCATTAAACAGACATCAGAAGAGATTATGCCATTATAGAGACTAGAACTTCAAATTTGGAACATGTTCCATGGCATTCAGTTTGTTACTGAAAGTTATTTAAATTCAAAAATCAAATAAATTGTTTCAAGCAACAAATGTTGGTTTTGGCATGTTTCTAAAAGGTTTTTCTTCAAACTACCTATAAAGTTTTTTTAATGGACATTTACAGGCAGATTTATTTTACTTTAGAATGCATCATACATTTAGATTGGAGCAGAAAACTGGCCATCAAATAAGAAAGGTACCTAGTCCTCTAAAACCAGTCACATAATTTGACACAGTGGCCTACTGCCAGTAAGAATTCCATACCCCTTACTGTGTGAAGCAGTACGGCATTTTTTTGTGTCTTAAACACGATGTCAGCCGTTTCTTTAATGCTAGGACCTTTATGTCAAATCGAGAGTTTTTTTTTCTTTTAAAGCAACAAGAGCAAAGCTGTACAGTCTTCTAAAACTGTCAGTGGGGAAAAAAGGTACTCTTCCTAGTCACAAAAGCTGACTTATTCTTCCCTTTATTCTTCTTGAATATTTACTGTCAAAAGACAAACTCATTCCCTAGAACACAGCAAGAATAATTTTGCAATCAGCTGCTATTTACAACACTACATTTTCTAACCATCAGGACAGTGAGAGTCCATCATAAGTTATTTTGCTCACACACAGACATGAGAATATTAAAAGAACAAAAGTAATAAAACTTTAACATGGATGCTTGAGGGAAAGGCTAAAGGGGATCATCTTTCCAAATGAAAATATAAGAAATCATAAAACTCAGAATTACTTTTAGAATTATTTTTAACATGTGGATCTGAAAGATTTAGAAGTACAATCATGAATCAGGTGCAGCTTAGACAACTTCTGATCCACTTTCCCTAAATTACTATCAATTCAATTGTCTCACAAAATTGCCAAGTTTCTAGCTTTTCCAAACTGTGTATTTTTCAACAGGAGAATATATTATATTATTTGATATAGAGAAGATTGAAACTGAAACCAGAATAGTCGCTAGCAATTTAGAGCTTCTGACAAGGAATGTTCACTGTCCTGGTTTGGCCTAAAACAGACCAATTTTCCTTTCAGTGATTTTTACTTTCAGATAAGCCTCTTCTAAGTAACTGCACTTTCTGAAAGTAACTGCATGTTTTGCAGACATTGTCTGTCACACCCTGAATCCAGTTCCCGACTGTCACTGGGCCCAGCCTGGGCCTTTCCAGAGCCTGCCCTGCAGTGCTGGTGGTGACGTGACTGACATCAGGGGAGCTTGATCTTGGTTTTGTATATATTTAATTATTTCCATTATTATACGCTTTTTCATTATTATAGTTAATTAAAACTGTTTTAACTTTCCAAACCATAAGTCTCTCTCCCTTTTCCCTTTCCCTTCTGGGGGTGAGGAGGAAGGGTTAACAGAGAGCGTCTACCACAGGTTTAATAGCCGGCCCAGCTTTAAACCATGACAGATTTATTGGCACCCAATGTGGGTCTTGAGAGAAGCTCCGACAGGTTGCTCTGATAAGTCGAATCTCAGCTCCAGCGGGAGGAGACCCGGATAGCTCAGTGCAGAGAGTATCAGATTTCTTCCTTTGAGATTCACGAGGGGTTGGAAATGAAAACAAATAGCTAACATGATAATGTCACTTCTGAGCACAGTGTTATCTCGTCTTTTTATAGAGTTTCTTTCACAGTTGAGTATTGCAATGTTGCCTTACCTGCCTTATGCACTGTGTTATTGCTTGCTGCTTATGAATGTTTACATGTAGTTTAGCAGTGGGCGCTGGTCGAAATGCATCGTTTTGCTATGGGGTTTGCTACTGATTTATGCCGTGATAACCTGGGCCGTTACTATTCTGATCTCTTATCTCTATAACACAATGATGGGCAGCTTTAATCGCGAATCAGTAGCAGCGACTTCATCTGCGCACTCCGGGCGTCCTTTAGCTGATTTTGTTAATGATTACACTTTCAATTTTACTTCGGGAAATAGTACCTTCCCCTTTTCTGCCAAGCTGATTCTGCTAGATTTTGCGAATTTCGGATGGGGCTATCTAAATGGCATGTTTTTATTATCGGTTGTCCTGAATGTGTTTCAGGTGTGGTATAAAATTAAATATCAGTGCAGGTGCAGGTGTAGGTGTTATGCAGCCACCTCAGCTCCTACAGCGCATGCCGCCGCTACAGCTGCTACAGCCACTACATCCACTCAAACCGCGGGAATACGCACTGCAGCTGCTACACCCCCAAAGACAGCAGCTGCATCTACTCAAACCTCGGCAGTCTACACTGTAGCCACTGCACCCCCCCAAGACAGCCACCCCATCTACTCAAACCTCGTCAGTCTACATCATAGCCACTATATGCCCCAAGACAGAAGCTGCATCTACTCAAACCTCAGCAGTCCACACCATAGTGACTGCACCTCCCAAGACAGCAGCTGCATCTACTCAAACCCCAGTAGCCTGCACTGCAGCTGCTACACCCCCCAAGATGGCCACTGCATCTACTCAGACCTCTGCAGTGTGTGCTGAGGCCGCTACACTCCCCAATACGGCCACTGAATCTACTCAAACTCCAACAACGGGCAATGGATGATGATGCAGAGCCTTCTAAGGCAGAGCCATCACGTGACCCAGGTGAGGGCCCTTCTCAGGCAGAGTCAGGGCCTGACACAGATGAGGGCCTTCTTGGATGTCTTTTTAAAGCAGACCCATCACAGAAGAAAGGTCCTTCTAAAGCAGAACTATCACAGGAGGAGGACTCGGACGTAGAGGTAACCTACCACTCCCTATCCCTGAAGGACCTGAGAAATATAAGGAAAGACTTCAGCTATCATGAAGGTGAGCCAAGTATTACCTGGTTGCTCCGATGCTGGGATAATGGGGCGGATAGCATGGAATTGGATGGTAGAGAAGCCAGACAGTTGGGATCCCTGTCCAGAGATGGTGGTATTGATAAGGCACTTGCGAAAAGCCAAACACTATCAGTCTCTGGAGGCGACTCTTGTCAGCTGTAAAGAGCAGGTATCCCTATAAAGATGATGTTCTGAGCCGCCCAAGCAAATGGACTGCTTTAGAGAAAGGTATTAACTACCTTAGAGAACTAGCTGTGCAAGAGATCATTTATAGAGACCCACGGGACATTGTAGATCCTGTAAATCCTGATGAAGTGGAATGCAACCGATCCATGTTCCGGAAGGTTGTGAAGAGTGCTCCACCGGCATATACCCATACATTGTCAATATTGGTCTGGGGAGAAGATGATATGGCACCATCTACTGTGGGTAAAATGGCTAACTATGCAACAGTATGAAGATAGTATTTCTTCCCCACTGCAGGCCCACGTCTCGGCTGTGGAAAAACCGACTAAGGAAAACCAGGACTCTAAACAACTGACTGAGCAAAACAAGAGCTTATTTGAAAAACGGCTGGACAAAATGTCGGACAAATTGTCAGACATACTGTCGGACAAATTGTCAGACATACTGTCAGACAAACTGCCCAAGATAGAGAATAAACTTGACTCTCCACCTGCACAGGCCCGCATTGCAGCCATTAGGAGAAAACGCCCTCCTACAAGACCGGCTCAAAGGAAATGGAACACATCACGAGGTATCCTGTGGTTTGCCATGCATGATTATGGGGACAACGTGAGCAGACGGCATGGACAACCTACCAGTACCCTACAGGCACGAGTACGTGAGTTGCAAGCTAAAAGAAATACCAGAGAGAATTTTCCTAGGAGGATGGCTGCTCCAGTTACCAGTGAGCAGGACCCCAGTCGGGGTAGATGGGCCTCAAATCCCTTTTTCCCAAATGTGAATAGGGGAAATGAAGGTCCAATCCCTGTGAGCAGCACAAATCCATTCCTTAATTAGAGGGGCCCTGCCTCCAGCCAGGTGGAGGAGAGGGACAACCGAGTTTATTGGACTGTGTGGATTCGATGGCCTTGCACATTAAAACCACAAAGGTATAGAGCCCTGGTAGACACTGGTGCACAGTGCACCATAATGCCATCGAATCATATAGGTACAGACTCCATCAGTTTTTCTGGAGTGACAGGGGGATCTCAAAATTTATCTATATTGGAGACCGAAGTGAGCCTAACTAGGAATGAATGGAAAAAGCACCCCATTGTGACTGGCCGAGATGCTCCATGCATCCTTGGCACAGACTACCTCAAGAGAGGGTATTTTAAGGACCCAAAAGGGTATAGGTGGGCCTTTGGTATAGCAGCTGTAGAGACTGAGGACATTCAACAGCTGTCTGCCTTGCCTGGCCTCTCAGAGGATCCTTCTGTTGTGGGGCTGCTGAAGGTAGAGAAGCAACAGGTGCCAATTGCTAACAGTGTTCAGTAAGTGTCTTTCAGGTTAAGGCAGTGGTAATGAGACCAGAGCTAGCTTCATCAAGTGGCGTCCAGTAACCTCCTTGAGACTGACATCTTTAACCTGCAACCCATGGGCATGAACTGTGACAAAACTCATACCATGTCTCCTGCCCTGAGAGACTGCTAGCCAGATGGAAACCCACAATCCTGAACTAAATGAACTTAATGAACTTTTTATATAGAGATGAATCATAAACTAATGTATCTGTATATATTTGAAAATGAAAAGGTAGTGGTGATCTGAGAATGACGTAAATGGTATGGAATAAGGGGTGGAATGTCCTGGTTTGGCCTAAAACAGACCAATTTTCCTTTCAGTGATTTTTACTTTCAGCTAAGTCTCCTCTAAGTAACTGCACTTTCTGAAACTAACTGCATGTTTTGCAGACAGTGTCTGATTCTAGGACTGATAGCACTCAAAGTTTATAGTTATCACTGAGGCACCGGTAGGGATGTTATGCAGAAAGGCTTTTGCTGTACTTATTCTTAGAGAAACCAAGGTCACTGATAAATTCCTCACTGCTTACAAGTGAAGAGACACAGAAGGGTCGCACCTGCAGGGAGGAGCAGACAGGGCGGGTGACTCAGAATTGACCAACAAAGGTGTTCCATCCCATACATGTCATTCTCAATATAAAGCAGGGAGTTTATGAGGGTCTCGCCACTTCTCGCCCCATTCTGCTATGGCCGGCATCCAAAGAGGACTCTGTCCGTTTTCCTGCTGCCCCCGATCCTGATCGGTGCATCCCTGAATCCAGTTCCTGTCCATCGCTGGGCCCAGCCTGGGCCTTCCCGGAGCCTGCCCTGCAGTGCTGTTGGTGACGTGACTGACATTGGGGGAGCTCGATCTTGGTTTTGTATATATTTGTTTTATTTTATTTTTTCCATTATTATTATTATACTCTTTTTCATTATTATAGTTCATTAAAACTGTTTTAACTTTCCAACCTGTAAGTCTCTCTCCCTTTTCCCTTTCCTTTTCCCTTCTGGGGGTAGAGGGGAGGGTTAATAGAGAGCATCTGCCACCAGTTTAATAGCTGGCCCAGCTTTGAACCGTGACATTCACAAACATCAGCTAAAAGCAAAGTTCTCTATATCCCTATAATAACCTGACAGATTTTAAACTGTCTGAAAAGAGCATCTCTACTATATTTGTTTCTTAAACAGCAGAAATACAAGTGAGAATCAGTCTTAAGGCCGATAAAAATTTTCTTTGAGCGAGCCTAAATATAGGGGTACATGTAGAATTATGGCAACTTGTAGGTATAGACTTATTGTAATCTATCAACAATTATATTTAAAATATTAAAATATATATATGCAATAATACCAATTAGTGGATTTTTAGTCCACGAAATGGAAAATCTGACAGACTTCAAAACCAGAATATGTTGACATGTTTAGCTAGCTTTTAAAAGTTTCTTCTCAAAGTACACAGAAGTTTATCTACATACTTTGTTAAACTGGTTCAGCTTAACAGCTGTTATAAACATGAAGCTTACTTCAAGTTGAAATAGGAAATTTAATTTTTCCCTTCCAATTTAGAAGTAAAAACTTGGTATGTGAGGATAAAACCCACTCTTAATCATGTCTTGAAGCACATGGTAACAGGAAGGAATCAGATGTGCCACCTATAGATAATTTTGCTTTTTTAGTGTAGAACGCACTCTTAAGAAAAAGTTGTATGCAATCAAGCCCATTTAATACAAATTCTAAAATGCCTATTTTGTATGTTGATATTCTATTTTCCAAGCTTACAGAAGGCAAACCTAATTATTCAGCCACTTCTTAACATCATAAAAAAATTGAAAGCTTGAAACACACAGCCCCCCACCTGCAACACAGTGGATCAGCATCATGTGACATCAGCAGACAGCTGCTCAGCATTCCCACCTCCCACATGCAGATCAGAGCCTTGGCAATGTCTGCCCTGCACTATCCCAAATCATTTTGGCTGTGCAGATACTCTCATTCTCACATTTCTCAACTCTGAGACTGCAGAGTCAAGCATGCAGTCTTCTTCACAGGTTTCAGTGTATTTTTTCCCTATGACTGATAGTTAATTTTTTTCCAAGTCAAATAAAGAACAGGAATCCCATCATGTGGCTTCACACTGTTCATATGATTACAGCCAAGTTGGTGAGCTCTAGGCCACAGAATAACTAATTTTACCAGTAGGTAATTATTCTCTGCACAGAGCAGCACAAATGCAGGAAATTACATACACACACAGAGTGCACTCCCACCCCCCAGGAATCTTGAGGGGTATCTGTCTAACCACAGAACTTCTGCCTTATTCCTCCCATCCACCCCAGCAAAATTTTCCCAGTCCCTAACAACTATTTCCATACAGTTTGGCTCCTGTCCAAGTTCTATTTCTCTTTTATCCTAAAACTTCAACCCTTGATATCCTGATCCTAATAGCCTCCCATTTATTTACAGCCAGGGCCCAGGCCACCTCTCCCATTTCAAACCTTCCCTCTTCACCCCAGTGTTCTAAACCACCTACTTCTAATTCTGTTCCCACTCCACCTTGGTTCCTTATCCATGATCTCTTGTCCAATCAATTCCCTTTCACCTGCTGCATTCTGATTCTTGCTCCCCTTTCTTATCTCTTTGTGTTAACTATTTCCAGTTACAGAGTGGCTCCCAGTCCTTCCCTGCTTCTCTTTTCTTTCTCCTCTAACATCTCAGTCCTTCTCTTAGTCTATTATTTTCTCTTTCCCTGGTCCAAACTTCATCTCCTACGCATGCTAACTGTTCATCTTCTCCATTTAGACTCCCCAGGGCAGTTGAAAGGCACCAGAGAGCACATGAAGCAGGTACCCTGTATCATGCTACTGCTCAGTTCAGCCTGAACTAAGGCAGCTGAGACCTGCAACTCCAAAAGGTAGCCTGGGTTTACCCTCTGTGGTAACTGTACATTCACCAGACAACCAAAAATAATAACCACAAGGGGATCAACATATGCATAATCTACTTACTGCTAGGACTTGGGATGCCAGAGCATCACTAGAACAAAGAATATTCTTACAGAGGAATCTGAATATGTGCCCACTGTGTTTTTTAAGAAGCTCCATCTTGGCGAAACTAAAGACTACTTTTGCAGAGCAGGAAAACACACACTACTGCCATTCCTTGTTAAAGTCCTAATCCCTGTTCCAAAATAACAGAGTCCTCTTGAAGAAAAGGTCAGAAGAACTATTTTTAAACACTATAGAACTTAAAGCTTCCTTCTCAAGTGTTTTTGGCGAGACTGTTTCCAAAACTTCATTTTCTATGTAAATATATTACACATGTGCATTATTAAAACATGACCGAGGTAAAGTCTAATTGACAGATTCATATATTTAGTGTCTTAACAGTTAAAAACTATAATGCAGCTTTACATTTTACCTTCTACACAAATAAATTTGTTTCTCCATTCAATACCATCAGGTCTTGGCATAGTTTTGGCCTCATGAACTGAAATCATTTGATGGCTCCAACTATGGAAAAGGAAAACAATTTGCAGACCTTTAAGTCTTGATTCTGAATGAATAATATCAGTTTACATTTAAAAATTGTCAGATTGCTATGTCATAAGCCTGGATAGCACAGTACTTTATAATAAGGAGTAATTTAGTGTAACAGTAATTCACTATATAAGAGTAAGGAATGATGGGTAGGAAACAAGGAAAATCTTCCACAAATACAAAAGTGTATTTATGAAAACATCTGCAAAACAGAGCATCACAGTTTCCATGAGTAACACGTATTCATGACAGAATATTTTTTTTTCTTCAAAATACAATGTCAACATGAATATGGACACCTACATTTATTTCTAAGTTAAAAATAAATTATAGCCTCAAATCTATCTTTCAGCATTTTCTGTGGGGAGAAAAGGAACATAAGGAGCTTAAGTGCAGGTGATGTCACATTGCATCCATTAAAAAAAAAATTCAACGATATAAAGATATATAAAACTAGTATGCTTACAGGCCAGCATTCCTAGTGCAAGGAACCTATTATTAGAAAGCACTAATACTTTGTCTATGCTGAATTTTACATTTTCCACAACTGTAACAACAGAGCAACAACTCAAATACACATTTAAAGATAACCTACTGCTTTCTACACACAATTTTACAACAACAAAACCATAGGAAATGTTCACATTGAAACAGGAAGAGCAGTGCAGTTTAGAGGGCAATCTTTATGATGCTTAGCACAATGCTATGCCAAATGCAATGGAAGCCAAAGCAACCACTAGCTTTATGTTCTTTGTTCTAAGATTTATATTCCTAACCAATTCATCCAGCCAGTTTTCAGCTGCTCTTAACTAAACCAGGGAACTACCATATCAGCAAAAGGCCTGGATCACCATACACCCCCACTAGATGGGGATTAGAAATAGCTGGGTAGCATGCTGCTAACTGAAACGGTGTTATGTACACCTGACTGGATCTCCTGACTGTATGGATCTTTTGACATTATGCAAAGAGAGAGGAGCTTGGCTGGGTGCATCAACCACCTGCAGTAAATCTATAAATATCAACTGTAAATCAAAATACATTCTGTAAATCATCAATTAAATTTGGAAGAACTCTGTGCTCCCTAGGCCATAGATCAGCTGTCATAAGTCTATTAAGTTAGTGGTGATAAGACAGTTTACACCAGCTAAAAATCTGTCTGTGATTCTACAGATCAGCTTGGATACAGCTCATGATTAAAGCCACTTATGAAAGTTAACTGTTTGAATAACCGTACTTCCACAGAACACTTACATTATGCTTCTTTTTAAGAATATGAATAGGGCCTTTTTTGATATTTCAAAAAGGTGCAGGACACAGCACATGAAGCATACTTTAGGATACCTCAGATTACTCATTCACCCACTACTGTGTATATTTAGATTTCTCTTGATATATTCTTTAGAAAATTAATACAGGTGATCCTCAGTCACCGAGGGGAGCAGCTCCGGTGCCAGCACGATCCGCAGCGGAGTGCCCTAGCACGGTGTACAAGGGGGTTTCCCGAACCGGGGGAACCTCAGAGGGAGCTGAGAGAGCCGCCAGGAGCCCGCAGCTCTCGCCACAGCGGCTGATGAGACCTGGGCGGGGCCAGGAATAACGGCGGCCCAGCCCCCCCGCCCCCATATAAAAGAAGCCCTTGGGAAGCACCAGCGACCAGGGTGGGCAAACGTGGCGTGGCGTGGCGTGGCGTGGCGTGGCGTGGCGTGGCGTGGCGTGGCGTGGCGTGGCGTGGCGTGGCGTGGCGTGGCGTGGCGTGGCGTGGCGTCTCGACCAAGGAGCAATGGTGTCCACCCTGCAGAGAGTCATGGCCTCTCTAAGGTCTGCACCTGCCACAACCGACGTGGCTTCCCATACATAGCTCCGGTGGAAACATGCTGCCACCCAGGTGTCAGGCTGCAGGCTCTGCCCTGCTCTTACACCAGTACTGGACAGCAGTAGTGAGCACACCTGTGGGAGGTGCATTCAGGTAGAGAAAGGGAACAAAAGGCCTGATATGCAGACTGGACCCACTTCACAGGAAAGTCTGCTGCCTCCCTGGGGCCTGGGTTAAAGATGTGTCATGAGTCCATAGTTGGCAGCTGGAATGTCTCTCCGTATCTTGTTTTCCTCACATCCTGTTTTCTTGCTAAATTCCTCTTCACTCTCAGGTTTAACCGTTTCAAGGACATAGCTCCATTCCTTCAAGGTCAGGGCCGCCAGCAGTCCAGTGCGATCCCTCAGATTTTGTTCAATTTCTCCAAAGACACACTTGCATGACTTACATTTAAACTCTCGTAATGCCAAAATGTTGCTATTTGTTCTTCTGTATATGCGAAAAATGCTAGCATTAATTTCTACAAACATTTCAAACACATCAGGAGATAGGATTGTCCATTTGCAGCTGTTAACAGAATGCTCTAATAAGCAGGGTTTCTGCTGGCATTCTGTTAACTGCTGTGGGGTTCCTACTCCCTTCACTGTACTACGTTTTAAGGTGGCTTGTGGTTTTACAGTAATATTTGTCAAATTTGGACACAATGCAAAGGTCATTCCCTGCCATCCTGTTAATGTTACCCTGTATGTGGATTGTTCCTTCTTATTGTAGGGTCTCCATAGGGTACAATTGATAGTGAACCAAACTGGGAGTGAAGGATATTACTATATTAAAGCAAAAGCAAAACCACAATATAATCATTAACAGTCTCGAGTCAACTTTACGGATGTGGGTCCTGTGGGTTGGGATTTCCATGGTCCTTCGGGTGCTTTCTTGATTCTCGAGTAGTGGATCCAGGCAGCGTGCTTCTCAAGCCTGACCGCTGTGTAGGTCGTGATCAAAACTTGAAAAGGGCTGCTCCATTTCTCTTCGAGAGGGTTACCTGAAATATTTTTAACATAAACCCAGTCCCCAGGTTTAAACAAATGCACTGATGAGTCTAAATCACATGCTCTAGTAGAGATCACCAATTTGTTTACTTCTTGTAATTGTTTTCCTAATGCAATTAAGTATTGTTGATACCGATACCCCCCTTTTCTAGGGAGTTCCGAAAAATCTATTTGCCAAATTTGACCTGGGACCTTTTCCTTACTAATATTTCCAAATTTCGCATGATGTTCCACCTTTGGATTATTCTTTAGGCATACCTCACATCTTTTAACTATGGCTTTTATAGTTTGATACAATGTTCTGGCTGCTATTTGCTTGATAAGGGATTCATATAAGGCTCCGGTTCCCCAATGTGTTTTGTCATGTTCTGCCTTTATTAATTTCCATAATATCCTAAAGGAAACTACCATTCTGTTGTCTCCTAACACTGCCCATCCTGAGGGGTCGATTTTGGCCCCCAGGCCAGCAATTAACTTCTGATCCCCTTCATCTTACTCAACCTTTTCTGGTAGAGGCAAAGATTTTTCAGGAATTAAACTTAATACCTCACACCTTGTTCCGCAGCTCGTCTTGCCTCATAATCAGCCAATTTATTTCCCACTTCCCTGTCAGTGTTACCTTTCTGGTGTCCTTTGCAGTGCATGATTGCTACCGCTGACGGCAGTAGTACAGCATCTAGAAGTCGCAAAATCATATCAGCATGTTTTATACCTTTCCCTTGAGCAGTTAAGAGTCCCCGTTCTTTCCAAATTGCTCCATGGGCATGGACTACACCAAAGGCATACTTCGAAGCTGTCCAGATGTTCACTCGCAATCCTTTGGCAAGCTCCAGCACTCTCACAAGAGCAATTATTTCGACTCGTTGTGCCGATATGCCCTTAGGGAGCGACTTTGCTTCCACTAAGTGGTCTGTGGTGGTCACAGCATATCCAGCCATTCAAACCCTGTTCTTTACAAAACTGCTCCCATCAGTATCCCGCGTATGGACAGCTTCTTCCAACGGCTCCTCCTTCAAGTCTGGTCTGCTTGCACGACTGTCTCCATTTCCTGTTTATCACACAAAAGGAAGCAGGGTTTGTGAGGGTAGATGTAACAATTTCTATATCATCCTGTTCCATTAGCACCGCCTGGTACTTTGAGAATCTCTGTGGTGAGAGCCAGTGCCCCCTTTTTGTTCCAAAACCGAGATTACAGCATGGGAAGTGTGAATAGTTATCTTTTGTCCCAAGGTGAATTTTCGAGCTGCTTTGATAGAACAACAGCAGCCACTGCCCAAAGACATCCTGGCCACCCTTTGCTTACGTCATCCAGTTGTTTGGAGAAGTACACTACAGCCCGTCTATAAGGGCCTAGTTTCTGTGCCAAAATTCCCAAAGCTACTCCTTGTTTCTCATATGAGAACAACCAGAAAGGCTTTGTTACATCAGGCAGGCCCAAGGCTGGGGCACTCATTAGTTCCAATTTCAGTTCTATGAATACTTTTCTAGCCTCACTAGTCCATATTAATTGTGTATGGCTGTTTTTCAATAATTCATATAGGGATTTAACCAAAAGTCCATAATTATAGATCCATAATCGGCACCAACCTGTCATTCCCAGAAAGGTTCGAAGTTCTTTTACCGTGGTTGGTTCTGGCGTCCTGCAGATGGCTTCTTTTCAGTCACTCCCAAATCACGAATCCCAGGTATATTACTTCTTTCTTCAGGATCTGGGCTTTCTGTAATGAGACTCGATAACCACTTAGTCCAAGAAAATTTAACAAACTCATAGTCCATTCTTTGCATTCCTCCTCCTTTTCTGTAGCTATCAGAATGTCATCCACATATTGTAAGAGAGTCCCATTTCCCGGAGGCCTTACCCAGGCTTCTAATTATTTTGCTAATTGATTCCCAAAAGTGGTGGGACTATTCTTAAATCCTTGAGGTAACACTGTCCAGGTTAGTTGTTTTTTCTGTCCTGTATCAGGGTTTTCCCATTCAAAGGCAAATAAATTGCAGCTTTCAGGAGCCAAGGTGAGGCAAAAGAATGCATCTTTTAGATCTAACACCATAAACCATTCATAGGTTTCCTTTAAACTGGTTAGCAAAGTATATGGGTTTGCCACTACTGGATACAAATCTAGCTATCTGATTTATTGCTCGCAAATCCTGCACCAATCGATAAGGTTTGCCATCAGGCTTTTTAACAGGAAAAATACGTGTGTTGTTATACTCTGAAGAGCATTCAATCAATAATCCACATCTCATGAAGTCCTCTACTATACTTTTCACTCCTCACCTATCTTCCAATTTCAGGGGATATTGTTCTATCCTAAAAGGCCGTGCTCCCTCTTTAAGTTTAACAACAACCCATTCTGCATTTTTAGCTTTTCCAGGCATTCCTGAGGCCCACATTCCTGGATATACCTGGTCCTTTATTTCGTGTATAATTTCTTCTTCCCTAATTTGGGGTTCAGTGAGAGCCAAACTTAAAATTTCAATGTGATTCTCTCCTGGTATTTTAAACTCAATTTCTCCATTTTAAATTTTATCTTAGCATTCAATTGTTCTAATAAATCTCTTCCCAAAAGTGGTCTAGGAGCATCAGACAGGTAGAGAAATTTATGAATTCCTACACTTTTTCCAATTTTGAATTCTAATGGTTTCAAAAAGAAAGCTTTCTCAACCTGCTCACTTGCTCCCACAATGTTAACATTTTGTTTGCTTATTGGCAATAAGGTCTGATTCAATAGTGAAAATGTGGCACCTCTATCTACTAGAAATTCTAGTTTTCTCTCCTTTCCCTAGCTGCATTTTTACCAAGGGTTCTGCTAGGGAAGATTCCCCTGGTCAGCTCCTATATCAGTAACCATTACCGATTTCAGTTTCAGACAATCCTTTTTCCAATGCCCCATCTGCTTACAATACGCACACTGATCTTTCAGGAGGGGTTGATTTCCCCTCAGTGGGGCATTTGCACCTCTTCTCACAGTGTTAGTGTTATTTCCCGGTAAGTTCTGAGAGGGTCTCTGGCCCCCTGCGGTGAGCAGAGCAGCCACTGCCACACCGGCAGCCGCTCCGCCCCGTCACTCTCCCCCTCTGAGTTGCCCCATTCCGATACGCCTGCCATGCAGTCTCCAGCAACCTCTCTAAATCTCTCACATCCATTCCTTGCACTTTCTGCAGCTTTATCCTAATATCATCTGTCGATTGTCCCAAAAACAGAGATCCACTGTTCCTGGCAGAGTTCCAGCCAGAATCAGAGCCTGCACCTTGGCTCTGGCCGCTTTCACAACCATCTGCTTTTCTGATTCGCTAAACACCGCATCCAGCATTGCATCCACATCCTCCCAGTCAGGGTCCTGTGTTTTCACAATTAGTTCAAATCCTTTAGCAACCTCTTCAGGATCATCCCGATAATTCCCCGCAGCATCTCCTTCTCTATCACCTCCTCTAATCTCTCATTCTGTGCACCAACCTTTAAACACTTTTGTCCAATGCTACAAGCCGAGCAACATCCTTTTAACTTCCCATTTTGCTTATTTTTCTTCTTTTTCTATTGCCAGGACCATAGGGTCCTGGGGTGCTAAATTAATTCCACATTCCTTTTGCCACTCTGGGTGATTCCGCAGAGTAAAGAACATATCTGCATAAACCACTTCATCACATTTTCCTTCCCTTTTGTCCTGGTTTGGCCTAAACCAGGCCAATTTTCCTTTCAGTGATTTTTACTTTCAGCTATGTCTCTCTAAGTAACTGCACTTTCTGAAACTAACTGCATGTCTTGCAGACAGTGTCTGCATCTAGGACTGATAATGCTCGAACTTTCTAGTTATTGCTGAGGCACCGGTAGGGATGTTATGCAGAAAGGCTCTTGCTGTACTTGTTCTTAGAGAAACCAAGGTCACTGCTGAATTCCTCACTGCTTACGAGTGAAGAGCCAAAGGGGGGGTTGCACCTGCAGGGAGGAGCGGGCAGGGCAGGTGATCCAAAATTGACCAACGAAGGTATTCCATCCCATACATGTCATTCTCAGTATAAAGCAGGGGGATCACGAGGGTCTCGCTCTCTTTCTGCTATGGCTGGTGTCCGAAGAGGACTCTGTCCGTTTTCCTGCTGCCCCCGATCCCGATCCATGCATTCCTGAATACAGCTCTTGAACGTCGCTAGGCCCAGCCTGGGCCTTCCCAGAGCCTGCCCTGCAGTGCCGGTGGCTCGATCTGGGTTTTGTATATATATTTGTATGTATTTGTATATATTTGATTATTCCAATATTATTATTATACTCTTTTTCATTATTATAGCTTATTAAAACTGTTTTAACTTTCCAACCTGTAAGTCTCTCTCCCTTTTCCCTTTCCCTTTCCCTTCGGGTGGGGGGGAGGTTTAACAGAGAGCATCTGCCACAGGTTTAATAGCCGGCCCAGCTTTAAACCGTGACAGATTTATTGGCGCCCAACGTGGGGCACAAGAGAAGCTCCGACAGGTTGCTCTGATAAGTCAAATCCCAGCTCCGGCGGGAGGAGACACGGAGAGCTCAGCTGAGAGAGTATCGGAGTTCTTCCTTTGAGATTTACGAGGGGTTGGAAATTGAAACAGATAGATAAGATGGTAGTGTCACTTTTGAACACTGTGTTATCTCGTCTCTTTATACAGCTTGTTTCAGAGTTAAGTGTAATAATAACTTACTTGCCGTATGCGCTGTTTGTTAGTGTTTACATGTGGTTTAGCAGTGGGCGCTGGTCGAAATGTATCGTTTTGCTATGGGCTTTGATACTGATTTATGTCGTGATAAACTGGGTAGTTATTATTCCGATCTCTTATCTCTATGACACAATGATGGGCAGCTTTAATCGCAAATCGGTAGCAGCGACTTCATCTGCGCGCTCCGGGCATCCTTTACTGATTCTGTTAGTACCTTCCCCTTTTTTGACAAGCTGATTCCACTAGATTCTGCGAAATTTGGGTGGGGCATGTTTTTATTTTCGGGTGTCCTGAATGTGTTTTTGGTGTGGTATACGATTAAATGTTGGTGCAGGGACAGCTGTAGGTGTTATGCTGCCGCTACAGCCACCAAATCCACTCAAACCCCAGCATCTACCCCATCGGTACCAACCGCCCCTGTAACCAGGAAGAAACACCAAAAGAAATCAGTTCGTGAAGAGAAGGATGATGACTGAGAGCCTTCTAAGGCAGAGCCAAAACATGACCCAGATGAGGGCCCTTCTCAGTCAGAGTCAGGGCCTGACACAGATGGGGGTTCCCTTGATCGTCTTTTTAAAGCAGACCCATCACACAAGAAAGGTCCTTCTAAAGCAGAACAATCACAGGAGGAGGACTCGGACATAGAGATAACCTAACATTCCTTATCCCTGAAGGACCTGAGAAATATAAGGAAAGAATTCAGTCGTTATGACGGTGAGCCAATTAATACCTGGTTGCTCCGATGCTGGGATAATGGGGTGGATAGCATGGAACTGGATGGTAGAGAAGCCAGACAGTCGGGATCCCTGTCCAGAGACGGTGGTATTGATAAGGTGCTTGCAAGAAGGTCAAACACTATCAGTCTCTGGAGGAGACTCTTTTCAGCTGTAAAGAGCAGGTATCCCTATAAAGATGATGTTATGAGCCACCTAAGCAAATGGACCACTATAGAAAAAGGTATTAACTACCTTAGAGAACTGGCTGTGCGAGAGATCATTTATAGACACCCTCAGGACATTGTAGATCCTGTAAATCCTGATGAAGTGGAATGCAACCGATCCATGTTCCGGAAGGTTGTGCAGAGTGCTCCACCGACATACACCCATACATTGTCAATATTAGTCTGGGGAGAAGATGCTATGGCACGACCTAGTGTGGGTAAAATGGCTAACTATATGCGACAGTATGAAGATAGTATTTCTTCCCCACTGCAGGCACACATCTCGGCTGTGGAAAAACTGACTAAGGAAAACCAGGACTCATTTAAACAACTGTCAGACAAACTGTCCAGGATCGAGAATCAACTTGACTCTCTACCTACACAGGCCCGTGTCGCAGGCGTTAGGAGAAAACACCCTCCTACAGGACCAGCTCAAAGGAAACGGAACACATCACGAGGTATCCTGTGGTTTGCTCTGCGTGATTATGGGGAGGACATGAGCAGATGGCATGGACAACCTACCAGTACCCTACAGGCACGAGTACGTGAGTTGCAAGCTAAAAGAAATACCAGAGAGAATTTTCCTAGGAGGATGGCTGCTCCAGTTACCAGTGAGCAGGACTCCAGTCAGGGTAGATGGGCCTCAGATTCCTATTTCCCAAATGTGAATAGGGGAAATGAGGGTCCAATCCCCGTGAGCAGCACGAATCCATTCCTTAATTAGGGGGGCCCTGCCTCCAGCCAGGTGGAGAAGAGGGACAACCAAGTTTATTGGACTGTGTGGATCCAATGGCCTGGCACATTAAAACCACAAAGGTATTGAGCCCTGGTAGACACTGGTGCACAGTGCACCCTAATGCCATCGGATCATAAAGGGACAGAATCTGTCAGCATTTCAGGAGTAACAGGGGGATCTCAAGTGTTATCTGTATTGGAGGCCGAAGTGAGCCTAACTAGGAATGAATGGAAAAAGTACCCCATTGTGACTGGCCCAGATTCTCCGTGCATCCTTGGCGTAGACTACCTCAGGAGAGGGTATTTTAAGGACCCAAAAGGGTATAGATGGGCCTTTGGTATAGCAGCTGTAGAGACTGAGGACATTCAACAGCTGTCTACCTTGCCTGGCCTCTCAGAGGATCCTTCTGTTGTGGGGTTGCTGAAGGTTGAAGAACAACAGGTGCCAATTGCTACTACCACGGTGCACTGACGACAATATCACACCAATCGAGACTCCCTGATCCCCATTCATAAACTGATTAGACAATTAGAAAGTCAAGGAGTGATTAGCAAGACTCGCTCACCCTTTAATAGTCCTGTATGGCCAGTGCGAAAGTCTAATGGAGAATGGAGATGATTAACTGTGGACTATCGTGGCCTAAATGAAGTTACGCCACCGCTGAGTGCTGCCGTGCCAGACATGCTAGAACTTCAATACGAGCTGGAAACAAAGGCAGCCAAGTGGTACGCCACCATAGACATTGCTAATGCATTTTTCGCTATTCCCTTGGCACCAAAGTGCAGGCCGCAGTTTGCTTTTACCTGGAGGGGTACCCAGTACACCTGGAATCGACTGCCCCAGGGGTGGAAACACAGTCCTACTATTTGCCATGGACTGATCCAGACTGCACTAGAAAAGGGTGGAGCTCCAGAGCATTTGCAATACATTGATGACATCATTGTATGGGGTGATACAGCAGCAGAAGTTTTTGACAAAGGGGAGAAAATCATCCAAATTCTTCTGAAAGCTGGTTTTGCCATAAAAAGAGGCAAGGTCAAGGGACCTGCCCGGGAGATCCAGTTTTTAGGGATTAAATGGCAAGAGGAGCGTCGCCAGATCCTGATAGAGGTGATCAACAAAATAACAGCTATGTCCCCACCAACTAACAAAAAGGAAACACAAGCCTTCTTAGGCGTTGTGGGCTTCTGGAGAATGCATATTCCAGATTACAGCCAGATTGTACGCCCTCTTTATCAAGTGACCGGAAAGAAGAATGATTTTCAGTGGGGCCCTGAACAACGACAGGGTTTTGAACAGATTAAACAAGAGATTGTGCATGCAGTAGCCCTTGGACCTGTCCGTACGGGACAAGATGATAAAAATGTGCTTTACACCGCAGATGGGGACAATGGTCCTACCTGGAGCCTCTGGCAGAAAGTGCCAGGGGAGACTCGAGGTCGACCCCTAGGATTTTGGAGTCGAGGATACAAGGGCTCTGAGGCCAATTACACCCCAACTGAAAAAGAGATACTGGCAGCATATGAAGGAGTTAGAGCTGCTTCAGAGGTAATCGGTACTGAAGCACAGCTTCTCCTGGCACCCCGATTACCAGTACTAGGCTGGATGTTCAAGGGTAAGGTTCCCACTACCCATCATGCAACTGATGCTACATGGAGTAAATGGATTGCATTAATTACACAGAGGGCTCGAATAGGAAACCCTAATCGCCCAGGAATCTTAGAAGTGATCATGGACTGGCCAGAAGGCAAAGACTTCAGAATGCCACCAGAAAAGGAAGTGACACGTGCTGAAGAAGCCCCACCATATGATGAACTACCAGAGGATGAGAAGCAGTATGCCCTGTTCACCGATGGATCCTGCCGTCTTGTAGGAAAGCATCGGAAGTGGAAAGCTGCTGTATGGAGTCCTGTAAGACAAATCACAGTATCCACAGAAGGACAAGATGAATTGAGTCAGTTTGCAGAGGTAAAAGCCATCCAGCTGGCTTTAGACATTGCTGAACGAGAAAAGTGGCCAAGGCTGTATCTCTATACTGACTCATGGATGGTGGCAAATGCCTTGTGGGGGTGGTTAAAGCAGTGGAAGCGAAGCAACTGGCAGCACAGAGGTAAACCTATTCGGGCTGCTGAATTGGGGCAAGATATTGCTGCTTGGCTAGAGAAACTAGTCATGAAGGTACATCATGTAGATGCTCACGTACCTAAAAGTCAGGCAACTGAGGAATATCGAAACAGCCAACAAGCAGATCGGGCTGCTAAAGTATTCCAAATAGATTTGGACTGGGAACATAAAGGTGAACTATTTTTAGCTCTGTGGGCTCATGACACTTCAGGTCATCAAGGGAGAGATGCAACATACAGATGGGCTCGTGACCGAGGGGTGGACTTAGCCATGGACTCTATTGCACAGGTTATCCACGACTGTGAAACGTGCACCGCAATTAAGCAAGCCAAACGGTTAAAACCTTTGTGGTATGGGGGGCGGTGGTTGAAGTATAAATATGGGGAGGCCTGGCAAATTGACTATATCACACTCCCTCAAACCCACCAGGGTAAACGTTATGTGCTTACCATGGTAGAGGCGACCACCGGATGGCTGGAAACATACTCTGTGCCCCATGCCACTGCCCGGAACACTGTTCTGGGCCTGGAAAAGCAAATCTTGTGGCGACATGGCACGCCAGAGAGAATTGAGTCAGACAATGGGACTCATTTCAAAAACAGTCTCATAGATAACTGGGCCAAAGAGCATGGCATCAAATGGGTATATCATATCCCCTATCATGCACCAGCATCTGGGAAAACTGAACGGTATAATGGGCTGTTAAAAACTACCTTAAAAGCAATGGGGGGTGGAACCTTTAAAAATTGGTATAAGCATTTGGCACAAGCTACCTGGTTAGGTAACACCAGGGGATCTATCAATTGAGCTGGCCCTCAGATTGACCCACTATTAGTATTCCAGGTGGGTAGGGATGAGATTGAAGGGAGAAGTCCCAGGGCAATCAAAAGGGACTTCAGGGCCCTGGGGCATTTGGTGAAGGGGGTAGGTGCACAGGTTATATTCTCTTCAATTCCTTTGGTATTAGGTGAAAATAGGGAAAGGACTATGAAAATACAACAGATTAATACGTGGCTAAGAGACTGGTGCCGTAGGTGGGATTTTGGGTTCTTTGACCATGGGGTGGCTTTCATGGCACTGGGCCTGCTTATGCCAGATGGGGAACAGCTGAGTCAGAAGGGGAAAAGGGTTATGGTCCAGAAGTTGGCAGGGCTGATCAAGAGGTCTTTAAACTAGGTTCGATGGGGGAAGGGGATAAGACCAGGGCAGCCACAAATAAACCTAGGGGTGACAGGCCTGCGTCGGGGGCAAGACCGTTAGCATAGCTGAAGTGCATTTACACCAATGCACGCAGTATGGGCAACAAACAGGAAGAGCTAGAAGCCACTGTACAGCAGGAAGGTTATGATGTGGTTGCCATCACAGAAACGTGGTGGGATGACTCTCATGACTGGAGTGCTGCTATGGATGGCTATAAGCTCTTTAAGAGGGACAGGCGAAGCAGGAGAGGCGGTGGGGTAGCGTTGTATGTTAGGGAGTGCTTGGACTGTGTTGAAATTGAGGAAGATGATGAGGATGACAAGGTTGAAAGTCTATGGGTAAAGATCAGGGGGAAGGTCGTCAGGGTGGACATTACGGTGGGAGTCTGTTATAGACCACTGTCACGGTTTAAAGCTGGGCCAGCTACTAAACCTGTGGCAGATGCTCTCTGTTAACCCTCCCCCCCCCCCCACCCAAAGGGAAAGGGAAAGGGAAAAGGGAGAGAGACTTATGGGTTGGAAAGTTAAAACAGTTTTAATAAACTATAATAATGAAAAAGAGTATAATAACAATAATAATAGAAATAACCAAATATATACAAATATGTACAAAACCAAGATCGAGAGCTTGGAAATCCTCCTCAGGCAGAGTTGCTCCCCCCAGTACAGGCAGAGGGGAAAAGGCAGTACCTCCCCCCAGCACAGGCAGAGGGGAAAAGGCAGTAGCTTCCCCCAGCACAGGCAGAGGGCAAAATGCAATAGCTCCCCTGCCATCACACCTGCAGGCTTTTAACTGGAGAATTGGCAAAGCTGGTACCAATCAGTGGGAGACAGGAGGGCCCCTCCCTCCTGGGCCCCACCTCCAGGAGGCAGTGGGTTAGTGATAAATAGGAAAGTGAGAATGACGTGTGTGGGATGGAATACCTTGTTGGTCAATCTTGGGTCATCTGCCCTGTCTGCTCCCCCCTGCAGGTGCGGCCCCCCTTCGGCTCTTCACTCGTAAGCAGTGAGGAATTTAGCAGTGACCTTGGTTTCTCTAAGACTAATTGGCCTGGTTTGGGCCAAACCAGGACAACCACGATGAGCAGGCAGACGAGGCGTTTTACAAGCGGCTGTCAGAAGCCGCCCGGTCGCCGGCCCTTGTACTTGTGGGCAACTTCAACTTGCCAGATGTCTGCTGGAAATACAACATGGCAGAGAGGAAGCAATCTAGGAGGTTCCTAGAACGTGTGGAGGACAACTTCCTCATGCAAGTGGTAAATGAGCCCACTAGAGGAGGGGCCCTGCTTGACCTGTTGTTTGTGAACAGAGAAGGACTAGTGGGAGATGTGAGGGTCAGTGGCCATCTTGGGAATAGTGACCATGAAATGTTAGAGTTTTCAATAGTGGGGGAAGTAAGGAGGGGCAAGAGCAGAACTTCTGCCTTAGATTTCCGCCGGGCAGACTTTAGCCGGTTTAAGAGGCTGGTGGACCGAGTCCCTTGGGAGTCGGTCCTGAAGGGCAAACGAGTCGAGGAAGGCTGGACGTGCTTTAAAAAGGAATTGCTAAATATTCAGGAGCAGGCTGTCCCGGTGTGTAGGAAGACAAGCCGTCAGGGAAAAAGACCGGCCTGGTTAAACAGAGATCTTAGGCTAGATCTTAAGGAAAAAAAGAGAGCCTACTTACTCTGGAAGAAGGGTCAGGTAACTTGGAAGGACTATAGGGATGTTGCCAGGTCATGTAGGGAGAAGATTAGAAGGGCCAAAGCTCAATTAGAGCTTGATTTGGCTGCTACAGTCAAAGATAACAAAAAAAGCTTTTACAAATACATCAACAGCAAAAGGAGGGTCAAGGAGAGCCTCCACCACTTGTTGAATGAGGAGGGTAGTGTAGTGTCAGGGGATGAGGAAAAGGCAGAGGTGCTCAATGCCTTCTTTGCCTCGGTCTTTAATGTCAAGACCGGTTGTCCTCAGGAGACTCGGCCCCCAGAGCCTGAAGTTAGGGGCGGGGGGCTGTGTGAACCCCCCATAATCCAGGAGGAGACAGTTAGTGACCTGCTGTGCCAGTTGGACACCCACAAGGCTATGGGCCTGGATGGGATTCACCCCAGAGTAATGAAGGAACTGGCAAATGAACTTGCCAAACCACTCTCTATTATCTACTGGCAGTCCTGGTTAACTGGAGAAGTTCCAGCTGACTGGAAATTAGCAAATGTAACGCCCATCTACAAGAAGGGCTGGAAGGATGATCCAGGGAACTATAGGCCTGTCAGCCTGACCTCGGTGCCAGGCAAGGTGATGGAATAGATCATCCTGAGTGCCATTACACGGCACATGCAGGCCAATCGGGGCATCGGGGCCAGCCAACATGGATTCATGAAAGGCAGGTCCTGCTTGACCAACCTGGTCTCCTTCTATGACCAAGTGACCCACTTAGTAGATGAGGGCAGGGCTGTGGATGTAGTCTATCTAGACTTCAGTAAGGCATTCGACACTGTCTCCCACAGCATCCTCCTGGACAAACTGGCTGCCCGGGGCTTGGATGGGTGGACTCTTCGATGGGTTAAAAACTGGCTGGATGGCCGAGCCCAGAGAGTGGTGGTGAATGGGGCAAAGTCCAACTGGCGGCCGGTCACTAGCGGTGTTCCCCAGGGCTCAGTTCTGGGGCCGGTGCTGTTCAATATCTTTATAGATGATCTAGATGTAGGGATTGAATGCACCCTCAGCAAATTTGCAGATGACACCAAGCTGGGTGGGAGTGTCGATCTGCTGGAGGGTAGGAAGGCCCTACAGAGGGATCTGGACAGGTTAGATAGATGGGCCGAGACCAACGGCATGAGGTTCAACAAGAACAAGTGCCGGGTCTTACACTTCGGCCACAACAACCCCATGCAGCACTACAGGCTGGGGGAAGAGTGGTTAGAAAGCGGCCCGGCGGAAAGAGACCTGGGGGTGCTGATCAACAGCCAGCTAAACATGAGCCAGCAGTGTGCCCAGGTGGCCAAGAAGGCCAATGGCATCCTGGCCTCTATTAGGAATAGTGTAGCCAGCCGGTCTAGGGAAGTGATTGTCACTCTGTACTCGGCACTGGTGAGGCCGCATCTTGAATACTGTGTCCAGTTCTGGGCCCCACACTTCAAGAAAGATGTTGAGGTGTTGGAGCGAGTCCAGAGGAGGGTGACCAAGCTGGTGAAGGGTCTGGAGGGTCTGACCTATGAGGAACGGCTGAGGGAGCTGGGGTTTCAACTACCCTGGGATTTCAACTACCCTGATATTTGCTGGGAGGCCTACTCAGCCAGCCATCCTCAGTCCAGGAGGTTCCTCCAGTGCATTGATGATAACTTTCTGATGCAAATGGTTGAGGAGTCAACTAGGAGAGGAGCGCTGCTGGATCTTATCCTTACCAACAAGGAGGGTCTGGTTGAAGAGGTGAAGGTTGAGGGCAGCCTTGGTTGTAGTGACCATGAGATGGTAGAGTTCAGGATCTCATGTGGCAGGAACAGAATAGCTAGCAAAATCACAACCCCGGGCTTCAGTAGGGCCAACTTTGGCCTTTTCAAGCAATTGCTAGGGGAAATTCCATGGGACAGGGTACTAGAAGGTAAGGGGGCCCAAGATAGTTGGTTAGCATTCAAGGACTGCTTCTTCCGAGCTCAAGATCAGAGCATCCCAGCAGGTAGGAAGTCAAGGAAGGGTACCAGGAGACCTGCATGGTTGAACAGGGAACTGCTGGGCAAACTCAAGTGGAAGAAGAGGGTGTACAGATCATGGAAGGAGGGGCTGGCCACTTGGGAGGAATATAAGTCTGTTGTCAGAGGATGTAGGGAGGCAACTAGGAAAGCTAAGGCCTCCTTGGAATTAAACCTTGCAAGAGAGGTCAAGGACAACAGAAAGGGCTTCTTCAAATACATTGCAGGTAAAGCCAACACTAGAGGCAATGTAGGCCCACTGATGAATGAGGTGGGGGCCCTGGAGACAGAGGATAAAAAGAAGGCAGAGTTACTGAATGCCTTCTTTGCCTCTGTCTATACTGTTGGAGGCTGTCCTGAGGAGCCCCGGACCCCTGAGGCCCCAGAAGAAGTCAGGATAGAGGAGGAATCTGTCTTGGTAGATGAGGGCTGGGTCAGGGACCAATTAAGCAATATGGACGTCCATAAATCCATGGGCCCTGATGGGATGCACCCGCGGGTGCTGAGGGAGCTGGCGGAAGTCATTGCTAGGCCACTCTCCATCATCTTTGCTAAGTCGTGGGCAACGGGAGAGGTGCCCGAGGACTGGAGGAAAGCGAATGTCACTCCAGTCTTCAAAAAGGGCAAGAAGGAGGACCCGGGTAACTATAGACCGGTCAGCCTCACCTCCATCCCCGGAAAGGTGATGGAACAACTTGTCCTTGGTGCTGTCTCTAGGCACATCAAGGACAGGGGAATCATTAGGGGCACTCAGCATGGCTTCACCAAGGGGAAGTCATGCTTAACCAACTTGATAGCCTTTTATGAGGACGTAACCCGGTGGATAGATGATGGTAAAGCTGTGGATGTGGTCTATCTCGATTTCAGTAAAGCGTTTGACACGGTCTCCCACAGCATCCTCACAGCTAAACTGAGGAAGTGTGGTCTGGATGATCGGATAGTGAGGTGGATTGTGAACTGGCTGAAGGAAAGAAGCCAGAGAGTGGTGGTCAATGGGACTGAGTCCAGTTGGAGGCCTGTGTCTAGCGGAGTCCCTCAAGGGTCGGTACTGGGACCAGTACTATTCAATATATTCATTAATGACTTGGATGAGGGAATAGAGTGCACTGTCAGCAAGTTCGCTGATGACACAAAACTGGGAGGAGTGGCTGACACAACGGAAGGCTGCGCAGCCATTCAGAGAGACCTGGACAGGCTGGAGAATTGGGCGGGGAGAAATTTAATGAAATATAACAAGGGCAAGTGTAGAGTCCTGCATCTGGGCAAGAACAACCCCATGTACCAGTACAAGTTGGGGGCAGACCTGTTGGAGACCAGCGTTGGGGAAAGGGACCTGGGGGTCCTAGTGGACAGCAGGATGACCATGAGCCAGCAGTGTGCCCTTGTGGCCAAGAAGGCCAATGGCATCCTGGGGTGTATTAGAAGGGCTGTGGTTAGCAGGTCGAGAGAGGTTCTCCTCCCCCTCTACTCTGCCCTGGTGAGGCCGCATCTGGAATATTGTGTCCAGTTCTGGGCCCCTCAGTTCAAGAAGGACAGGGAACTGCTAGAGAGAGTCCAGCGCAGAGCCACGAAGATGATTAAGGGAGTGGAACATCTCCCTTATGAGGAGAGGCTGAGGGAGCTGGGTCTCTTTAGCTTGGAGAAGAGGAGACTGAGGGGTGACCTCATTAATGTTTATAAATATGTAAAGGGCAAGTGTCAAGAGGATGGAGCCAGGCTCTTCTCAGTGACCTCCATTGACAGGACAAGTGGCAATGGGTGCAAGCTGGAACACAGGAGGTTCCACATAAATATGAGGACAAACTTCTTTACGGTGAGGGTGACCGAACACTGGAACAGGCTGCCCAGAGAGGTTGTGGAGTCTCCTTCTCTGGAGACATTCAAAACCCGCCTGGACGCGTTCCTGTGTGATATGATCTAGGCAATCCTGCTCCGGCAGGGGGATTGGACTAGATGATCTTTCGAGGTCCCTTCCAATCCCTAACATTCTGTGATTCTGTTGTTTTGCCTGGAGAAGAGGAGACTCAGAGGTGACCTTATTGCAGCCTACAACTACCTGAAGGGAGGTTGTAGTGAAGTGGGAGTCGGCCTCTTCTCCCGGGCAACTAGTGATAGGACAAGAGGACATAGCCTCAAGCTTCGCCAGGGGAGGTTCAGGTTGGACATTAGGAAGAATTTCTTTTCAGAAGGGGTTATTAGACATTGGAATGGGCTGCCCAGGGAGGTGGTGGAGTCACCATCTCTGGATGTGTTTAAGAAAAGACTGGACATGGCACTTAGTGCCATGGTCTAGTTGACATGGTGGTGTCAGGGCAATGGTTGGACTCGATGATCCCAGAGGTCTCTTCCAAACTGATTGAATCTGTGATTCTGTGATTCTGTCAGACCTTCTACATACAGTAGAAGGAGATAAAGTCCCTGTGGTGCATGAAAGGAATCTGTTGGGAAAAACTGTCTGGGTTCTTCCTGCTACAGGCAAAAGTAAACCCATTCGTGGGATTGCTTTTGCTCAAGGACCTGGATGTACTTGGTGGGTGATGCTGCAGGATGGTGAAGTCCGATGTGTCCCTGAAGGTGATCTAATCCTGGGTGAGAATACTTAATTCTGAACTGCATGATGTTAATTGCTGCATAATGCTAACAGTGTTCATAAGTGTTTTTCAGGTTGAGGCAGTGGTGATGAGACCGGAGCTAGCTTCATCAAGTGGCGTCCAGTAACCTCCTCAAGGTTGACATCTTTAACCTGCAACCCGTGGGCATGAACCGTGACAAAACTCATACCATGTCTCCTGCCCTGAGAGACTGCTAACCAGATGGAAACCCACAATCCTGAACTAAATGAACTTAATGAACTTTTTGTATATAGATGAAGCATAAACTAGTGATGTCTGTATATATTTGAAAATAAAAAGGTAGTGGTGATCTGAGTATGACGTGAATGGTATGGAATAAGGGGTGGAATGTCCTGGTTTGGCCTAAACCAGACCAATTTTCCTTTCAGTGATTTTTACTCTCAGCTAAGTCTCTTCTAAGTAACTGCACTTTCTGAAACTAACTGCATGTTTTGCAGATAGTGTCTGCTTCCGGGACTGATAACGCTCAAAGTTTGTAGTTATCGCTGAGGCACCGGTAGGGATGTTATGCAGAAAGGCTCTTGCTGTACTTAGTCTCAGAGAAACCAAGGTCACTGCTAAATTCCTCACTGCTTACGAGTGAAGAGCCAAAGGGGTGGTCGCACCTGCAGGGAGGAGTGGACAGGGCAGGTGACCCCAAAATTGACCAACGAAGGTATTCCATCCTCCCATACACGTCATTCTCAGTATAAAACAGGGGCATCACAAGGGTCTCTCTCTCTTTCTGCTATGGCCAGTGTCCGAAGAGGACTCTGTCCGTTTTCCTGCTGCCCCCGATCCCGATCCATGCATTCCTGAATCTAGCTCTTGACCGTCGCTAGGCCCAGCCTGGGCCTTCCCAGAGCCTGCCCTGCAGTGCCGGTGGTGACGTGGCCGACATCGGGGGAGCTCGATCTGGGTTTTGTATATATATTTGTATATATTTGATCATTCCAATATTATTATTATACTCTTTTCCTTATTATAGTTTATTAAAACTGTTTTAACTTTCCAACCTGTAAGTCTCTCTCCCTTTTCCCTTTCCCTTTTGGGGCGGGGCGGGGAGGTTTAACAGAGAGCATCTGCCACAGGTTTAATAGCCGGCCCAGCTTTAAACCGTGACACCTTTAAAAAAAATAACATAAGTTGTGACAAAGTATTATAACTCAAAGTTCCGTTAAAAGGCTACTGGGGGATATTGTTGCAGCTAACAGAAAGAATCAAGAGCTGAAGTCAGCAAGCTCTCCAAGCAAGGCCACAGGCCAGTCTCCTGTGTGCTTCCCACGGAGCCTCTGCATACTTGACAGTAAACATCACTGTGAACAGTGCTGGACTTGACACCTGCAGGATCATGTTACAGCACAGGGGGATGGTGAAAGGACTGACCAATGGGAGGTTGCGGGGGGGGCGCGTGGACAGCGTGTGGCAGAAGCGGGGCGACCAAGCGGGTTTTGCATGGACAGTGCCTGGCTGCATATACGGAAGCAAATATGTTATAAAAAGGGGTTTTTTTTTTTGTAATAAGCGGCTTATGCTTGATTCACATTGGATCGTGTGCTGAGTCCTTTTCTCCGCAACTGGTGACCCCGACGTGATCGTCCGGCCAGCGAGACACGTTTGGAAGAAGGTTTTACTGGTGGAACAGCGGCGGGCAGAGCTGCTTTACCCAGGACTTAGAGGACACCGTGGATTCGGTGAGCCACCAGGGGCACGATGGGGGGTACTATAACTAAAGAAGAAAGTACGGTCTTGTCTATGTGGCAGCTTGTCTTGAAACAACGGGGGGTAAGTCTCCCGGACCCATCGTTGCAAAAAATGTTGTTGTGGGGGAAAAAGCATGGATGTGATACATCTGCTACTACTGCCTTCAGTTTAACAGTATGGGAAGGATTAGGATCTGCCCTTTTTGAGGCAGCGACAAAGGGAAATAAAGCTGCCGTGGAACTGTTAACGACATGGCGTGTAATGAAAGAGACTGTACAAAAAGTAAAGCAACAGCAAGACAAAGAGGAAAAGAAGGAGGATTTGGAGCCTCCTGTACTAGTACCCAGCGCTTCTGTGCCTCCTCCTGCACCAAAGAATGAAGGGACAAATGTTCCAGAAGAAGAAAAATCAAAGAAGGTAATGACGGAAGAATCTACAAGTGCACCGTCAGTTAAGGTGAAGTTGCCGATACCTACCACTCCTCATGCGGTGGCCGAGTATTATAAAGACTTATTGATCACGGGCACCCCAGAATCAAATGACGAAGGGGTGGTACAGAAGCCCCGGCACATAAAGCGACCACCCTCTGCGAACCCAAGATTGCCACCCTTCAGTGGGGCAACCCCGAAGAGAACTGAAGGAGCTGCACATCCTTCTCCTTCTGCGCCACCTGCTGACGATGAAGAACTGTCTCAGGCGCTTAGTCGGCTAAGTATTAAAACCCCTCAGCCCACACCAGATAAATTACTTAGTTTATCTGGGATTACTGTGTTCCCTCGGGATCCTGGGAAATTTTGGGAGGCTGTAAAATCATGGGCAGCTCTGGAGGGGGAGTGGGAGGTAGTAGAGAAACTGGGAGGCATGGGAGGTGCAGCGGGTGAATCTGGGTCTTTTAGTACTGGTCCTTCTGCTTACCCTGTGATTTTCAATGACCCTGCAGCAGGACAGCCTCATTCACATGTTCCTTTTTCATGGAAGGTGGTACAAGATCTACAAAGAAATGTAGCTCGATATGGGGTGAATTCTCCCCCATGTATGCAAATGTTAAGGCTGTTGACAATGGATACTTTGACTCCTTGGGATTTTAAGCAACTAGGGAGGATAATTTTTCAACCTGTGCAATTTTCGGTGTTTATGTCAAATTGGAGAAGTGCATGTGAAGCGCGAGCTGTAATAAATTTTCAACTCAATCAGAATGACCCTAGGTATGGTAATGGGGTGGATGTTTTAATGGGAGAGGGTCAATTTGCTAATCTTAGCCATCAGGCTCAACGGGACCTTCTTATCCTGGAAAAAATAAAAGCGCTAGGTATGAATGCAATTATAAAAACTGCACAATTGGCGTCCCCAATATGCAGATATACTACTGTAAGACAAGGACCCAAGGAGCCCTATTTATCCTTTGTTGAGAGGCTACAAGAAGCAGTTGAAAAGCAAGTTTTTGATGTTGGTTTACAAGATACTCTAGTTACACAATTAGCTAGGGATAATGCTAATGCTGATTGTCAAAAAAATCATTGAAGCTTTACCTGGAGAGCCAGATTTGAATGCTATGATACTGTGGAACATAAGGCTCAAGTTATGGCTGCGATTAATTGCAGCCTCTATTCCAATTGTTAGCAGGGGACACAAATTTAACAGCACCACGACAGACTACTGCAGAGGTACAGCAACTCATTACAGATGTAGAAAGCAGGCTACATTCCAAATTTATACATCGTATTGATTTGAATCAGGAAATACAAATTATCACTTTGTTTGATAGGCAAATTCCATATGCAATAATTGGTCAATGGAATTCAGAATGGTCAGATCCGTTACACATATTGGAATGGTTGTTTCTACCTTCGAAAACAAAAAAAAACTGTCCCCATGATTGCAGAGCTATTGGCACAGATTATCATCAAAGGACGGATGCGATGTCGGGAGTTTGTGGCCAGAGATCCTGCATCACTAACTGTTCCTATTGCAGCTCAATATTTTGAGTGGTGTATGGCCAATAGCTTTGCTTTGCAAACAGCCATGGAGAATTTCTCGGGACAGGTTGTTTACCACTTGCCCTCCCATCCTGTTGTAAAATTGAGTGCGGAACTTCCAATTGCCACGAGAGTGTTGTTCGCAGACACTCCTGTGGAGGGAATTACCATTTTTACGGATGGATCTGGGAAAACAGGCAAGGCGGGCCTTGTCTGGTATTCTGACGGCAAGTGGGAATCTATGGTAGTACAACAAAAGGGTTCACCTCAGGTGGTAGAATTACGAGCTGTATTAGAAGTATTTCAAAATTTCCTCACTCCCTTTAATTTGGTTACTGATTCAGCATATGTAGCTGGCATTGTAAAACAATTGGACAGATCTGTTATAGAGCATACACGTAATCAGTGTGTTTTTGAATTGCTGCGAGCTCTGTGGCAAGAAATTCAAGTCCGAACTGCATTGTTTTATGTTTTACATGTAAGAAGTCATACTAATTTGCCTGGGTTTATTGCAGAAGGCAACGCCCAAGTGGACTCTTTGGTTTCTGACCCCACAAATTCTACTGCAATGACTGTACAGGTACCGGACATTAAACAACAGGCACATATGTCACATGAGTTTTTTCATCAAGGATACCGGGCATTACGACGACAATTTCATTTGTCACACAGTGATGCTCGGAATATCGTGGCTATGTGCCCTGATTGTCAACAACTACCATGACCTATGCAGATACAAGGAACTAATCCTTGTGGACTGCAGGCCTTGGACATTTGGCAATCAGATGTAACTCACATTGCTGAATTCGGCAGGTTAAAATATGTTCATGTAACGATTGACACTTTTTCTTCCTTGATTATTGCTACAGCGCAAACAGGTGAGCATGCTGGCCACGTCATTCGACACTGGCGGAGAGCTTTTGCAACTGTGGGCATCCCTAAACAGATAAAGACTGATAATGGACCTGCTTATCGATCCACTAAAGTTCAGGCTTTTTTACTGGCATGGGGTGTTACTCATATCACTGGAATCCCTCATTCTCCCACGGGACAAGCGATCATCGAGCGAGCACATCAGACTCTGAAACGCATGCTTTTAAAACAAAAAGGGGGAATGAGTGGTGGGACACCTGAAGCTAGACTGGACAAGGCAGTATATGTATTGAACTTTCTCCAAATTCGAACTGATAAAACTGATCCTCCTGTTGTAATGCATTTTGGATCAATGAAAGGACGATCGCAGATGGAACCTGGTGTAAAAGTTTTTATTCGAGATTTGCAAACAGGGCAATGGATGGGACCACATGATTTGTTAACCTGGGGACGGGGTTATGCTTGTGTTTCCACAGATGTAGGACCTCGTTGGATGCCAGCCAGGTGTGTGCGTCCCGCCGTGGGAAAGGAAAAAGAAGTAACTCAGAATCAGGAGACAGCCACTTGAAGATGGGAGGGTTGTATATAGCTGTTTTTCTATATACTCTCATAGCAAGCCTTACAGCATGGATACCATCTCAAGTGAAAACCAATGTCTGGGTTACATTAAAAATTTTTGCAGCTTCTTTACTAGTGCCTGGAGCAGCTGCTGCTAGAGCGTTAAGTACCTTGAATAAGTTGGGATGCTGGCTTTCAAAACAGACCAATGCTACTTCTGCGGCCTTAAGTAATTTGCTGTTAGATGTAGACTCAGTTAGACACGCTACACTGCAAAATAGGACTGCTATTAATTTTCTTTCTATTAGCACATGGGCACGGGTAATATTTTTGATATTGTTGTTTGGATGTTGTTTGTTGCGGTGTGTCTCGGGCATGATAGAATCAGCAGTGAAAAAGGGTATGGATGGTTCAAGAACTTATGGGATCTGCTGATCCTATGATGCCTGAGGAAATGGTGGGAATGAAGGAAATACGGATGTATCCATGATCTTTTTAAAACAAAAAGGGGGAATTGTTGGGGGATATTGTTGCAGCTAATGGAAAGAATCAAGAGCTGAAGTCAACAAGCTCTCCAAGCAAGGCCACAGGCCAATCTCCTGTGTGCTTCCCACGGAGCCTCTGCATACTTGACAGTAAACATCACTGTGAACAGTGCTGGACTTGGCACCTGCAGGATCATGTTACAGCACAGGGGGATGGTGAAAGGACTGACCAATGGGAGGTTGCAGGGGGGTGCGTGGACAGCGTGTGGCAGAAGCGGGGTGACCAATCGGGTTTTGCATGGACAGTGCCTGGCTGCATGTACAGAAGCAAATATGTTATAAAAAGGGCGTTGTTTTTGTAATAAACGGCTTATGCTTGATTCACATTGGATCGTGTGCTGAGTCCTTTTCTCTGCAATACTCCAACTGAAAAAGAGATACTGGCAGCCGATGAAGGCGTTTGAGCTGCCTCAGAAGTAATTGGCACTGAGGTACAGCTCCTCCTGGCACCCAGATTGCTAGGGTTGAAGTGGATGTTTAAAGGACAGACCCCCTCTACACATCATGCAACTGATGCTACATGGAGTAAGTAGGTTACACTGATTACTCAGAGGGCCCGAATAGGGGAACCCTAGTTGCCTGGGAATTTTGGAATTAATCATGTACTGGCTAGAAGGCAAAGATTTTGGAATGGTGCCAGAGGAGGAGGTAATGCACACTGAAGAGGCCCCACCATATAATAAACTATCAGAAAATGAGAAGCATCATGCCTTCTTCACTGATGGATCTCCTTGTATTGTAGGCAAACAGTGAAGGTAGAAAGCTGCTGTGTGGAGTCCTATGTGACAAGTGGCAGAAGCGGCTGAGGGAGATGGTGAATCAAGTCAGTTTGCAGAAGTAAAAGCCATCCAGCTGGCTCTAGATATTGCTGAGCGAGAAAAATGGCCAGTACTCTACCTGTATACTGACTCATGGATGGCAGCAAATGCCCTGTGGGGATTGCTGAAGCAATGGAAGAAAAACAACTGGCAGTGCAGAGGCAAACCCATCTGGGCAGCTGAATTATGGCAGGATATTGCTACCCGATTAGAGAAGCTGGTTGTGAAGGTATGTCACATAAATGCCCACATCCCCAAGAGTCGAGCCACTGAGGAACAGCAAAACAACCAGCAGGTGGATCTGGCTGCTAAGATCAAAGTGGCTCAAGTAGATCTGGACTGGCAGCATAAAGGTGAATTATTTTTAGCTTGGCGGGCCCATAATACATCAGGCCATCAAGGCAGAGATGCGACATACAGATGGGTCCGTGACCAAGGGGTGGATTTGTCCATGGACACTATCGCACAGGTCATCCACGAATGTGAAACATGTGCTGCAATTAAACAAGCCAAACAACTGAAACCCCTGTGGTATGGAGGACGATAGCTGAAATATAAGTATGGAGAGGCCTGGGAGATTTATTACATCTCGCTTCCACAAACCCAGCAAGGCAAGCGCTATGTGCTCACAATGGTGGAAGCAAGTACCGGCTGGTTGGAAACATACCTTGTGCCTCATGCCACTGCCCGTAACACTATTATGGACCCTGAATAGCAAATTTTGTGGTGACATAGGACTCTGGAATGAATCGAGTCAGACAATGGGACTCATTTCTGAAATAGCCTCATAGACACCTGGGCTAAAGAGCAGTGTATTGAATGGATATATCGTATGCCCTACCATGCACCAGCCGCCGGGAAAGTTGAACAATGTAATGGGCTGTTGAGGATGACACTGAAAGCAATGGGTGATGGGACATTCAAAAATTGGGATGAACACTTAGCAAAAGCCACCTGGTTAGTTAATACTAGGGGATCTATCAACCGGGCTGGTCCTGCTCAGTCTGAACTGTTGCGCACTGTAGAGGGGGATAAAGTCCCTGTGGTACACACAAGTAATATGTTGGGGAAAGCAGTTTGGTTTACCCCTGCCTTGAGCAAAGGCAAACTCATTTGCAGAATTGCTTTTGCTCAAGGACCTGGGTCCACAAGGTGGATGATGCAGGAGGAGGGGGAAGTTAGATGTGTACCCCAAGGAGATTTGATTTTGGGTGAGAATAGCCAATAACTTGAACTGTATAATGCTTATTGTCATTTATCACAGTAAGAATCACCCCAGACCGTGAACATGGGCTGCACCAGATACACCAACTGCAAGCTCCATATGCAATACATCATCTTGCTGTGCCCACCTTCACCAGTCCATCACACCATATTGAAACCTTGTCCTGTTCTGCTGGCTGAGTGAATCCGACATAATTTTTTTTTTCCTGCCCTGAGAGAGTATGATTAGAAATGGAACCCATGGTTTTGGACTAAATTAATTCAATGGACTTCTTAAAGATATAGCCCATAGACTAAAGAGAATGATATCTTTGTCGAGAAACAGGGAAAATAGTAGTGACTTGATGTAAATGATACAGAATAAGGGGTAGAATCCTGTCCTGCTTTCCTGGGGATAAAATTTATAGAATCACTTTACTGTTACATTTTGTTTCAGTTTGTGGCCAGCTGAGGTATGGTGATCAAGGCCATTAGCAGTTAAAACCAGGGCAGCTGGCCCAGAGGTGTATTCTATAACATTAATGTCAGGTTCACTATAAAAGGGAAAGCTTGCTGGGGAGCGGGGGGGGAGGGGAGAGCAAAAAAAGCCCCACCCCTCCCCTCCCTCCTCCCTCCTCCTCCCCCCTCCCTCCTCCTCTCTCCTCCCCCCTCCCTCCTCCCCCCCTCCTCCCCCCCTCCTCTCTTTCTCTTTTTCTCAATGATTGCTATTACTGGAGGGACTTGCCACAACCCTGTGGGCTAAGTATAATTTTGTGTGTTTTGTATTAGCATTGATATTGGTTTCTTTATTTTATTAAATGTGTTTAAATTTTAACCCACGAGTCTCCATCCTTTTCCCAATTCCCTTCCTCGTTCGGGAAAGGGACACTGGGAGATAGAACAACTGCTTATTGTTTAGCCCCGTGTGTGGGCTAAACAAAGACAGCGTTGGCCAAAAGGAAGAACACCAAAGATACCTTTTCAGTTGCCCCAAGAACTACTATGCAAATAAAATATTCCCATTACTTCTTTCCCTGTATTAATAGATCAACATTAACAAAAAAGCACTCCAAATAGAATATCCCCCTAGGGTGAAATCGGTGCGCTCAGCTCGCTCCCTGAAATGCCTGTACACCAATGCATGCAGCATGGGGAATAAACAGGAGGAGTTAGAAATCCATGTTCGGTCGGGGGGTTATGATCTAGTGGCAATTACAGAGACTTGGTGGGACACCTCGCATGACTGGAATGTGGTCATGGATGGCTATGTCCTGTTCAGGAAAGACAGGCCACTAAGGAGAGGTGGTGGAGTTGCTTTTTTTTGTGAGTGAGCAACTAGAATGTATTGAGTTCTATCCAGGGGCGGATCAGGAGCGAGTTGAGAGTTTGTGGGTACGAATTAAGGGGCAGGCTGGCATGGGTGATACTGTTGTGGGTGTCTATTACAGGCCACCAGATCAGGATGAGGAGGTGGATGAGGCCTTCTACAGGCAGCTGAGAGCAGTATCACAATTACAGGCCCTGGTTGTTGTGGGGGATTTCCTAGACAAACTGGCTGCCCGGGGCTTGGATGGGTGGAGTCTTAAATGGGTTAAAAACTGGCGGGATGGCCGAGCCCAGAGAGTGGTGGTGAATGGGGCAAAGTCCAACTGGCGGCCGGTCACTAGCGGTGTTCCCCAAGGCTCAGTTCTGGGGCCGGTGCTGTTCAATATCTTTATAGATGATCTAGACTTAGGGATTGAGTGCACCCCCAGCAAATTTGCAGATGACACCAAGCTGGGTGGGAGTGTCGATCTGCTGGAGGGTAGGAAGGCCCTACAGAGGGATCTGGACAGGTTAGGTAGATGGGCTGAGACCAACGGCATGAGGTTCAACAAGAACAAGTGCCGGGTCTTACACTTCAGCCACAACAACCCCATGCAGCGCTACAGGCTGGGGGAAGAGTGGTTAGAAAGTGGCCCGGCGGAAAGAGACCTGGGGGTGCTGATGGACAGCCGGCTAAACATGAGCCAGCAGTGTGCCCAGGTGGCCAAGAAGGCCAATGGCATCCTGGCCTCTATTAGGAATAGTGTAGCCAGCCGGTCTAGGGAAGTGATCGTCCCTCTGTACTCGGCACTGGTGAGGCCGCACCTTGAGTACTGTGTCCAGTTCTGGGCCCCGCACTTCAAGAAAGATGTTGAGGTGTTGGAGCGAGTCCAGAGGAGGGCGACCAAGCTGGTGAAGGGTCTGGAGGGTCTGACCTACGAGGAACGGCTGAGGGAGCTGGGGTTGTTTAGCCTGGAGAAGAGGAGGCTCAGAGGTGACCTTATTGCAGTCTACAACTACCTGAAGGGAGGTTGTAGTGAAGTGGGAGTTGGCCTCTTCTCCCGGGCAACTAGCGATGGGGAGGTTCAGGTTGGACATTAGGAAGAATTTCTTTTCAGAAAGGGTTATTAGACATTGGAATGGGCTGCCCAGGGAGGTGGTGGAGTCACCATCTCTGGATGTGTTTAAGAAAAGACTGGACATGGCACTTAGTGCCATGGTCTAGTTAACAGGGTGGTGTCAGGGCAACGGTTGGACTCGATGATCCCAGAGGTCTCTTCCAACCTGGTTGATTCTGTGATTCAACTACCCTGATATTTGCTGGAAGGCCTACTCAGCCAGCCATCCTCAGTCCAGGAGGTTCCTCCAGTGCATTGATGATAACTTTCTGATGCAAATGGTGGAGGAGCCAACTAGGAGAGGAGCGTTGCTGGATCTTGTTCTCACTAACAAGGAGGGTCTGGTTGAAGCGGTGAAGGTTGAGGGCAGCCTTGGTTGTAGTGACCATGAGATGGTGGAGTTCAGGATCTCATGTGGCAGGAACAGAATAGCTAGCAAAACCACAACCCTGAACTTCAGGAGGGCCAACTTTGGCCTTTTCAAGCAATTGCTAGGGGAAATCCCATGGGACAGGGTACTAGAAGGTAAGGGGGCCCAAGATAGTTGGTTAGCATTCAAGGACTGCTTCTTCCAAGCTCAAGATCAGAGCATCCCAGCAGGTAGGAAGTCAAGAAAGGGTACCAGGAAACCTGCATGGTTAAACAGGGAACTGCTGGGCAAACTCAAGCGGAAGAAGAGGGTGTACAGATCATGGAAGGAGGGGCTGGCCACTTGGGAGGAATATAAGTCTGTTGTCAGAGGATGTAGGGAGGCAACTAGGAAAGCTAAGGCCTCCTTGGAATTAAACCTTGCAAGAGAGGTCAAGGACAACAGAAAGGGCTTCTTCAAATACATTGCAGGTAAAACCAACACTAGAGGCAATGTAGGCCCACTGATGAATGAGGTGGGGGCCCTGGAGACAGAGGATAAAAAGAAGGCGGAGTTACTGAATGCCGCCTTTGCCTCTGTCTATACTGCTGGAGGCTGTCCTGAGGAGCCCCGGACCCCTGAGGCCCCAGAAGAAGTCAGGATAGAGGAGGAATCTGTCTTGGTAGATGAGGGCTGGGTCAGGGACCAATTAAGCAACCTGGACGTCCATAAATCCATGGGCCCTGATGGGATGCACCCGTGGGTGCTGAGGGAGCTGGCGGAAGTCATTGCTAGGCCACTCTCCATCATCTTTGATAAGTCGTGGGCAACGGGAGAGGTGCCTGAGGACTGGAGGAAAGTGAACGTCACTCCAGTCTTCAAAAAGGGCAAGAAGGAGGACCTGGTAACTATAGACCGGTCAGACTTACCTTCATCCCCGGAAGGGTAATGGAACAACTTGTCCTTGGTGCTGTCTCTAGGCACAACAAGGATAGGGGGATCATTAGGGGCAGTCAACATGGCTTCACCAAGGGGAAGTCATGCTTAACCAACTTGATAGCCTTTTATGAGGACATAACCCGGTGGATAGATGATGGTAAAGCTGTGGATGTGGTCTATCTCGATTTCAGTAAGGCGTTTGACACGGTCTCCCACAGCATCCTCGCAGCTAAACTGAGGAAGTGTGGTCTGGATGATCGGGTAGTGAGGTGGATTGTGAACTGGCTGAAGGAAAGAAGCCAGAGAGTGGTGGTCAATGGGACAGAGTCCAGTTGGAGGCCTGTGTCTAGCGGAGTCCCTCAAGGGTCAGTACTGGGACCAGTACTATTCAATATATTCATTAATGACTTGGATGAGGGAATAGGGTGCACTGTCAGCGAGTTTGCTGATGACACAAAACTGGGAGGAGTGGCTGACACACCGGAAGGCTGTGCTGCCATTCAGAGAGACCTAGACAGGCTGGAGAGTTGGGCGGGGAGAAATTTAATGAAATATAACAAGGGCAAGTGTAGAGTCCTGCATCTGGGCAAGAACAACCCCATGTACCAGTACAAGTTGGGGGCAGGCCTGTTGAAGACCAGAGTAGGGGAAAGGGACCTGGGGGTCCTAGTGGACAGCAGGATGACCATGAGCCAGCAATGTGCCCTTGTGGCCAAGAAGGCCAATGGCATCCTGGGGTGTATTAGAAGGGGTGTGGTTAGCAGGTCAAGAGAGGTTCTCCTCCCCCTCTACTCTGCCCTGGTGAGGCCGCATCTGGAGTATTGTGTCCAGTTCTGGGCCCCTCAGTTCAAGAAGGACAGGGAACTGCTAGAGAGAGTCCAGCACAGAGCCACGAAGATGATTAAGGGAGTGGAACATCTCCCTTATGAGGAGAGGCTGAGGGAGCTGGGTCTCTTTAGCTTGGAGAAGAGGAGACTGAGGGGGGACCTCATTAATGTTTATAAATATGTAAAGGGCAAGTGTCATGAGGATGGAGCCAGGCTCTTCTCAGTGACATCCATCGACAGGACAAGGGGCAATGGGTGCAAGCTGGAACACAGGAGGTTCCACTTAAATATGAGGAAAAACTTCTTTACGGTGAGGGTAACTGAACACTGGAACAGGCTGCCCAGAGAGGTTGTGGAGTCTCCTTCTCTGGAGACATTCAAAACCCGCCTGGACGCGTTCCTGTGTGATATGGTCTAGGTAATCCTGCTCCGGCAGGGGGATTGGACTAGATGATCTTTCGAGGTCCCTTCCAATCCCTAACATTCTGTGATTCTGTGATCTGTCACCAGCAACTGTTCTAAAAGATTTTTCCCATCTGCAGGGCGAAATGAAACTCAAGATTTATTTTGCTAGTTGCCAGTATTGGTAAACAATCTAAAATGAAAATTTAAGTCTCTGCTCCAGACATGGGACTCGTTCACCTATGTCAGCTCTTTAGCTGTGATCTTAATTACCATGTAGAATAATGTAATATGTTCATAAAAGTGTATTTCCTTAGGCTTTTCTCAATCCTCACCAGTAACAATGCAGTTGGCAGGGACTAGCAGAAGCTGATTATGCTTAACCTCTATAAACATTTGCAGCATGCAGGGTGCCTACTCTTGTTTGAACCACTTGTAAAACTTAAACAGTAAACCATCTGTTCCTAGTGTTTTCCCAGGGTGCAAATGGGATCCAGGAAAAAGAGAATGTTTTGCTAACTGTAAACCAGAAACCACAATGGTGATCAGACTTCAGTTTCCTTTAATGGTTTCAAAGTCTTCAAATTTTAATCAGTTAAACACATGATGCCAGTGGCATGCATGTAAAAAGCATTAAAGCTGAAAAATGGAGGTGGCTCATTAGAGCTGATGCTTCTGTTCATGAATAACAATTGGAGAGCACTACTTTACATGCACTCATTATTGTGTTCCTACAAGAAAAGGCATTACAGAAGTTTCTCTGACAATGGGATGTTTTAGAGACCTCATCAGTTAAAATGAAAGGCTCCATCTGAGCAGGCACTTGGTGTGCTATGGCACCACTTGCAGCTCTGTACACCATAGCAGCATCCTGGGAGGAAGGGGCCTTTGGGAAGAGTGGCTGCCTACTCCAGGTGGGGACCGTTCTCTGCAGAGTCATTTCAAGGGAACCTGAGGCCTGACCAGGGCGGTCAGACTCCTCTGGCACACAGCATCACTGCAGTGTTGGCTGGAAGGGGCTGCTGGAGATCTCTCATCCCTCCCCACTTGGAGCAGGACTGATGCAGACTAAGTCGGACAAGGCTGCGTCCAGCCAATGCCCCAAATAACCTTCAAGGAAGTGGCTCCACACCCTCTCTGGTGACCTGATCTAGTTCTGCACTGCCCCCCCCCCCCCCCCCCCGCCGGGAGAGGAGGCTTTCCTACCATGCCATTTGAACCAGTATAGTGTCCTGGTTTGGACTAGGACAGACTTTTCAGTTAAGTTTCTTTTAAGTGACTGTACTTTCTGAAGTTGACTACACGCACTCATTGCCATGGAAACCAGGGTCCCTGTTGGGTCTCTTTGTTCCATAAAGGAAAGGACTGTAAAAGTGTTGCTCCCGTGGGGAGGAGGGGACAGGACAGGTGACCCAAAACTGACCAGTGGGGTATTCCATCCCACCCACGTGATAATTTAAAGCTGAGGGACCATGAGGGTCACGCTCTCTTCTCCTATGGCTGACATCTGAGGAGGACTCTGCCCGCACTTCTGCCTTTGTTCCTGAATCCAGTTCCTGCCTGCTGCCGCGTCTGGTTCAGGACTCCCCAGTGCCTGCCCTGCAGCGTCAGCGGTGATGTGGTCATCATCGGGGGGGGGGGGGAGCTCAGTAATGGTTTTGTATATAGTTCATTATTTATTATACTCTTTATTTTCATTGTTATTGTTTATTAAAACTGTTTTAACTTTCCAACCCATAAGTCTCTGTCCCTTTTCTATTTTATCTTTTCCCCTCTGGGGAAAGAAAGGGTTAATAAAGAGCATCTGTCATCTGCTTAACAGCAGCCCAGCCTTAAACATATAGGAAGACCATTTTGGGTGTTAATCTCTCTCTGTTGAGTTTCCTGTGGAAGGCTGAAATTCACTGCTGCATTTTCATTCTACTTCACTTCCCAACCTGTCCTACTGTCCTGGTTTGGCCCAAACCAGGCCAATTAGTCTTAGAGAAACCAAGGTCACTGCTAAATTCCTCACTGCTTAGGAGTGAAGAGCTGAAAGGGGGTCACACCTGCAGGGAGGAGCAGACAGGGCAGGTGACCCAAGATTGACCAACGAGGTATTCCATCCCATACATGTCATTCTCACTTTCCTATTTATCACTAACCCACTGCCTCCTGGAGGTGGGGCCCAGGAGGGAGGGGCCCTCCTGTCTCCCACTGATTGGTACCAGCTTTGCCAATTCTCCAGTTAAAAGCCTGCAGGTGTGATGGAGGGGGAGCTACTGCATTTTCCCCTCTGCCTGTGCTGTGGGGAGCAACTCTGCCTGAGGAGGATTTCCAAGCTCTCGATCTTGGTTTTGTATATATTTGTATATATTTGATTATTTCTATTATTATTGTTATACTCTTTTTCATTATTATAGTTTATTAAAACTGTTTTAATTTTCCAACCCGTAAGTCTCTCTCCCTTTTCCCTTTCCCTTCAGGTAGAGGTGGGGGTGGGGGTGGGGGGGAGGGTTAACAGAGAGCATCTGCCTCAGGTTTAATAGCCGGCCCAGCTTTAAACCGTGACACCTACATGCACACAAACCACACGTAAGCAAAAACCCCACCCAAAGCAGCACCTCAAGTGTTCCAGGACAAGTGGGCATATACAAGCAAGCACAACTTCTTTCTTTAAAAGATCATCAGAGTAGGCTTTTCCCAGAACATATCTTCAGGGTTTGATAGGCAGAGCAGTATGCTGCACAGAAGAGAGTGTGAGCTGAGGTTTTTATTTCGGTTGGTAGCATCACATTTGGAAGCTCTGCACAACAAGGACATATATCCTGATTTAAGCGGCACACAGAGCACTGATATGTCTTCACAATGCTGGGAGTACCTTAGAGATATACATATGGTACATTATTCAGCACAACAGCTTATTTGAGTGTCTAACATATGCCAAACAAGATGACATCAGATCTCAAGAATCTACATTGTACATTGCTGAGCTGATAAACATGACAGTTCTGAAAAGTGGGAGGAAAAGGATAAATAGAGTTTTGAGCAGAGGGTGGCAAATGAATTTCAACAACTGGCATATGAGAAGAAAAAAGTTTACTTGGTGAAATGAAATAACTTGAGTAGCTGAGGAGGAATCTCTCCTCTCGGGGTGTCAGAAAAATGCAGGCATCTAGAATGGGGTCTGACCACTGTCGCAGAGACTAAGTTGTGTGTTTCACTGGCTTGTTTTAGTGAAGAGAGATCTCATTTCTTATGGTTAGCATAAGCATGAGTAACTTTTTTAAGAACTAAATATTTACTATTAATAACGTTGGAGTTGCTATAGATTTCTGTCATAAGCTGCTGGTATATTGAGTAGGACACTGTAAGCCCTGCACTATGTTTTACAAATGAAGTATTTTCCAGTTTTGCTGGCTCATGCCCTTCAGCATGGATTTGTTCGGCATTGCAACCCCAGTAGTGATGGTAATGGCTTCCACTGAAGTGGATCCAAGTATATGCTACATAACATCCTTTCACCCACCACTCTGTGTGAAATAAAGGAATTGTTCAAGTGTATGAAATAACTATTTAAATCAGATTTGAACATGAAATGAAAAATCATTCTGTAGCCAACTGAAACAGCATGGAAAGTTTGCAGAGGTAGATGGTAACTTCTTGAGTTGGAATCTAGCCAGTAAATCCAAGCTAACATCCTGATGCAAAAGCTTTACTAGATGCTCACTCCTACAGAGAGAAAGGCACTCCTGAAATGGGAACAGCAATAAGTAGTGAGGACTTATCTTTCATACCTCATGTCAAAGACAGCATAACTTGCAGCACATTCCCATCACGCTCTTTCAAAGCTGACTTTGCTTAGTCAGCCAGTGCCACCACAAGTTGCAGCATGCAAGTTGTCCTTGGAGGGCTCTCATCCAAATACTGTCCTACTTCGTTTGCAAGAGATGACAAGTGATGGGGTGGTTGCTATTGACATAGGTAAGTATTACTGTCTTGCATAGATGCAGTCCAGCTGAAATAGTTTGAAACGCTAACAGCTCCTATTCTGGAGAGAGGCTAGGTGGAGGCGCTGCCTCAGGAGAAGCACTGGCCAAGGAAGTCCGTATATGGCAGGCATGGCTGGGCTCACATGCAACATGCTGACCGAAAGCCAACACAGAATCCTCAGGCAGCTGTGCTCTGCTGCTTACTAACCACTGAGCTTCTCCTTTCACTGGAGCAGCTCTGACAGGTGAGGGTGAACCTGTTGCAGAACCATTTCAAATTGTGGTTCTCACCCGAAGACTCAGCAGGCAACCTTGGGCATCCTTTGACATAATGGTCATCACATTACCCCCTGGAAACCACAAAGACCAAGATGAACCTCACACTGAAACACTGAGCACAGGTATGATCATGCAAGGTTCACATACTAGCTTCATGACAACAGCGGGACTCCCAAATAGTGAAACTTCTGGGCCAGCATGTCTATGTCCAGCCTGCTAACCATGTGGGATGGCACTGAGCACACAGCTAAGATCATTCTTAACGTGGGTTTCTAGATGCTGTTGCCTCTTCTCTCGGATATTATCTCAGCTTCATCTCCTCTCATCTCTGTTCTAATTTTCTTCCTCCATTGGCAGTGGAGACATCTAAATGACACCCATGGTGGCACACACAGACAGTATTCATGGCCCTGGGAACCCCATATCAACCTCTTAGTGTGGCTGAGAGACACAGGACACACACCACATCATACACTGGGGAGCTGAGGTATGGTTAAGCTCTGGAAGTGTCTGGCAGGGAGAGGATGACCAAGGCTCACTGCTTAATTATAGGCTGGGGCTGTGCACACAGCTGCATCCCAGGCTGTGAGATACTGGAGTCCTTCTTGCTGGAGATTCAGGCTGCCCAGCCATTGCATGCCAGCGTACCTCTGTGAGACCAAGCCTCCCATTTGCATGGCTGTTCCTCCAGAGATGTGGCCAGCCCTCCCTGCCTCACAGCATTTCAAGACCAGCATGACAAGCTCTCACAAACAGGTAGCTAAAATTCCCTGGTTTCACACATTTTTGCACAGTAGAATTCCTCCTGGGAGATAAGAGCAGATAGCCCTTGTCTCTGCTCTGCTCCATTGGCTTCCTAGTTTGCCTCCTTGCTTCTAATAACGTTCACTCCAGGAAAAATGGAAAAGAGAGTTCACCTCCTAGATAGCACAGTGACAAAAAAAAAAAAAGCAGCAAGGTTCATGCTCCACTTCAGAGTGTTGCCTTCCCTGTGACTGCTGGTGCACTCTGAGAGTGCACAGAGCGTGCTGCAATGTCACGTCTTCTCCTTAGGGACAGTGTGTCTTCCTAACTGGGAAGCAGATTAAAGATTAATCTTCTGAGCTGTTTCCAAAAAAGCCCCAATTCACCCAAGCACTGACCTAGCTGCCTACTGAATTTTGCTGGTTTGTGCCCAGAATGTGCACCGTTCACTGCAGGGCTCTGCTCCACGATCTGGATGGCCCTGTGGTATCAGAGAGGCTTCACTAACACTGTTACTTGCAGGAGGCTGCATTTCATGAGTTGTCAGATTGAGGGTTTAGGCACATTTTAATTCCCTTGACTCTCTTCAGCAATTGCTGTTCTGACTGACCGAGCAGGGCTCTCCATCCTCCCCAGATCAGACCTCTGCTGGAAGACCAAACAGGACCCCAGTCACCTTTTTTCATACAGACTGAAAAATGCAATCTGGTGGCAAATAAGCATTTAACGCTGGTCCATGGGCCTAGTGATGCTTTTTGTGGGGACTTCTGGTCCACATCATCAGCAAGCAGTTTGCACTCTTGGCACATGCTTGCAGGACCCTGGGCTCAAACTCACTTGAGGCTAGCTGTGCTCTGGTGGGAAATGATAAAGACTACCAGTGTGATTTAGAGGTAACCTAGCCTATAGACTCAAAAAGAAGAAAATAAAAAATGTAATAAAGAAATGGTTAAGGAAATTCGTAGAGGAGGAATTTATCATCAAGTAAAAAGACAACTCCTTGAGGAATACAGAAGCTATATTCTTACTGTAATCCTTTGGAAACCAGAGAGATTTCAGAGCAATTAGAAGTTATGCTTGTTATTTAAATGGCAGTATTGCTTTGCTTACACTCATGTTGCCTAGTTAAGAAAAAAGAACAACTGACACCATACCTGAAGCTGACAGTGCCCAGCTCTCCCAGGGCTCCTGGCAAACATTTTGAATTTCCTGTTGTCTATCCAGTCACTTCTTCATGCTGCTGGGGAAATCTCCACGGAGGGGCTTCGGAGGCTCTCGTATTCCTAACAGGCAGCCACATGCTCTGCTGCACGGCTCTGGACCATAGTGGGGCTTGTGCAACAGGACAAGTTGGTTTTGTCAGGCAGCCTTTTCCCTCCAGGTGGGGACAGTGACCAGCTTTTGGGTTTTTTTTTCTTTTTCAAGTGGCTCTGGGGACAAAATGTTGCTGTTATGACAGCATTTCTGCCAGTCTGAAAAAGCAGATCTGAGCAAGGCTGATTGTTGTATAAACACTCAGCATTTTCTGACAAAACCACCCTTTGCTTCCTAAACAAATCCATTCAACTGTGTCCCTGCCACAGGCAAGAACACCAATCTTCTCAGACATCAGTAGTTTTCAAAATTTTGGAAAATTAGCACTAACTGAAAAGTCAATCAAAGTGTTTTCATAAGGTGATCTTAAGTATATGCCTTTGCATTAGAAGCCCTTATAATTTCTCTGACAGAAGTATAGGCCAGTATTCATTAGGACAAGTCTGTCTTTCCAGTCTAGTTAACTTGATGGGACACTGAACTAAGGAGAAGAAAATATGTTAAAGAAAATTGGCAGAGTCCGGGTCTCTAGGTTTGCTGATTCGTTATTAAAGCAACTCAGAGTTGGACCACCACCGCAGTGAATGGTACCTGACTCAAATTCACTATTGGTTTATATAGAAACTAATAAGCAATTACATCATAAACTTCTCATAAGCTTCTGTTAAAATTCTACTAACTATTTCAATTCCTCTTTCTTCAATTGTTAGGTGTCCACAAAAGTCCATTCTTCTCCATCAGTCAGACGATCCCCCCTTCTGGTTCCACTTCGGCTCCGGTCAACACCCCATCCTTAATGTTCCTGCTGTGATCATCATCCCATCTTGATTCAGGTTGACCAGCATCTGGTTCCCGCTGCCAGTATCTCCTAAACATTAACCTAAACAACTAAAGTTTACTTAGAACCTTATCTCTATTAATTTTTTATTTCTAAGTGTTCTATATTCTTTCAAAGTAAAGAAAAGGTTAACCATACATCCCCTTTACTAAAATCATCAGAAATTTAATATTTCTAGGCCTGCTCCTGCTAGCTACTCATTAATCTATGACTGATGATTTGTTCAGTCATGGGTCAGGATTATACAAAGGGGCTCTGAGAACATTATTCATGGGGGATGAAATCCACCTGTGTTTATTCAGATAGACTTATATTAATTATTCTATTCTTCATTCTATTTCATCTCTATTGATCCTTATCTTCCTAACTCATGAGAACTTCTACATCAATTATGTGGAATTTCTATAATAAAATACTCTTTTTTCCAGGTCAGGATTGCTTTGGACACCATTGCAGAGAGTTTATAAACTGTGGAGCTAGTGAGTCCTTCAGCAGCAAAGGAAGATGGGATGGCAGATCTCCTGGCAGTGCCCTGCCCTGTCTGGCTGCAACTGCAGAGCCCCACAGCAGCCCTCTCCCTGCACCTAGCACATTCCTCCATCCTCAACCCAGAGCTCCCCATCCCCTCCTTCAGCAGAGATGCTCTGTCTCCATTGCCAGAAAACACTCTGGAAATGGCAGGGTTTGTCCTGCTGTTCATCACCCTGCAGGGAACACTGGGGTCTGGGGATCAGTGCTATGGCAATTTCACTGCCTCCTCCTGCAAACCTTCTCCCTAGGGCTTTATATGAATTGTACTGTATGTAGCAGAGAGTAAAACCTATTGCAAATTCAGTGGGCTTGATCAACTGTGGATTTAAAATATGAGCAGATGGAGAAAACCTCCATATTTACTTCTAAATACTTCTCATGTTGTTAAAACCCTCCATAGAAAGCTAAATTAAAAGCGATGGTGAGAAACATGACATTTTAGATTTTACAAGGCACAAAGAGTATCCTCAATCAACATGGCTATATGGCAATCATTTCCATCTACCTCAGCATTTAAGGATTATCATCTCTTGAGCTAACTAGCTGCTCTATGACCCCACGGTATGGAAATTGCTATTATAAGAAGATACAGATATACCTGTGTACAATGTGGGCCATGTGCTACTCTCAGTTATACTTGGACTTCTCACTGGGTCTATGTGCTGTACTTCATTTGTCAGTAAAGTACTGTATCTAAAGGGTTTCCCCAGTATGAAATAGGCTAAAAAATAATAGCATGAGAGTGTTGTCACATACTCGAGATGCCTTGAAATAGGGAGTTCATGCCTTTTCAGCTTGGCATTGCATCTTGACTAGATGAAGACCCCAATAAGCCACTTGGGCAAAGTCGACAGCAGTTCCCCATTTTCTCCCACCTCACCAAAATATTCAGCTACCTTTTTATTTCGTCTGCTGTCAGGTGCAGGTTTTACATTACCTGCAGCAGCTCTGAGCTTCTTCCTAGGAGTTGATACAAAGGCTAAGACTGACATCGTAAACTAAGCAAGGCCTTTCAAGACCCTCCCTATACTGATCCTACCCTGGTAGAATTAAAACAGATCTGAGAAATCCTCTAGGATCCCAGCATTTCACAAAGAATGAGAAGCTGATGATGAGCCCCTGTTGTAGCAGTATTAAGGCACCATTGAAATAGCAGTTAACATTGATAACTTCTGACTGCGGAGATCCCACACTCTTCCAACCCAACCAGCCCTTCTGCTCCAAGATGTGTAATCCAGAGAAGAGACTCAAACCCGGCAGCTGTAGGTAGTTAGCTCTAATAGCTTGATCTTCATGCTCATCAACCCCAGGCTTGGCTCTTCAAAACAGACAATCTGTTTCTCTGGCTGGCCTCAGGAATCCACTTCTCTTGCAGGAGTTGATTGTCCTTCATATGGTGAGCTGATCTCCCTTTTGCTTTTCAAGATCCAGACCTATTTCCTGGCTCTGCGTCAGGGTGAGTGTAGCAGGACTATACTGATGCTATGGTGTGCAGTGGGAGTAATTCCACACCACTAAGTACCCTCTGATGTGGCACCTGCTGACAGCTTAAGCCCAGACTAAGACACTTTCAGCCATCATCTCATTCAACCAGGACTTAGGACTCAGGACTCCTGTCCCTTTTGTAAGGCACAGCCAGCTGATAACACAAGAGGCAATTGAATAAGAACCTTCCTTGCTCCTACCCAGCTCCTCAGGAGTTCAACAGTCCAGTAACCATGGAAGATATTTATTTTTTCTTAGAAATAATCCAGCTGTGAGCTGAATTAACTGACACAGAGGCTTCTCATCACCACCAGATGTTTTAAAAGTACCCAAATGGCAATGTGTGTCTGCTTTTAAATCTGGTTTGCACTCCTGAGGAAGAGAAAAGGAGGGGAATAATTTCACCACTGTTGGATTTATGTGGTTGATACATAACAAATTTTGTTTGTGCATTCCCAAATACAGAAAACTGGTCCTTATGATCCATGATTTCTTAGGGGGGTTTTTGTTGGGTTTTGTTTGTTTGTTTGTTTGTTTGTTTTTACCCTAGAAAAATGTGACATTCAGGGTCTGAGTCCTTGCTGATGGAAACCCCACACAGGCTTCTTAAGTCAATGCAGAAGCACTGGTACTGGTTTAAAGTCATTTTCAGATACCTACTGCTTCTTGTCCTGCCCCTTAGCTGGTTATTTTACCTTAGCACAGCCACTGATTCCATTATTTCTCATCACAGGTTTTACCTACCTTACTGAGATCAAGTCCCAGGCAATGCATTACTACCCGAGAGCTGCACTACAAAGGACATGCATGAGTTGATATGGGAACGTATGCTACAGTTCCTACTGACACCAGAGCTAAAGTTCCCCTTGAGTGCAATAAGAGAGGGCCACAAAGGTGGCAGGATCGATAGCCCAAGTGAAGTGCATCTACATCAATGCACGCAGCATGAGCAACAAACAGGAGGAGCTGGAAGCCATTGTGCAGCAGGAAAACTATGACATAGTTGCCATCATGGAAACATGGTGGGATGACTCGCACAACTGGAGTGCTGCAATGGATGGCTATAAACTCTTCAGAAGGGATAGGCAAGGTAGGAGAGGAAGTGGGGTGGCCCTGTATGTTAGGGAGTGTTTTGACTGTCTGGAGCTTGAGGATGGTGACAATAGGGTTGAATGTTTATGGGTAAGGATCAGGGGGAGGCCAACAAGGCAGATATCATGGTGGGAGTCTGCTATAGACCACCCAACCAAGATGAAGAGGTAGATGAAATATTCTATAAGCAGCTGGGAGAAGTCTCACAATCAGTAGCCCTTGTTCTCATGGTGGATTTCAACTTACCAGCTGTCTGCTGGAAATACAATACAGCAGAGAGGAAACAGTCTTGGAGGTTCCTGGAGTGTGTGGAAGATACCTTCCTGACACAGCTGGTTCCTGACACAACTAGGGAAGGCACCCTGCTGGACCTGCTTGCGAACAGAGAAGGACTTATGGGTGATGTGATGGTTGGAGGCCATCTTGGGCATAGTGATCATGAAATGGTAGAGTTTTTGATTCTTGGAGAAGTAAAGAGGAGGGTCAGCAGAACTGCTACCTTGGACTTCCAGAGAGCAGACTTTGGCCTGTTTAGGAGCCTGCTTGACAGAGTCCCTTGGGAGGCAGTCCTGAAGGGCAAAGGGGTCCAGGAAGGCTGGACACTTTTCAAAAAAGAAATCTTAAAGGAGCAGGAGCAGGTCATCCCCATGTGCCGGAAGACGAGCCGGCGGGGAAGAAGACCAGCCTGTCTGAACAGAGAGCTTTGGCTGGAACTCAGGAAAAAAAGGAGAGTTTATGATCTTTGGGAGAAGGGGCAGGTGACTCAGGAGCAATACAAAGATGACGTGAGGCTATGCAGGGAGAAAATTAGAAGGGCCAAAGCCCAGCTAGAACTTAATCTGGCCACTGCTGTAAAAGGCAATAAAAATGTTTGTATAAATACATTAGCAACAAGAGGAGGGCCAAGGAGAATCTCCATCCTTTATTGGATGCGAGGGTGTGAGAGACCAAATTGGCAAATAGATGTCTCAAAGTTTGCCTGTGCGAGTGTACCTGGGCACTTGTGTGTAGGAGGACTTGTCTAGACATGTCTAGACACCACTTGTCCCTGTCACTCAAACTTGTTACACTGGAGTGAGCACTGGTCTCCATCACCTGCCTAGCAACACTCAGGCCCGGGACGCATGGACACACCCATTGGATGGAAAAAGTGCAGGCACACGCCCATTGGACGGGACAGGTACGCATGCCTGCCCTTACTTCCCATAAAAAGAACTGCGCAGACAGGCCTGCAGCCCCGCTTTTCCACTGCTGCTACCTCATCTGTGTGAGCTCACCAATGCTGCTACCTTATCTGTGGGGGGGGCTCACTTTTTGCACTGCTGCTACCTCATCTGTGTGTGCTGTTGCCTTTACCCCGCTGCGTCACTCACCGCTGGAAGACAGATGTCGCTGGACCCACGGTGGTGACTATCCCTGCGCCTCTCTCTCTCGGAACGCTCGCTTATTTTTCCCCCTTTATTTCCCACCTTTTCTATTGCTTAGTTTCCTCTGCCTTTGTGCAATAAAGCGGCTTGTTTGGCAGCATTTGGCCTCGTTTGTGCCTTAATCTCACCTCCTGGGATCGTAAAGAATCTTCCCAGGGCCCAGACTCTAATTCGGGCCCTGACAGAGGGGAAACATAGTAACAAAGGCTGAGAAAAATGCTGAGGTGCTTACTGCTGCCTTTGCCTCAGTCTTTAGGAGTAAGACCAGTTGTGCTCTGGGTACCCAGCCCCCTGAGCTGGAAGACAGGTATGGGGAGCAAAATGAAGCCCCCACAATCCAAGGGGAAATGGTTAGAGACCTGCTAAACCACTTAGACACACACAGGTCTATGGGACTTGATGGGATCCCCCCAAGGGTACTAAGGGAGCTGGCAGAAGTGCTCACCAAGCCACTTTCCATCCTTTATCAGCAGTCCTGGCTAACTGGGGAAGTCCCAGGTGACTGGAAATTAGCAAATGTGACACCCATCTACAAGAAGGGCTGGAAGGAATATCCGGGGAACTACAGGCCTGTCAGTCTGACCTCAGTGCCAGGGAAGATTATGGAGCAGATCATCTTGAGTGCCATCACATGACATGTACAGGATAACCAGGCAATCAGGCCCAGTCAGCATGGGTTTATGAAAGGCAGGTCCTGCTTGACTAACCTCATCTCCTTTTATGAGAAGGTGATCTGCTTACTGGATGAGGGAAAGGATGTGGATGTTGTTTACCTAGACTTTAGTAAGGCCTTTCACACCATCTCCCACAGCATTCTCCTGGAGAAACTGGCTGCTCATGGCTTGGACGGGTGTACGCATCGCTGGGTAAAAAAACTGTCTGGATGGCTGGGCCCAAAGAGTTGTGGTGAATGGAGTTAAATCCAGATGGCGGCTGGTCACAAGTGGTGTTCCCCAGGGCTCAGTATTGGGGCCAGTTCTCTTTAATATCTTTATCAATGATCTGGACAAGGGGATCGAGTGCACCCTTGTTACCGGAAAATAGTAACCAAGAAAACTCTCCAAACCAAATGATAGTTTAGAAAGCTGACATTGGTTTATTGCAGCGCTGGGTGCATGGGGGATATCTCCTAGCATGCACACCTAAGAACAAAAGCTTGCTCCTTATATACAATTCCAAGGGAAAAACCCACCCAATTAAAAAAACAACTTATACATAACACATTATGTAATGCATTACGTAATGTCTTTACACATGCGTACTAAATTGGGGAAGGGGTCTTTGGTGGTCTCTGGGGGTCGCTGGTGGTCCCAATCCCCCTTAAATCATGCTTGTGCGCAAGCGTGGTTGAGGCCTTCTTGTTTACAAGTACATGTGTTCCCGAGAAGAAGATATCGTTTTGGACTTATCTCTCCTCTGACACAAGAGTTTATGAATCAAATTAATTTAGACATCACAAAGTTGTTCTTTACAGTTTTGTTTTGTCTTTTGGCCTTATATAATTAGCAGAGACCTTTGTTTATCTAAGACTAAGCGTAAACAGCATGAATCTTTGTTTACTAGAACCTTGCTATCAATCCCATAAACAAACTTTATCTACAAAACATGTAGATACTTCAGAACCTATTATTATTATTCTATATTATTCTTAGCTAAAAGGAAGATTATTGACAGGAAAGTTTGTTCTGTACAAAGGTAACACAGAGCAAGCCTTTAGAGCCTACTCTGAGGCCTACTCTTGCTAAACCGGTGCTAACTCTGAGGCCTACTCTTGCTAAACTGTTGCTAAATTGAACCGTCTAGTATCATCACTACAAGAAAGACTCTGAGGTGCTGGAGAGAGTCCAAAGAAGGGCAACAAAGCTGGTGAAGGGTCTAGAGAACAAATCTTATGAGGAGCAGCTGAGGGAACTGGGGTTGTTTAGTCTGGAGAAGAGGAGGCTCAGGGGAGACCTTATCACTGTCTACAACTACCTGAAAGGAGGTTGTAGTGAGGCGGGCATTACTCTCTTCTCCCAGGTAACAAGTGGTAAGATGAGAGGAAATGGCTTCAAGTTGTGCTGAGGAGGTTTAGACTGTATATTAGGAAAGTTCAACAGGCCAAGTGCAAGGTCCTGCACCTGGGTCGGGGCAATCCCAAACATGGACACAGGCTGGGTGATAAGTGGATTGAGAGCAGCCCTAAGGAGAAGGACTTGGGGGTATTGGTGGATAAGAAGCTGGACATGAGCCGGCAATGTGTGCTCACAGACCAGAAAGCCAATCGCATTCTGGGCTACATCATAAGCAGCATGGCTAACAGGTCAAGGGAGGTGATTCTCCTCCTCTTCTCTGCTCTTGTGAGACCCTACCTGGAGTACTGCATCCAGCTCTGCAGCCCCCAGCATAAGAAAGACATGAACCTGCTCGAGCAGGTCTAGACGAGGGCCACAAAGATTATCAGAGGGATGGAACACCTCCCCTATGAGGACAGGCTGAGAGAGTTGGGGTTGTTTAGCCTGGAGAAGAGAAGGCTCTGGGGAAACATTATAGCAGCCTTTCAATAATTAAAGGGGGCTTATAAGAAAGATGGGGACAGACTTTTGCAGGGCCTGTTGTGATAGGACAAGGGGTAATGGTAAAACTAAAAGAGGGTAGACTCAGACTAGATATAATGAAGAAATTCTTTACTGTGAGGGTGGCGAAACACTGGAACAGGTTGCCCAGAGAAGTTGTGGATGCCCCCTCCCTGGAAGTGTTCAAGGCCAGGTTGGACAGGGTCTGAGCAACCTGATCTAGTTGAAGATGTCCCTGCTCATTGCAGGGGGGTTGGACTAGATGACCTTTAAAGGACCCTTCCAACCAAAACCATTCTATGATTCAGAAGTAAAATACCAGTTCTTCCATGAAAGGTGGAACTAACAGAGCCCTGTGTTGTGTTATTTTAACTCTTATCCTCATTCCCACCTATTATTTTGTTTCCATCAGCAACCTCAAAGCAAAGATAACATATACTGTGGATAGCATGACACTATTTGTTCTCATTGTCTGGCTATCACACACAGAATAATGTTTAAACACCATGTTCTGCCTGCCCTTTCCTCCGCATGGGCATTAATTTGAGTTTCTCTTCTCCAGCCAATTACCAGTTTCTATGAAACTATTAGAATTTTGGTATCTTCAAGACACACACTCTGCTCCTTTCAAACGGGAATTATAATTATCAGGTATACACAGATAGTCAAGTAACCAGTACAACTAAGTTTTATTTCTATAGTAGAGAAAGTTAAAGATAATATATAAGTTGCTGCATTAGGTGCGTCATTTCCTGATATAACTTCTCAGCTATGTAACATTTTCAACACAGGAATCCTAATGACTATTTTTTTACGGGGTCTTTTTTTTTAAAAAAAAAAAAAAACAAACCAGAATATCACCAGTCAAATGTTTAAATATTTAAAAGGTACTTAACACTGGAAAAAACTAGCCAGATATTCTTTTATTGTTTGTTTTAAAATCTTTTCTTCCCTTGACTTCAGCAACTATCCTATCTTCATTCTCCACCTTTTCAAGCTTTGTTTTAACTAGAAGCTCCCCCATGCCTCTGCAATTAAATTGAGAGAACATTTTTTCTTTATATATGATCACCACAAAAGATAATATTCATGTATTACCATCAGTTTAAGTACTGATATTGCAGCATTGTTAGTCTTCATACTTGTTAGTATATCCTGCATGTCTAACAGCAGACAAAAAAATCTTCTTCCCTTAAAGTAACAGAACACAGGGACCAGCTACTGATTTATGCAGAAATCTGCTCTTGACTATGTTCACAAGCACCTAAACCAGGAAAGTAAAATTAGGTACTTTTTCTGCATTTGGGCAAGACCTTCCTTGCTAGTTTGCACAAGCAAATCAGAAACAACAACTTTAGTGCAAAAGATATTTACTAAATAGACCTCTTTTATATATGGGAAGATTAACAACTCATTATACAGATAAGTAGTAAAGGATGCATCTAGTGTCCCACATAAATTACAAACTACTGGAGGATATACTCCAGTAATGTCTAACTTACCTGTTTAGCAAACAGTACCTTGCCAGCTGAAAAGACAGGTACTCAGAAGGAACTTTTAGGACAAAAGACCATTCCCTTATCTGCAGAGACTGTTGAAGGAAAATCTTTTACGTAAAAATCTCTCAGAATCAGACTTAAGCATGCAAAAAGTGCAATTAGCTCATGAATTGCCACAGGCCATATGGATTTAGCTTACTTATTCCACATGTGGTGCATGCCCCACTGATATTTTCTTTTAAGGGTTTCATGGTCATTCATTTCTTACACTGAAGTAAAATATGAACACTTCAAAAATGATAATGAATATCCAGCAGTTATACATTTTGTTCTCCTTCCAGGAAATGGACATAATGCACATACACAGGACAGCAACATGTTGTCTTCATTTAGCCCACAACCAGGGCTAAACAATAACAGTTTTTCTCTCACCCAATGTCCTTTCCCCAACCAAGGAAGGAAATTGGGAAAAAGAGGGAGACTCATGGGTTAAAATTAAACAGATTTAATAAAATCAAGAAACCAATATCAACGATAACACAAAACACACAAAAGTATACTTAGCTACAGAGTTGCAGCAGGTTGTTCCAGGAATACCAATGAGGGGGAATGAGAGAGAGAGAGAGAGAGAGAGAGAGACTGACCTGCATTTAACTGCTAATGGCCCTGATCACCATGGCTGGCCACAAACTGAAACAAAATCCCAATGAAACCAGGACACATGTATGAACCAACTGCCTCAGAAACAAGTTCTTTAGAAGATCTTTAAGCTTAAGCATCAAATGTAAGCATCAAATACAGCCATTTGATGTTTTACACAGACAAGCAATTTTTGTAAGAAATGCGAGTGACAATTTGGCAAAATGTTCATAATCTACAGCTTTTTCACAGATTCCCTCACAAGTTTAGCTCCTACTTCTCTTCTACAAGGAAGTCCAGATGCCAAAATTAAACTCAAGATTCTAGCAAACCAACAAGGTTAGTGAGCCAACTATATATGGGAGGATTCCTCACTAGGTATGGCCTATATTCATCTATGTTATAGTCAAAGTAAAGAGCCACCATTGACTTGGGGTGATAGAAGACAAGTGCAGCTATTAAGGTCCAAATAATTCCATATCACAATCAATACCTTAAACTACACCTAAGAAGAATAGATCTTTCTCACACAGGGATATGCAGTTTTAAAATAGTGTAACGTAACAAAACCCAGCTATTTTTAAAGGGCAAAGCTATCTAACTTCAGCAGCTATTCTACAGGATAATCTGCTTGGCTAAGCAAAAGATGTCAGACACTCTTTATCAGCATTCCTATTGTCCTTTAGTCTTTTCACCCATTTCCTCTCTGTCAGTTATCACTCCTGCGTTACTGCTATTCTTTTCTCTTCAAGGGTCATAAAGTGTTGATATATTGAATAGAAGGAATCAAAATTTTACATATACTAAAACACTAAGATGAGCTTATTACTTACTCAAATTCTGTGGCATAATATTTGAAGCAGCCTATTAGCAAATCTCCAAGGCTTGATCCATTTTTTGAGAGGTAATGAGGAATGGTACATGGAGCTTGATGAACAAGATGCAACTGCATAGCAGTATTAAAAGATTCCTGTCAAAACAATATCAGAGAGTATATATATATACACACACACACACAGAGACTTAATCTAGGTGCATATAGTTTTCACAACAAAAAAAGCTGCCCATCATTTGCTTATTAGAGGTTCAAGGATACATGCAAGCAAACGGCTCTATTTCTCTTATACTCCTCTGTTGGATACTAGTTACTCCCCCTGAGCTCAGGTAAAATCATCTTGCACAGGAGTGTCCAAGACCATCCCTTGCCTTCTATTTGCTAAATAATTTTAACATGGGAGAATCTCTGAGCTGGACTTGTTTACATGCTAGTAAAACCACATGAGCGGAAGTTGAGTAAGGTAGCCTGCACTGAGCTGGCTGCAGTTGAACTGAGATATGGTAGGTGAAGCTAATGCACTTATCGCCAAGTTCTCTTAACCGTGGTACAGAAACACTCAATCCAAAAGGAAGGCCTGACTTATTTTTCCCCATAGCATAGAGTTAAACTTGCATGTCAAACCCACTAGCTCTAATATGAACCTGCATCCTCCCACATAATGAGTTCAAAGAGTGCAGGTAGCACCTCCTCTAGCCAGCCTATCTGAAAGAATGTTATACAGAAAACCTGAATACACAGAATGCAGCATTTAAGCTGAAGTATGCTTTTCCTTGGGGGAAAAAAAAATAAATGTCAGGTTTTCTATAAAGGAAAGCCACCTTTAAAAGGAATATACACAAGACTAAATTAACATAGTTTTAGATTTGCTATACTGTTTGGGTGTCCATCGTATCGTTTAGGTTCTTCTGAGAGACTGGGGTACATGGAGGAGAACATACATCTATTGCTAGCTAGAGAAACTATTTTTAAAACCTGGTAATACCAGGATACTACATTTTACAGCAGTGTCATGTATTTTAAGGAAAACAAACCCAAGATACACAAGAGCAAGTTTTACATTCACATAAGGACATACATTTATGTAAATTTAGGGACCCATTCAGTCATTATTGTATCTCCCCTCCCACCCCTTTGTTGTTTTAATGAGTAGTATCGGACACAACTCTCAAACTTTATAGTACTAGAACATCACTGGAAGGACTATACACTGTAATTCTATTTCCACATTCACAGCAGGCAATGCTTCCTCTGAGAAAAGTATGGTTAGTGATCAAACCAGTAGGATTGGAAAGTTTTGGACTCCTGTCCTCTTTTGCCAATTCTAGCAAAGCTTCTTGGAACCTTGCGCAACACCTTCTGGGAAAAAAAAATAAGCCATTCTTCCAGCCGTGAAAAATTTGAGGTCTTGTTCTCACATGATAAATTTGCATATAAAATATTATTATAGTTAGCAGAGCTCAGATTTTAACAGCTTACAATCCAACAGAACACACCAAAAACATGGAGACAGACATCAAAAGCAGATATGCAGCATACATATAAAGATCTGAAAGGGGAACAGTTGTTCATACATTATACACAGTTTTAACTCTAATGTTAATCAGGTAACTGGAGTGAAAGTCACTCCTTGCCCATGCCCACAGAAAGTTGTGGAAGAGTCACAAATGACCTAATTTAGTATTACCAGTATAACAGCTCATAAGGAAATGGGCACAGGGGGAAAAAAGGAATGAGAACAAGGGCTGCTGACCTCAAACAATACAAAACGGAAATGCAATGAAATTATTACAACAGATGTCTACTAACACTAATAAGTAAATGTTTGGAGGCAACAGACATTTTTGAAAAGGAGAACAAGATTTCTTTTATGTTTTGAATGTTCAAATGCCTGATAACTTCTCAACTGCAAGAAAAATCTGCCACCACAGCAAGGTTGGCATACTGAGCAGCTAAAAGGCTAGACTTTGTGATATTATTTTTCAGAATAATAAATAAGCTATTTTCTTTAGCACTTTAACAAGCTTAGAGGGGATTTTGCTTTTTCTTATAAATCTTGACCTTAAGTACATTTTGTTTACATTTTATATATTAATCAAGATTAATTCTGATCCTGAAAGCTGCCTGGCAGAAAAGGACCTGGGGGTATTGGTCAATAGCTGGCTGAACATGAGCCAGCAGTGTCCCCAGGTGGCCAAGAAGGCCAACAGCATCCTGGCTTGTATCAGAAATAGCGTGGCCAACAGGACTAGGAGAGTGATGGTCCCTCTGTACTCGGCACTGGTGAGGCCACACCTTGAATACTGTGTTCAGTTTTGGGCCCCTCACTTCAAGAAAGACTTTGAGGTGCTGGAAAGAGTCCAAAGAAGGGTAACGAAGCTGGTGAAGGGTCTAGAGAACAAGTCTTATGAGGAGCAGCTGAGGGAACTGGGGTTGTTTAGTCTGGAGAAAAGGAGGCTCAGGGGAAACCTTATCACTCTCTACAACTACCTGAAAGGAGGTTGTAGCAAGATGGGTGTTAAGTCTCTTCTCCCAAGTAACAAATGATAGGATGAGAGGAAAGAACCTCAAGTTGTGCCAGGGGAGGTTGAGATTGGATATCAGGAAAGCTTTCTTCACTGAAAGGTTTGTCAAGCATTGGAACAGGCTGCCCAGGGAAGTGGTGGAGTCACCATCCCTGGAGGTATTTAAAAGACATGTAGATGTGCTGCTTCGGGACATGGTTTAGTGGTGGACTTGGCAGTGCTAGGTTAACAGTTGGACTTGATGATCTTAAATGTCCTTTCCAATCAAAACGATTACATGATTCTTATTAATGTTTGCACATCATTTGAAGAAGAAAAAAGTAAATCACCTGGTAACAGTTACACCAATAGCTGTGGCAAGCGGAAAAGAAAGCACAGAGGCAAGGGCCACAAGCCGAAAGGCCTAAGGCTCCTTTATTGTTATTCTACTACCCTATTTAAATGCTACAATGCAGGAGCCGGACTATGCAGTTCAAGATAACATCAACATTCACACGCTAAGCACTCATCACCCATTCTGGGAAGAGCCACAGTGTTCTGGGCTCAAAACATCAACAACCATTCCTTGTTTTCAGTTCTGTGTTCAGAACTGACCTTCAACACGTTTACTACTTTCATGCCTCAAAGGGCCCTGTGAACTGGTCTCGGCTCCTTTATCTTAAAAGCAAGCAAGAACTATTCTCAATGCAGCATTCCCAAGCGAATCCTCTGCTCTTCAAGTAAAGCACAGCTGTTTGCAGGCTTATGGTCTTCCACAAATAGCAAAAGACAAAATATCAAATATCATTGTAATAAAACTTATTGGGGGGGGGGGGAGGAAGAGAAGTACATGTATGCTTCTGTGTGTGTGTATACTTACATACAGGAAAAAAAGGAAAGAGCAAGAGGATATCAAATACAATTTTATCCAAAGATATTTTCTCAATAAGATTTTTTGGAAGTTAATGAAATGTTAAGTTTAAAACTCACTCTGCAAGGTTTTGCAAATCACAAATCTGTATTTTGAAAAGGGCAATTATGATAGAAGCAAAGTCCCGATAAAGGCATTTTTCAGGATGTGTAGTTTGTCTGTTTCTTCAGTGAATTTACAACTTACAAAAGTCATGCAAGCACCAGTGATAAATCTGAAAGACTCCTCACCTGAGGAGCAGGAAACGTACCACATTCCAAAGATTCCCATCTATGGCAGAAGAGATACAATTCCTAAACTGCATTAGAAGGCTAGTTTCCAAGTCTTCATCTAGTAATTAGGATTAAAACTCTTGAATTCTGAAATCGAAAATTATGATGTTTAAATTCCCCCCCCATCAAGTTCAATTTCATGAAATCTGCAGTTCCAAGTTTTACCATTTATATTAAGTACATTTACCTCACAAAGGTCAGGCAAATCTAAGTTTTCCTTACTCAAAGGCATTTGCCTTCAAAAAATAAATTTAATATTGTATAGACTAATACATTTATAATAATATTATAATATTATAAGTGCTCTAGTAAAAACGCAAGTTAGTCTATAGCATCTAGTCATTAAAAAACCCACCTAGTTTAAGAGACACACATAGTTATAAATAATTCCCATCTCTACTTGCTTTAGTGGTTATACCACTATGAAAATAACTCTTAAAAAGACAACTAAAAGTACCACAAAATAGAAGGCATAACTAAAACTACTTTTCTGGAAGAAAAGTTTTGGTTTTTTTTTTTTTTTTTTTACACTAACTTAAATTATCTAAAGCAAATTGTTAATCAGGTGTTTCTGATAATGGTAGTCAACTTATATTTTTTAAAACACTGCAGGTTGCTGATCACCACATGTAGGGAAAAAAAAAAAGTGTTCCATCTTTCTGAAATACAGCAAGTTATTTATAGAGGAAATTACTATTACCAGATTAGAGTTTTGGTTCTGTTCATGTCCAAACCCAAATTAATTATTATTTAAAGTTGGGTATGAGGAAGATTTCATGGAAACTTCTGTCAAGATATATATATCAATAACCAACAATGTAGATTAAGGTCATTTCTTAACAAAGCAATCACTCAGTGTCCACCGAACAAGAGATCAGACCAGCCACAGGATACCTAGGTTCATTTTTCTGCTTTGCCACAGACAACCCATGAAACTCCATTAGCCTCCCCCTGCCTCCATTCATCTATTGTAAGACAGGGATAACGGTACTTTTCTTTCTGCCAGAGGGACTCAGGGAATAACTAGATAAACAGAACAAGGTACAGATTATAGATTCTTGTGTCAGGTCTGGCTGAGATGGAGTTAATTTTCCTCATAGAGCTGTGCTTTGTATTGGTAGCTAGAAAGGTATTGATAACACACCAGTGTTTTGGCTACTGCTGAGCAGTGCTGGCACAGCATCAAGGCTGTCTCTCCAACATTCCTCACTCACTCACCCAGTAGGCTGGGGGTGGGCAAGATCTTGGGAGGGGACATAGCCAGGACAACTGACTCAAACTGACCAAAGGGATATTCCATACCATATAACATCATGCTCAGCAATAAAAGCTAAGAGAAAGGAAGAGGACAGGGGGCATTGGTTATTATGACGTTTGTTTTCCAGAGCAACTGCTACATGTACTGAAGCCCTACTTCCCAGGAAGTGGCTGGACATAGCCTGCTGATGGGAAGTAGAGAACAAATCTTTTGTTTTCCTTTGCTTCCATGCACAGCCTTTGCTTTTTCTTTATTAAATTGCCTTTATCTTGACCCACAAAGTTTTTTTTCCATCTTATTTCCCCAGGAGTGGAGTGATAGAGCAGCTTGGTGGGCACTTGGCATCCAGCCAAGGTCAACCCACCACAATTCTGCACATAAGTGACGTGCGGAAAACAGACTCCACAACCGGCAAGGTTGTAAAGTAGGTATGTTTATTCAGCGCTGGGCAGCACGGGGGGTAGTCCCACCAAAATCGTGCGCCCCGGTTTGGCAGATTCCCAGAGAATATATACCATAAAGTTATACATAGTCATAGGATTTCCGAGAACTCATTTACATAGCCATGAGATATGCAAATGTCCGTTCGCATGCGCAGTTGTTTTTCCTGGTGGTCCTCAGGGGTCTTCAGATGAAGGCCAGTAGTCTTCCTCACTGTGTTCGCTGACTGACCCCTGCTTCTGCGCAAACTCAGTCCGGGGATCACGTAGGCCACGTCCTTTGAGGTAGCTGTTGCAATTCCCTTATCTCCATGTTCCCGTGCATCTGCCCCTCCCAAGGCCCAGCCATCTGAAGTGAGGTTACCACTCTCCAAATTGTAAAGGCTTCCCTTTGTTTAGTTGAGCACCCAGGACAGTCGAGTAATTAAAGTATTTACAACATCCCCCTTGCCCTTGGGGTCCCAACGTTTCATAAGGGAGGTTGGTAATAAAACAGAATTACAAAGCACCCTTGAAATTAGCTTAGTTTCAAGTAGGCCTTCCTGTAGGTTTTCCCTTAACTTGCTCTAGAAGGCAAGAAATTCAGCTTCTTTTAAAACCAGTCCCCAATTTGCTTGCTGTGTCTTTGCATCGTGCTATCTTAAGAAATGGAAAAGAAATTCAGGATCTGACTGAGAAACAAATATAAATGAGCTACCCATTATTTCAAAATACCCCAGAAAAAGGGACCCCAAAATCTTTTTTTTTGTTAGATCTTGTCCTCGTTTAGCCCGCACCCAGGGCTAAACAATAAATGGTTTTTCTATCACCCAATGTCCCTTCACCAAAATAAGGGAGGGAATTGGAAAAAGGAGGGAGACTTGTACGTTGAAGTTGAACAGATTTAATGAAATAAAGAAATCAATATAATGACAACACAAATTATTCTGGTCTTGTAGCTTGCAGTAATAACTACAAAGCATGAGCAAATGTCAGTACCCAAAGAAACCATATATTTTTCTTGTGGTTGTAGCTATTCAAAGCTGTGTCTCTGTTCTAATACTAAACATAAATGCTGCTTCTCCCCTTCTGAAACAAACCACTCTACTTACAGTCTGTTGGACTTTTTTTTTCCAAATCAAATTTGCAGCACTCTCTGCAGTTTGAAAATACTTCTGCGCTTTGAAGGAATCTGCTTGTTTTAAATTGTAGGTGCTGTGTAAAAGAGACATACTTACCTTGAGTGAGAAACAAAAGGTAGATTTTGTGACTTGGTATCCCTACTGCAGATGTGAAAGGTGAGGAGTCCTGGAAAGCCACCAGATCTGAACACCTGTGTATTCTGTTGCCATGGGGGAGTCTCCAGCTGGCACCGAGCTGATGTTTTGCAACTGCTAGTTTAGAGGGAGTGTTGGAGCATATCAGATGTGGGGTTGGATTCTGGGGCTTCCTGGCCCTCCAGACAGATGAGGTAGATAAGAGTAGCCCACAAAATGCGTTGATTGTTTCTGAAGCTTATATAGAACTCTCCTCTGAGTCATGACTTTCACATATAAGCTCTGGAGAACCTGTGGTGGCTTAGGCCACTACTGCTTCTGGTTGTTTGGCCTGTGTATTTGCCAGAGGTGAACATTGCTGCAACTGGGAGTCAGAAGGTACTGTGTGCATCAGTCTCAAGTGTTCCAGAGCAGCCTGGTGTATTAGCTTAAATCCAGATGGAGATGGGTCTCCACTAGTGCACTGGATTGTGAACTTTAGGGACTCTAGCATGAGCACATTTTTGTTTCTGCTTCCTCAGCTTCATGAGCGGTCATATCCTACAAAGGGATGGGGCAGAAGATGGGATGGTGCTTACTGTAGCTACTTCACGGATGGGAGTCAGTCCTTGGACAGACACAATTTGCTTCACCCTTTGAGTTTCTAGTAGTTCATTATATGGTGGGGCTTCTTCAGCACGTGTCACCTCCTTTCCTGGTGGCATTCCGAAGTCTTTGCCTTCTGGCCAGTCCATGATCACTTCTACGATTCCTGGGCGATTAGGGTTTCCTATTCGAGCCCTCTGTGTAATTAATGCAGTCCGTTTACTCCATGTAGCATCAGTTGCATGATGGGTAGTAGGAACCTTACCCTTGAACATCCAGCCTAGTACTGGTAATCGGGGTGCCAGGAGAAGCTATGCTTCAGTACCGATTACCACTGAAGCAGCTCTAACTCCTTCATATGCTGCCACTATCTCTTTTTCAGTTGGAGTGTAATTGGCCTCGGAGCCCTTGTATCCTCAACTCCAAAACCCTAGGGGTCGACCTCGAGTCTCCCCTGGTACTTTCTGCCAGAGGCTCCAGGTAGGACCATTGTCCCCAGCTGCGGTATAGAGCACATTTTTAACATCTTGTCCCGTACAGACTGGTCCAAGGGCCACTGCATGCACAAGCTCTTGTTTACTCTGTTCAAACTAGGCAACTAGGAAAGCTAAGGCCTCCTTGGAATTAAACCTTGCAAGAGAGGTCAAGGACAACAGAAAGGGCTTCTTCAAATACATTGCAGGTAAAGCCAACACTAGAGGCAATGTAGGCCCACTGATGAATGAGGTGGGGGCCCTGGAGACAGAGGATAAAAAGAAGGCGGAGTTACTGAATGCCGCCTTTGCCTCTGTCTATACTGCTGGAGGCTGTCCTGAGGAGCCCCGGACCCCTGAGGCCCCAGAAGAAGTCAGGATAGAGGAGGAATCTGTCTTGGTAGATGAGGGCTGGGTCAGGGACCAATTAAGCAATATGGACATCCATAAATCCATGGGCCCTGATGGGATGCATCCGCGGGTGCTGAGGGAGCTGGCGGAAGTCATTGCTAGGCCACTCTCCATCATCTTTGATAAGTCGTGGGCATCGGGAGAGGTGCCTGAGGACTGGAGGAAAGCGAATGTCCCTCCAGTCTTCAAAAAGGGCAAGAAGGAGGACCCGGGTAGCTATAGACCGGTCAGCCTCACCTCCATCCCCGGAAAGGTGATGGAACAACTTGTCCTTGGTGCTGTCTCTAGGCACATCAAGGACAGGGGGATCATTAGGGGCACTCAGCATGGCTTCACCAAGGGGAAGTCATGCTTAACCAACTTGATAGCCTTTTATGAGGACGTAACCCGGTGGATAGATGATGGTAAAGCTGTGGATGTGGTCTATCTCGATTTCAGTAAGGCGTTTGACACGGTCTCCCACAGCATCCTCGCAGCTAAACTGAGGAAGTGTGGTCTGGATGATCGGGTAGTGAGGTGGATTGTGAACTGGCTGAAGGAAAGAAGCCAGAGAGTGGTGGTCAATGGGACAGAGTCCAGTTGGAGGCCTGTGTCTAGCGGAGTCCCTCAAGGGTCGGTACTGGGACCAGTTCTATTCAATATATTCATTAATGACTTGGATGAGGGAATAGAGTGCACTGTCAGCAAGTTCGCTGATGACACAAAACTGGGAGGAGTGGCTGACACAACGGAAGGCTGCGCAGCCATTCAGAGAGACCTGGACAGGCTGGAGAGTTGGGCGGGGAGAAATTTAATGAAATATAACAAGGGCAAGTGTAGAGTCCTGCATCTGGGCAAGAACAACCCCATGTACCAGTACAAGTTGGGGACAGACCTGTTGGAGACCAGCGTAGGGGAAAGGGACCTGGGGGTCCTAGTGGACAGCAGGATGACCATGAGCCAGCAGTGTGCCCTTGTGGCCAAGAAGGCCAATGGCATCCTGGGGTGTATTAGAAGGGCTGTGGTTAGCAGGTCAAGAGAGGTTCTCCTCCCCCTCTACTCTGCCCTGGTGAGGCCACATCTGGAATATTGTGTCCAGTTCTGGGCCCCTCAGTTCAAGAAGGACAGGGAACTGCTAGAGAGAGTCCAGCGCAGAGCCACGAAGATGATTAAGGGGGTGGAACATCTCCCTTATGAGGAGAGGCTGAGGGAGCTGGGTCTCTCTAGCTTAGAGAAGAGGAGACTGAGGGGTGACCTCATTAATGTTTATAAATATGTAAACATGCAGTTAGTTTCAGAAAATGCAGTTACTTAGAAGGGACTTAGCTGAAAGTAAAAATCACTGAAAGGAAAATTGGCCTGGTTTAGTCCAAACCAGGACAGAGTTGCACTTGTTTAAAGTATAAACATGAATTAAATGTTCATTTGTAAGACTGGAGAAGGGTATTTTATGCATGTGTCTATAGATACCTATAAAAAATGGCAAGATACTATGCTGATGTTACCACTGTAAACTTTTTTGAAGGAAGAATCTTGTACAGTCAGAGTTAAACTCATTATACATCAAGATATTAAAATGTAAAGATTTTTTGGATGCACGCTTGTGTTCCTTTCCAGTGTGTAAGGTGGAATGAGAATATGCATAAGCATCATGTAGCTCAAATATAAAGCATGTTGCTGAATGCTAGTGTTTCCTTGAGAAATCAACCAACCAAAGTAAAGATTAGAGATCTGTCCTGGTTTCATTGGGATTTGTTTTCAGTTTGTGGCCAGCCATGGTGATCAAGACCCTCAGCAGTTAAATCCAGGGCAGCTGACCCTGGCTGGCCCACAGGTGTATTCTGTATCATTAACATCAAGTTCACTATAAAAGAGAGAGGGCTTGCTGAGAAAAGGTGGGGTTCTTTTTCCTCCCTTCCTCCCTTCCTCCCTTCCTCCCTTCCTCCCTTCCTCCCTTCCTCCCTTCCTCCCTTCCTCCCTTCCTCCCTTCCTCCCTTCCTCCCTTCCTCCCTTCCTCCCGCAACTTGCTGGTGCTCTGTAGGTAAGTATAGCTTTCTCTCTTTTGTGTTGTCACTTATATTGATTTCTTTATTTCATTAAATCGTTTAAATTGAATCTACAAGTCTCCCTCCTTTTCCTTATTTTGGTGAAGGGACATTGGGTGATAGAAAAACTGTTTATTGTTTAGCCCTGGGTGCAGGCTAAATGAGGACAAGCTGTTATCTTATTAATCACATCCCTTGGGATCTGATGGTGGCCATCTTGCCACTTGATCCTTAAAAACTGGATCTCTTTTGCAGGTCCCTTGACCTTACCTCATTTGATGGCAAAACCAGCTTCTAGAAGGATGTGAATTACTTTTTCCCCTTTCTCAAAAACTTCCCCTGTTGTATCACCCCATACAATGATGTCATCAATGTACTGCAGGTGTTCCAGAGCTCCACTCTTCTCCAGTGCAGTCTGGATCAGTCCATGGCAAATTGCAGGGCTATGTTTCCACCCCAGGACAGTTGATTCCAGGTGTATTGGATGTCTCTCCAGGTGAAGGCAAACTGTTGCCTACACTCCACTGCCAAAGCAATGGAGAAAAAGGCATTTGCTATGTCAATCATGGCATACCACTTTGCTGCCTTTGACTCCAGTTTGTAATGGAGTTCTAACGTGTCCGGTACAGCAGCAATCAGTGGTGGTGTTACTTTGTTCAGGCCACGATAGTCCACAGTTAGTCTCCACTCCCCATTAGACTTTCACGCTGGCCCTATGGGACTGTTGAAGGGGGAGCACATTTTGCTGATCACGCCTTGGTTCTCCAGTTGACAGATGAGCTCATGGATGGGGATCAGTGAGTCTCTACTGGTACGATATTGTCGTCAGTGGACCATTGTAGTAGCAGTAGGCACCTTTTGCTCCTTGACCCTCAACAGCCCCACAATAGAAGGGTCCTCTGATAGACCAGGCAGGGTAGACAGCTGTTTCATTTCTTCTGTCTCCACAGCTGCTACACTAAATGCCCACCAGTATGCCCCCAGGTCCTTGAAATACCCTCTTCTCAGGTAATCTATACCAAGAATGCATGGGGCATCCGGGCCAATCACACTAGGGTGCATGTGTCACTCAGTCCCAGTCAGACTCACTTTAGCTTCCACCACAGTCGGCTCTTGGGAGCCCCCCTGTCATGCCAGAGATACAAATCCATTCTGTCCCTTTATAGTTTGACAGCATTATGGTTGTCACAGTTTAAAGCTGTGCCGGCTATTAAACCGGTGGCAGACACTCTCTAACCCATCTATATGTTGCATCTCTCCCTTGATGACCTGAAGTGTCATGAGCCCACCAAGCTAAAAATAGTTCACCTTTATGTTCCCAGTCCAAATCTATTTGGAATACTTTAGCAGCCCGATCTGCTTGTTGGTTGTTTTGATGCTCCTCAGTTGCCAGACTTTTAGGTACGTGAGCATCTACATGACGTACCTTCACAACTAGTTTCTCTAGCTAGGCCGCAATGCCTTGCCCCAATTCAGCAGCCCAAACAGGTTTACCTCTGTGCTGCCAGTTGCTTCGCTTCCACTGCTTTAACCACCCCCACATGGCATTTGCCACCATCCATGAGTCAGTATAGAGATACAGCCTTGGCCACTTTTCTCATTCAGCAATATCTAAAGCCAGCTGGATGGCTTTTACCTCTGCAAATTGACTCGATTCATCTTGTCCTTCTGTGGATTCTGTGACTTGTCTTACAGGACTCCATACAGCAGCTTTCCACTTCCGATGTTTTCCTACAAGACGGCAGGATCCATTGGTGAACAGGGCATACTGTCTCTCATCCTCTGGTAGTTCATTATACAGTGGGTCTTCTTCAGCATGTGTCACTTCCTCTTCTGGTGGCATTTTGAAGTCTTTGCCTTCTGGCCAGTCCCTGATCACTTCTAAGATTCCTGGGCGATTAGGGTTTCCTATTTGAGCCCTCTGTGTAATTAATGCAATCCATTTACTCCATGTAGCATCAGTTGCATGATGAGTAGTAGGAACCTTACCCTTGAACATCCAGCCCAGTACTGGTAATCGGGGTGCCAGGAGGAGCTCTGCATCTGTACAGATTACCTCTGAAGCAGCTCTAACTCCTTCATATGCTGCCAGTATCTCTTTTTCAGTTGGAGTGTAGTTGGCCTCGGAGCCCTTGTATCCTCGACTCCAAAATCCTAGGGGTCGACCTCGAGTCTCCCCTGGCACTTTCTGCCAGAGGCTCCAGGTAGGACCATTGTCCCCAGCTGCGGTGGAGAGCACATTTTTAACATCTTGTCCCATACGGACTGGTCCAAGGGCTACTGCATGCACAATCTCTTGTTTACTCTGTTCAAAAGCCTGTCATTGTTCAGGGACCCACTGAAAATCATTTTTCTTTCTGGTCACCTGATAAAGAGGGCATACAATCTGGCTGTAATCTGGAATATGCATGCTCCAGAAACCCACAACATCTAAAAAGGCTTCTGTTTCCTTTTTGTTAGTTGGTGGGGACATAGCTGTTATTTTGTTGATCACCTCTATCGGGATCTGGCGACGCCCATCTTGCCATTTAATCCCTAAAAACTGGATCTCCCGGGCAGGTCCCTTGACCTTGCCTCTTTTTATGGCAAAACCAGCTTTCAGAAGAATTTGGATTATTTTCTCCCCTTTGTCAAAAACTTCTGCTGATGTATCACCCCATACAATGATGTCATCAATGTATTGCAAATGTTCTGGAGCTCCAGCCTTTTCCAGTGCAGTCTGGATCAGTCCATGGCAAATGGTAGGACTGCGTTTCCACCCCTGGGGCAGTCGATTCCAGGTGTACTGGATACCTCTCCAGGTAAAAGCAAACTGTGGCCTGCACTTTGGTGCCAAGGGAATAGAGGAAAACGCGTTAGCAACGTCTATGGTGGCGTACCACTTGTCTGCCTTTGACTCCAGTTCGTATTGAAGTTCTAACATGTCTGGCACGGCAGCACTCAGCAGTGGCGTAACTTCATTTAGGCCACGATAGTCTACAGTTAATCTTCATTCTCCATTAGACTTTCTTACTGGCCATACAGGACTGTTAAAGGGTGAGCAAGTCTTGCTAATCACTCCTTGACTTTCTAATTGTCTAATCAGTTTATGAATGGGGATCAGGGAGTCTCGATTGGTGCGATATTGTTGTCGGTGCACCGTGGTAGTAGCAATTGGCACCTGTTGTTCTTCAACCTTCAGCAACCCCACAACAGAAGGATCCTCTGAGAGGCCAGGCAAGGCAGACAGCTGTTGAATGTCCTCAGTCTCTACAGCTGCTATACCAAAGGCCCATCTATACCCTTTTGGGTCCTTAAAATACCCTCTCTTGAGGTAGTCTATGCCAAGGATGCACGGAGCATCTGGGCCAGTCACAATGGGGTGCTTTTTCCATTCATTTTTAGTTAGGCTCACTTTGGCCTCCAATACAGATAACTTCTGAGATCCCCCTGTCACTCCAGAAATACTGATGGATTCTGTCCCTTTATGATCCGATGGTATTAGGGTGCACTGTGCACCAGTGTCTACCAGGGCTCGATACCTTTGTGGTTTTAATGTGCAAGGCCATCGAATCCACACAGTCCAGTAAACTCGGTTGTCCCGCTCCTCCATCTGGCTAGAGGCAGGGCCCCCCAAATTAAAGAATGGATTCGTGCTGCTCACGGGGATTGGACTTTCATTTCCCCTATTCACATTTGGGAAATAGGGATCTGAGGCCCACCTACCCTGACTGGAGTCCTGCTCACTGGTAACTGGAGCAGCCATCCTCCTAGGAAAATTCTCTCTGGTATTTCTTTTAGCTTGCAACTCACGTACTCGTGCCTGTAGGGTACTGGTAGGTTGTCCATGCCATCTGCTCATGTCCTCCCCATAATCACGCAGGGCAAACCACAGGATACCTCGTGACGCGTTCCGTTTCCTTTGAGCCGGTCCTGTAGGAGGGTGTTTTCTCCTAACGGCTGCAATGCGGGCCTGTGTAGGTAGAGAGTCAGGTTTATCCTCTATCCTGGACAGTTTGTCCGACAGTATGTCTGACAATTTGTCCGACATTTTGTCCAGCAGTTTTTCAAATAAGATCTTGTTTTGCTTGGTCAGTTGTTTAAATGTGTCCTGGTTTTCCTTAATCAGTTTTTCCACAGCCGAGACACAGGCCTGCAGTGGGGAAGAAATACTATCTTCATACTGTCGCATACAGTTAGCCATTTTACCCACACTAGGTCATGCCATAGCATCTTTTCCCCATACTAATATTGGCAGTGTATGGGTGTATGCCAGTGGAGCACTCTTCACAACCTTCCGGAACATGGATCGGTTGCATTCCACTTCATCAGGATCTACAGGATCTACAATTTCCCGTGGGTGTCTATAAATGATCTCTCGCACAGCTAGTTCTCTAAGGTAGTTAATACCTTTTTCTATAGCAGTCCATTTGCTTGGGCAGCTCAGAACATCATCTTTATAGCGATACCTGCTCTTTATATGGCTGACAAGAGTCATCTCCAGAGACTGATGGTGTTTGGCTTTTCACAAGCGCCTTATCAATACCACTGTCTCTGGACAGGGATCCCGTCTGGCTTCTCTACCATCCAATTCTATGCTATCCGCCCCATTATCCCAGCATTGGAGCAACCAGGTAATACTTGGCTCACCTTCATGATGGCTGAAGTCTTTCCTTATATTTCAAAACTCCTTCAGAGATAGGGAGTGGTAGGTTATCTCTACGTCCGAGTCTTCCTCTTGTGATGGTTCTCCTTTAGAAGGACCTTTCTTGTGTGATGGGTCTGCTTTAAAAAGACGATCAAGGATACCCCCATCTGTGTCAGGCCCTGACTCTGCCTGAGAAGGGCCCTCACCTGTGTCAGGTGATGGCTCTGCCTTAGAAGGCTCTGAGTCATCATCCTTCACTTCATGAGCTGATTTCTTTTGGTATTTGTTCCTGGTTACAGGGGCGATTGGTACTGGCACAGATTGATCCTCTGGTCCCGAAATAGGCATCTATTTTGGCACTGAGCACCAGTAGCAAATGGGGTTAGAATCACCGTGGCAGGCACCAGAGTTGGTGTAGCTGCAGTGCCCATCATTGAAGATAAAGTAACTACAGCGCCTGTTGTCAGAGTTGGAGTGGCTGCAGGATCTGTTGTTGGAATTGGAGTAGCTGCAGTACCCGTTGTTGGGGTTGCAGTGGCCGCAGCGTCTGTTATTGGAGTTTGAGTAGACGCAGTGGCTGCCGTGGGAGTGCTGAGACACACTGGGGTCTCAGTAGCTGCAGTGGCCATCTTGGGGGGGGGGGGGGGGGGGGGGGGTAGCAGCTGTGGTGCAGGCTGCTGGGGTTTGAGTAGATGCAGCTGCTGTCTTGGGGGGTGCAGCAGTGGTGCTTATTTCCAGGGTTTGAGTGGATGTAGCAGCTGTAGTGACAGCACACGCTGTAGGAGCTGAGGTGGCTGCATAACACCTACACCTGCACCAATATTTAATTTTATACCACACCTGAAACACATTCAGGACAACCAATAATAAAAACATGCCATTTAGATAACCCCATCTAAAATTAAAAAAAAAATCTAGCGGAATCAGCTGGGCAGAAAAGGGGAAGGTACTATTTCCCAAAGTAAAATTGAAAGTGTTTTTAAAAAAAAAAGAGCTAAAGGACACCCAGAGTACACAGATGAAGTCACTGCTACTGATTTGCAATTAAAGTTGCCCATTGTTGCATTATAGAGATAAGAGATCAGAATAGTAACAGCCCAGTCTATCACAGCATAAATCAGTATGAAACCCCATAGCAAAACGATACATTTCAAGCAGCGCCCACTGTTAAACCACATGTAAACATTAATAAGCAAGCAATAATACAGCGCATATGGCAGGTAAGGCAACATTGCAATACTCAACTGTGAAAAAACCTCTATAAAGAGACGAGAACACTGTGCTCAAAAGCAACATTATCATGTTAGCTATTTGTTTTAATTTCCAACCCCTCGTGAATCTCAAAGGAAGAAATCTGATACTCTCCTCCCGCCGGAGCTGGGATTCAACTTATCAGAGCAACCAGTGAGAGACCTCTCAAGCCGAGCCCCACGTTGGGCGCCAATAGATCTGTCACGCTTTAAAGCTGGACCGGCTATTAAACCGGTGGCAGACGCTCTCTATTAACCCTCCCCCCGCGCCCTGCCAGAAGGGAAAGGGAAAAGGGAGAGAGACTTACGGGTTGCAAAGTTAAAACAGTTTTAATAAAATAAAAGAATGAAAAAGAGTATAATAATGGAAATAAATAAATATATACAAAACCAAGATCGAGCTCCCCCGATGTCAGTCACGTCACCACTGGCACTGCAGGGCAGGCTCCGGGAAGGCCCAGGCTGGGCCCAGCGATGGACAGGAACTGGATTCAGGGATGCACAGATTGGAATCAGGGGCAGCAGGAAAACAGACAGAGTCCTCTTTGGACACCGGCCATAGCAGAAGGGCGAGAAAGAGAAAAGAAGGGGAGAAGGCAGTGAGACCCTCGTGATCCCCCCCCGCTTTATACAGAGAATGACGTGTATGGGATGGAATACCTTCGTTGGTCAATTTTGGGTCACCTGCCCTGTCCGCTCCTCCCTGCGGGTGCAACCCCCCTTCGGCTCTTCACTCATAAGCAGTGAGGAATTTAGCAGTGACTTTGGTTTCTCTAAGACTAAGTACAGCAAGAGCCTTTCTGCATAACATCCCTACCGGTGCCTCAGTGATAACTACAAACTTCGAACATTATCAGTCCTGGAAGCAGACACTGTCTGCAAAACATGCAGTTAGTTTCAGAAAGTGCAGTTACTTAGAGGAGACTTAGCTGAAAGTAAAAATCACTGAAAGGAAAATTGGTCTGGTTTAGGCCAAACCAGGACAATGGTGCATTGTGCATCAATGTCCACTAGAGCCTTATACTGCTGTGGTTCTGATGTGCCAGACCATCAAATCCACACAGTCCAAAAAGCACAGTTGTCCCTCTCCTCCACCTGGCTGGAGGCAGGGCCCTCTATTCCTCAACACAGTGTTCGTTATCAACATCTCAGTTTGAGCAGCTCACGTAGATTTGATACCCATTATTCACACCTGGTAAAGAGGGATCTGAAGCCCATCTACGCTGTCTGGAGAGCTTCCCATTGGAAGCTAGAGCAACAAGTTTCCTGGAATAACCCCCGTTCATAATTGGTTCACCTTGCAACTCACGTACATGTGTCTGTAAAGCCGAGGTAAGTTTTCCATCCCATTTCCTCAGGTCTTCTCCTGGTCACGCAGGAAAAACCACAGGGTGCCTCATGATGTGTACCATCTCTCCTGAGCACGTCTTGCAGGGGAATGCTGTCTCCTGATGGCCGAGACATTCTTCAGTGCAGGCGGGGAGTGAGGTTTGTCCTCCATCTGGGACAATTTTTCCAACACCTTACCAAGCAGTTCTGGGGATTTGTCAGACGGTGTTTCCACAACTGAGACGCTGGCCCATGGGGAAGAAGAGAGACTGTCTGCATATTGCTGCATCCAATTATCTATGTCGCCCACCATTGGTGCCTTGGCACCTCCCCAGCTAAATAATGCTAATGTGTTGGCATACGACTGTGGCGCACTCAGTACCCACTTGCACCACATGGGCCTGGTAACTCTGAGTGCATCTGGATCTAGTGGTGTCTGCGGGTCATCCAGGTCAGCAAAAATTAGCTCCCGCACAGCTATTTCCCTTAGATTCTTAACCCCTCTCTTAATGGTTGTCCACTTGCCTGGGTGGTATATGACATCATCCCTAAAGGGATACCTATTCTTCACACTGTGCAGGAGTCACCACCAGAGAGTGAGGGGCTCTGCACCAGTTGCAAGACCCCTATCAATGCCCACTTCTCTAGCCATTGGTCCCAGCTGCTTGGCTTCTCTACCCTCTAACTCAAAACCATCAGCTCCATTATCCCAGCAGCAGAGCAGCTAAGTAACAAGTTAAACAGATTTAATAAAATAAAGAAACCAATGTCAATAACAACACAAAATTATACTTATCTACAGAGCACTGGGAAGTTGCTCCAAGAACAGCAATTATTGGTAATGAGAAAGAAGGAGAGGAAAATAAAAAGAACCCCATTGCTCCCCCCTCAAGCCCTCCCTTTTATAGTGAACTTGATTGTTAATGATATAGAATACACCTGTAGGCCAGCCCAGGTCAGCTGCTCTGCATTTAACTGCTAAGTGCCTTGATCACCATGGCTGGCCACAAACTGAAACCAAATCCCAATGAAACCAGGACAACAGGACAGAACATGAAACCTTGCATTTAGTACAAATTCACCAGATTTTTCAGTTTATGGTATTGTACACTTTTGCTTTAATAATTTAAACCATTAATATTTGTATAGTACTCTGAAGGCATTTACACAGTTCAAACACTACAAATATAAACGTTTGAATTATTATTACAAAGAAGTCAAAATTACTGATTCTTACAGTTGTTTTCTTTAAATTACATGCTACACAAAACTTAAAATACTACAGCATATGAGCTCTAGGCAAATATAATTAGCACATTTAGTAATTAAAAAAAACACTAGATAAAGCTAGGCGTACAAGAAATTAAAAACAGCTTCAAATGCTTTTAAGCATTAACAATGAAGAGATTAGAAGGTACACAGTACAGTAAAAAAACAGAGAAAAAATAAAGACCATAAAAATTTAGCACAGGTATACCTAAGCAGTTTACTATAGCTTAAAGCTTTTTTTCTGCATCTTGATTATTCTAATTACCCAAGATGGCTGATACCACAGTATTTTCTCCCTGATGTACAGTGTCATCAAATATTCCTATTTCAGCATTATAAGAAGTATATGCAAAAGAAAGAATGGCTTTCTGATACTACTACCTCAGCACAATTATCAGCAACAATAAAAAAAAACATAGACAGGAACATCAAACTATAGCAACTATGAATAAAGAAAAAAATTAAAAAGTGACACATGAAAGGAAAGGAAAGGTAAGGAAGAAGGAATGAGGTATTTCTCTAATTAGTTATAGCATAGAACTATTCAGCAATAGCTCTTCTGTCCCCAGACAAATATTTAAGAGGGTAGCTGTTATTTCTAGGTAATCTTCCTTAGATTAAGGCTCACGAATTGCACTCCTAATTCTGCAGAGGATCAAAGCAAACAGGTTATAAAGGTCATACAACTGTTTAGTTTATTTTGTGTTTGTTAGTATCATTAATGTCTGTGTAACTTATGAAAATCACGGATGGGGAAAGCATATATTGCACAATACAAGTAAAAGGGAAAAAACCCTTCTCTCACAGGTTAGATGGTGCCATAGACAGACAGAAAAAAATCCTAAAGTATTCACATACTCCTCAGGCCTTAGAGCAGCTACAGAACCGTTAGATCACTCCTCATACTAAAGCTTCAACATCATGTCTTCAGCATGTCTTTTTAAACAATCGGTCTACATCATTCAATAGGGAGAACAATAATTAAGTTCAGCACACAGGACTTGAACTTGGGACTTAATTCACCCTTCAGACAAGGTCTCACAGGGTAAGAGATGTTACAGAATCCTTTTACCATAGGGACTAAGAATCAGAACATCAGAATTCTCAGAACATGCTTGGGATATCTTCGAAGAGTATACTATATTAACTAGCAGGACTGCTAAGAATATGATCACAGCTGCTTTAATAATAATTTTATTTTGTTTGTGGGTGTTTAGAAATATGAAAGAGCATCTTACTTCTACAAGACCTTGGATATTTTCCAATTCTCTGCCATAATCATAGAATCATAGAATGGTTTGGGTTGGAAGGGACCTTAAAGATCATCTAGTTCCAACCCCCCTGCCACGGGCAGGGACACCTTTCCACTAGACCAGGTTGCTCAAAGCCCCATCCAACCTGGCCTTAAACACTGCCAGGGAGGAGGCATCCACAACTTCTGTGGACAACCTGTTCCAGTGTCTCACCACCCTCACAGTAAAGAATTTCTTCCTAAGATCTAATCTAAATCTACCCTCTTTCAGTTTAAAACCGTTCCCCCTCATCCTGTCACTACATGCCCTTGTAAAAAGTCCCTCTCTCGCTTTCCTGGAGGCCCCCTTCAGGTACTGGAAGGCGGCTATAAGATCTCCCCAGAGCCTTCTCTTCTCCAGGCTGAATAACCCCAACTCTCTCAGCCTGTCTCCATAGGAGAGGTGCTCCAGCATCATCTTGGTGGCCCTCCTCTAGACTCATTCCAACAGCTCCATGTCCTTCTTATGTGGGTTTTTTTTTTGTTTGTTTGTTTGTTTTTTTGTGTGTTTTTTTGTTTGGTTGGTTGGTTTTTGTTTGGTTTTTTGTTGTTGGGTTTTTTTTTGTTTGTTTGTTTTTTGTTTTTTTTGCGCGCGCGCTCTCCTTCCTTGTTGTGATTCCTGGAGCAACTTGCCAGTGAGTTGTGGATGAGTATATTTTTGTCTGTTTTGTGTTGTCATTTATATTGATTTTCTTCATTTCATTAAATCTAGTTAACTTCAATGTACAACTCCCCTTTTTCTTTCCCAATTCCCTTGGGGAAGGGACATTGGGTGAGAGAAAAACTACCATTGTTTAGTGCCAGGTGTGGGCTAAATGAAGACAGTTTGTTTGGTGCCCAATGTAAATAGATCTCCTGGGAGAACCATAGACTTTTGGTTTAAGTGTCTTGGAGTGTTGAAGTTTTCAGATTTGACTGTTTTTTGGTACAAGCATTCATCATGTTGGTGTCAGTAGCAGGGTCACTGGGTGAAATTTGCCGGGGTTTGGTTTTACAGTCACTTTTGGGATGGCTAATCAAATGTGTGGTTTTGCTGCTGTTTGTTACTGGTTTTGTGTGGTTTGTCACTTCTGGGCATGGACTTAAAGGTATCACTCTGCTATGTGGTTTGGCATTGGTTTATGGTATTATAAATTCGTTTGGAACTGGGACCACTTCTAATTTCTATGGAATGGGAATGAGTGATCTGTATGTTCTTTTTCCCCTCAAGGCTGATCTCACTGGCTTTTGAGAATTTTGAATACCCGTGGGATGTTTCAACCACCATGCTCATAGTGTCAGGCCTTTTGGATGTTCTTCAGTTCTTGCTCTCACTTCAACATCGGTATAAGGGTGGATAGAGCACAGCTGCTGAAACCACTGTCACAGACACTGCAGCTGCCCCGGCACCCACAATTGGAATTGCAGATTCTCAGACCCTGCCAGTCCCTACGGCAGGCACCCTGGCTACCACAGAGGCTATTCAGATCTCTGCACTGGGCACTGCAATTGCTCAACTCCAGGAAGCACTTGCTGCGATGCCCCAGACCTTGGTAACAAGGGCTGCAGCTAATCAGCCACCAGCAATGGGTGATGCAGCTCACCTAGGGACTCAACCAGTGCTGGTAACGGTTGCCCCTTGTCCTGGTTTGGCCTAAACCAGGCCAATTTTCCTTTCAGTGATTTTTACTTTCAGCTAAGTCTCCTCTAAGTACCTGCACTTTCTGAAACTAACTGCATGTTTTGCAGACAGTGTCTGCTTCCAGGACTGATAACGCTCGAAGTTTGTAGTTATCACTGAGGCACCGGTAGGGATGTTGTGCAGAAAGGCTCTTGCTGTACTTGTTCTTAGAGAAACCAAGGTCACTGCTAAATTCCTCACTGCTTACGAGTGAAGAGCCGCAGGGGGGTCACACCTGCAGGGAGGAGCGGACAGGGCAGGTGACCCAAAATTGACCAACGAGGGTATTCCATCCCATACACGTCATTCTCAGTATAAAGCGGGGGGATCACGAGGGTCTCGCTCTCTTTCTGCTATGGCCGGTGTCCAAGGAGGACTCCGTCTGTTTTCCTGCTGCCCCCGATCCCGATCCGTGCATTCCTGAATCCAGCTCTCGACCGTCGCTAGGCCCAGCCTGGGCCTTCCCGGAGCCTGCCCTGCAGTGCCGGTGGTGACGTGGCTGACTTCAGGGGAGCTCGATCTTGGTTTTGTATATATATTTGTATATATTTGATTATTTCTATTATTATTATTATACTCTTTTTCATTATTATAGTTTATTAAAACTGTTTTAACTTTCCAACCCGGAAGTCTCTCTCCCTTTTCCCTTTCCCTTTGGGGGTGGGGGGGAGGGTTAACAGAGAGCATCTGCCACAGGTTTAATAGCCAGCCCAGCTTTAAACCGTGACAGATTTATTGGCGCCCAACGTGGGGCTCTAGAGAAGCTCCGACAGGTTGCTTCCAATCCCAGCTCCGGCGGGAGGAGACCCGGAGAGCTCAGCCGAGAGAGTATGAGATTTCTTCCTTTGAGATTTACGAGGGGTTGGAAATTAAAACAGATAGCTAAGATGATAATGTCATTTTTGAACGCTGCGTTATCTCGTCTCTTTATACAGCTTGTTTCAGAGTTAAGTGTAATAATACCTTACTTGCCGTATGCACTGTTTGTTAGTGTTTACATGTGGTTTAGCAGTGGGCGCTGGTCGAAATGTATCGTTTTGGTATGGGTTTTGATACTGATTTATGTCGTGATAAACTGGGCAGGTATTATTCCAATCTCTTATCTCTATGACACAATGATGGGCAGCTTTAATCGCGAATTGGTAGCTGTGCACTCCGGGCGTCCTTTAGCTGATTCTGATAGTACTTTCTCCTTTTTTGCCAAGATGATTCCACTAGATTCTGCGAAATTTGGGTGGGGCATGTTGTTATTTTCGGGTGTCCTGAATGTGTTTCAGTTTCTGATGTGGTATAAGAATAAATGTCGGTGCAGGGACAGCTGTAGGTGTTATGCTGCTGCTACAGCCACTAAATCCCCTCAAACCCCAGCATCTACCCGATCAGTACCAACCGCCCCTGTAACCAGGAAGAAACACCAAAAGAAATCAGCTCATGAAGTGAAGGATGATGACTCAGAGCCTTCTAAGGCAGAGCCATCACCTGACACAGGTGAGGGCCCTTCTCAGGCAGAGTCAGGGCCTGACACAGATGGGGGTATCCTTGATCGTCTTTTTAAAGCAGACCCATCACACAAGAAAGGTCCTTCTAAAGGAGAACTATCACAGGAGGAGGACTCGGACGTAGAGATAACCTACCACTCCTTATCCCTGAAGGAGTTTTGAAATATAAGGAAAGACTTCAGCCATCATGAAGGTGAGCCAAGTATTACCTGGTTGCTCCAATGCTGGGATAATGGGGCGGATAGCAGGGACTTAGATGGTAGAGAAGCCAGACAGTTGGGATCCCTGTTCAGAGACAGTGGTATTGATAAGGTGCTTGCAAGAAGGTCAAACGCTATCAGTCTCTGGAGGCGACTCTTGTCAGCTGTAAAGAGCAGGTATCCCTATAAAGATGATGTTATGAGCCACCTAAGCAAATGGACCACTATAGGAAAAGGTATTAACTACCTTAGAGAACTAGCTGTGCGAGAGATCATTTATAGACACCCACGGGAAATTGTAGATCCTGTAGATCCTGATGAAGTGGAATGCAACCGATCCATGTTCCGGAAGGTTGTGAAGAGTGCTCCACTGGCATACACCCATACACTGCCAATATTAGTATGGGGAAAAGATGCTATGGCATGACCTAGTGTGGGTAAAATGGCTAACTGTATGCGACAGTATGAAGATAGCATTTCTTCCCCACTGCAGGCCTGTGTCTCGGCTGTGGAAAAACTGATTAAGGAAAACCAGGACACATTTAAACAACTGACCAAGCAAAACAAGATCTTATTTGAAAAACTGCTGGACAAAATGTCGGACAAATTGTCAGACATACTGTCGGACAAACTGTCCAGGATAGAGGATAAACCTGACTCTCTACCTACACAGGCCCGCATTGCAGCCGTTAGGAGAAAACACCCTCCTACAGGACCGGCTCAAAGGAAACGGAACGCGTCACGAGGTATCCTGTGGTTTGCCCTGCGTGATTATGGGGAGGACATGAGCAGATGGCATGGACAACCTACCAGTACCCTACAGGCACGAGTACGTGAGTTGCAAGCTAAAAGAAATACCAGAGAGAATTTTCCTAGGAGGATGGCTGCTCCAGTTACCAGTGAGCAGGACTCCAGTCAGGGTAGGTGGGCCTCAGATCCCTATTTCCCAAATGTGAATAGGGGAAATGAAAGTCCAATCCCCGTGAGCAGCACGAATCCATTCTTTAATTTGGGGGGCCCTGCCTCTAGCCAGATGGAGGAGCGGGACAACCGAGTTTACTGGACTGTGTGGATTCGATGGCCTTGCACATTAAAACCACAAAGGTATCGAGCCCTGGTAGACACTGGTGCACAGTGCACCCTAATACCATCGGATCATAAAGGGACAGAATCCATCAGTATTTCTGGAGTGACAGGGGGATCTCAGAAGTTATCTGTATTGGAGGCCAAAGTGAGCCTAACTAAAAATGAATGGAAAAAGCACCCCATTGTGACTGGCCCAGATGCTCCGTGCATCCTTGGCATAGACTACCTCAAGAGAGGGTATTTTAAGGACCCAAAAGGGTATAGATGGGCCTTTGGTATAGCAGCTGTAGAGACTGAGGACATTCAACAGCTGTCTGCCTTGCCTGGCCTCTCAGAGGATCCTTCTGTTGTGGGGTTGCTGAAGGTTGAAGAACAACAGGTGCCAATTGCTACTACCACGGTGCACCGACAACAATATCGTACCAATCGAGACTCCCTGATCCCCATTCATAAACTGATTAGACAATTAGAAAGTCAAGGAGTGATTAGCAAGACTTGCTCACCCTTTAACAGTCCTGTATGGCCAGTAAGAAAGTCTAATGGAGAATGAAGATTAACTGTAGACTATCGTGGCCTAAATGAAGTTACGCCACTGCTGAGTGCTGCCGTGCCAGACATGTTAGAACTTCAATACGAACTGGAGTCAAAGGCAGCCAAGTGGTACGCCACCATAGACGTTGCTAACGCGTTTTCCTCTATTCCCTTGGCACCAAAGTGCAGGCCACAGTTTGCTTTTACCTGGAGAGGTATCCAGTACACCTGGAATCGACTGCCCCAGGGGTGGAAACGCAGTCCTACCATTTGCCATGGACTGATCCAGACTGCACTGGAAAAGGCTGGAGCTCCAGAACATTTGCAATACATTGATGACATCATTGTATGGGGTGATACATCAGCAGAAGTTTTTGACAAAGGGGAGAAAATAATCCAAATTCTTCTGAAAGCTGGTTTTGCCATAAAAAGAGGCAAGGTCAAGGGACCTGCCCGGGAGATCCAGTTTTTAGGGATTAAATGGCAAGATGGGCGTCGCCAGATCCCGATAGAGGTGATCAACAAAATAACAGCTATGTCCCCACCAACTAACAAAAAGGAAACAGAAGCCTTTTTAGATGTTGTGGGTTTCTGGAGCATGCATATTCCAGATTACAGCCAGATTGTATGCCCTCTTTATCAGGTGACCAGAAAGAAAAATGATTTTCAGTGGGTCCCTGAACAATGACAGGCTTTTGAACAGAGTAAACAAGAGATTGTGCATGCAGTAGCCCTTGGACCAGTCCGTATGGGACAAGATGTTAAAAATGTGCTCTCCACCGCAGCTGGGGACAATGGTCCTACCTGGAGCCTCTGGCAGAAAGTGCCAGGGGAGACTCGAGGTCGACCCCTAGGGTTTTGGAGTTGAGGATACAAGGGCTCCGAGGCCAACTACACTCCAACTGAAAAAGAGATACTGGCAGCATATGAAGGAGTTAGAGCTGCTTCAGAGGTAATCTGTACAGATGCAGAGCTCCTCCTGGCACCCCGATTACCAGTACTGGGCTGGATGTTCAAGGGTAAGGTTCCTACTACTCATCATGCAACTGATGCTACATGGAGTAAATGGATTGCATTAATTACACAGAGGGCTCAAATAGGAAACCCTAATCGCCCAGGAATCTTAGAAGTGATCAGGGACTGGCCAGAAGGCAAAGACTTCAAAATGCCACCAGAAGAGGAAGTGACACATGCTGAAGAAGACCCACTGTATAATGAACTACCAGAGGATGAGAGACAGTATGCCCTGTTCACCAATGGATCCTGCCGTCTTGTAGGAAAACATCGGAAGTGGAAAGCTGCTGTATGGAGTCCTGTAAGACAAGTCACAGAATCCACAGAAGGACAAGATGAATCGAGTCAATTTGCAGAGGTAAAAGCCATCCAGCTGGCTTTAGATATTGCTGAATGAGAAAAGTGGCCAAGGCTGTATCTCTATACTGACTCATGGATGGTGGCAAATGCCATGTGGGGGTGGTTAAAGCAGTGGAAGCGAAGCAACTGGCAGCACAGAGGTAAACCTGTTTGGGCTGCTGAATTGGGGCAAGGCATTGCGGCCTAGCTAGAGAAACTAGTTGTGAAGGTACGTCATGTAGATGCTCACGTACCTAAAAGTCTGGCAACTGAGGAGCATCAAAACAACCAACAAGCAGATCGGGCTGCTAAAGTATTCCAAATAGATTTGGACTGGGAACATAAAGGTGAACTATTTTTAGCTTGGTGGGCTCATGACACTTCAGGTCATCAAGGGAGAGATGCAACATATAGATGGGTTAGAGAGTGTCTGCCACCGGTTTAATAGCCGGCACAGCTTTAAACTGTGACAACCATAATGCTGTCAAACTATAAAGGGACAGAATGGATTTGTATCTCTGGCATGACAGGGGGGCTCCCAAGAGCCGACTGTGGTGGAAGCTAAAGTGAGTCTGACTGGGACTGAGTGACACATGCACCCTAGTGTGATTGGCCCGGATGCCCCATGCATTCTTGGTATAGATTACCTGAGAAGAGGGTATTTCAAGGACCTGGGGGCATACTGGTGGGCATTTAGTGTAGCAGCTGTGGAGACAGAAGAAATGAAACAGCTGTCTACCCTGCCTGGTCTATCAGAGGACCCTTCTATTGTGGGGCTGTTGAGGGTCAAGGAGCAAAAGGTGCCTACTGCTACTACAATGGTCCACTGACGACAATATCGTACCAGTAGAGACTCACTGATCCCCATCCATGAGCTCATCTGTCAACTGGAGAACCAAGGCGTGATCAGCAAAATGTGCTCCCCCTTCAACAGTCCCATAGGGCCAGCGTGAAAGTCTAATGGGGAGTGGAGACTAACTGTGGACTATCGTGGCCTGAACAAAGTAACACCACCACTGATTGCTGCTGTACCGGACACGTTAGAACTCCATTACAAACTGGAGTCAAAGGCAGCAAAGTGGTATGCCATGATTGACATAGCAAATGCCTTTTTCTCCATTGCTTTGGCAGTGGAGTGTAGGCAACAGTTTGCCTTCACCTGGAGAGACATCCAATACACCTGGAATCAACTGTCCTGGGGTGGAAACATAGCCCTGCAATTTGCCATGGACTGATCCAGACTGCACTGGAGAAGAGTGGAGCTCTGGAACACCTGCAGTACATTGATGACATCATTGTATGGGGTGATACAACAGGGGAAGTTTTTGAGAAAGGGGAAAAAAGTAATTCACATCCTTCTAGAAGCTGGTTTTGCCATCAAATGAGGTAAGGTCAAGGGACCTGCAAAAGAGATCCAGTTTTTAAGGATCAAGTGGCAAGATGGCCACCATCAGATCCCAAGGGATGTGATTAATAAGATAACAGCTTGTCCTCATTTAGCCTGCACCCAGGGCTAAACAATAAACAGTTTTTCTATCACCCAATGTCCCTTCACCAAAATAAGGAAAAGGAGGGAGACTTGTAGATTCAATTTAAACGATTTAATGAAATAAAGAAATCAATATAAGTGACAACACAAAAGAGAGAAAGCTATACTTACCTACAGAGCACCAGCAAGTTGCGGGAGGAAGGGAGGAAGGGAGGAGACAGCAAAAAGAACCCCACCTTTTCTCAGCAAGCCCTCTCTCTTTTATAGTGAACTTGATGTTAATGATACAGAATACACCTGTGGGCCAGCCAGGGTCAGCTGCCCTGGATTTAACTGCTGAGGGTCTTGATCACCATGGCTGGCCACAAACTGAAAACAAATCCCAATGAAACCAGGACAGATCTCTAATCTTTACTTTGGTTGGTTGATTTCTCAAGGAAACACTAGCATTCAGCAACATGCTTTATATTTGAGCTACATGATGCTTATGCATATTCTCATTCCACCTTACACACTGGAAAGGAACACAAGCGTGCATCCAAAAAATCTTTACATTTTAATATCTTGATGTATAATGAGTTTAACTCTGACTGTACAAGATTCTTCCTTCAAAAAAGTTTACAGTGGTAACATCAGCATAGTATCTTGCCATTTTTTATAGGTATCTATAGACACATGCATAAAATACCCTTCTCCAGTCTTACAAATGAACATTTAATTCATGTTTATACTTTAAACAAGTGCAACTCTGTCCTGGTTTGGACTAAACCAGGCCAATTTTCCTTTCAGTGATTTTTACTTTCAGCTAAGTCCCTTCTAAGTAACTGCATTTTCTGAAACTAACTGCATGTTTACATATTTATAAACATTAATGAGGTCACCCCTCAGTCTCCTCTTCTCTAAGCTAGAGAGACCCAGCTCCCTCAGCCTCTCCTCATAAGGGAGATGTTCCACCCCCTTAATCATCTTCGTGGCTCTGCGCTGGACTCTCTCTAGCAGTTCCCTGTCCTTCTTGAACTGAGGGGCCCAGAACTGGACACAATATTCCAGATGTGGCCTCACCAGGGCAGAGTAGAGGGGGAGGAGAACCTCTCTTGACCTGCTAACCACAGCCCTTCTAATACACCCCAGGATGCCATTGGCCTTCTTGGCCACAAGGGCACACTGCTGGCTCATGGTCATCCTGCTGTCCACTAGGACCCCCAGGTCCCTTTCCCCTACGCTGGTCTCCAACAGGTCTGTCCCCAACTTGTACTGGTACATGGGGTTGTTCTTGCCCAGATGCAGGACTCTACACTTGCCCTTGTTATATTTCATTAAATTTCTCCCCGCCCAACTCTCCAGCCTGTCCAGGTCTCTCTGAATGGCTGCGCAGCCTTCCGTTGTGTCAGCCACTCCTCCCAGTTTTGTGTCATCAGCGAACTTGCTGACAGTGCACTCTATTCCCTCATCCAAGTCATTAATGAATATATTGAATAGAACTGGTCCCAGTACCGACCCTTGAGGGACTCCGCTAGACACAGGCCTCCAACTGGACTCTGTCCCATTGACCACCACTCTCTGGCTTCTTTCCTTCAGCCAGTTCACAATCCACCTCACTACCCGATCATCCAGACCACACTTCCTCAGTTTAGCTGCGAGGATGCTGTGGGAGACCGTGTCAAACGCCTTACTGAAATCGAGATAGACCACATCCACAGCTTTACCATCATCTATCCACCGGGTTACGTCCTCATAAAAGGCTATCAAGTTGGTTAAGCATGACTTCCCCTTGGTGAAGCCATGCTGAGTGCCCCTAATGATCCCCCTGTCCTTGATGTGCCTAGAGACAGCACCAAGGACAAGTTGTTCCATCACCTTTCCGGGGATGGAGGTGAGGCTGACCGGTCTATAGTTACCCGGGTCCTCCTTCTTGCCCTTTTTGAAGACTGGAGTGACATTCGCTTTCCTCCAGTCCTCAGGCACCTCTCCCGTTGCCCACGACTTAGCAAAGATGATGGAGAGTGGCCTAGCAATGACTTCCGCCAGCTCCCTCAGCACCTGCGGGTGCATCCCATCAGGGCCCATGGATTTATGGATGTCCAGATTGCTTAATTGGTCCCTGACTTAGCCCTCATCTACCAAGACAGATTCCTCCTCTATCCTGACTTCTTCTGGGGCCTCAGGGGTCCGGGGCTCCTCAGGACAGCCTCCAGCAGTATAGACAGAGGCAAAGGCGGCATTCAGTAACTCCGCCTTCTTTTTATCCTCTGTCTCCAGGGCCCCCACCTCATTCATCAGTGGGCCTACATTGCCTCTAGTGTTGGCTTTACCTGCAATGTATTTGAAGAAGCCCTTTCTGTTGTCCTTGACCTCTCTTGCAAGGTTTAATTCCAAGGAGGCCTTAGCTTTCCTAGTTGCCTAGTTTGAACAGAGTAAACAAGAGCTTGTGCATGCAGTGGCCCTTGGACCAGTCTGTACGGGACAAGATGTTAAAAATGTGCTCTATACCGCAGCTGGGGACAATGGTCCTACCTGGAGCCTCTGGCAGAAAGTACCAGGGGAGACTCGAGGTCGACCCCTAGGGTTTTGGAGTTGAGGATACAAGGGCTCCGAGGCCAATTACACTCCAACTGAAAAAGAGATAGTGGCAGCATATGAAGGAGTTAGAGCTGCTTCAGTGGTAATCGGTACTGAAGTATAGCTTCTCCTGGCACCCCGATTACCAGTACTAGGCTGGATGTTCAAGGGTAAGGTTCCTACTACCCATCATGCAACTGATGCTACATGGAGTAAACGGACTGCATTAATGACACAGCAGGATTGAACAGGAAACCCTAATCGCCCAGGAATCTTAGAAGTGATCATGGACTGGCCAGAAGGCAAAGACTTCGGAATGCCACCAGAAAAGGAAGTGACATGTGCTGAAGAAGCCCCACCATATAATGAACTACTAGAAACCTCAAAGGGTGAAGCAAATTGTGTTGGGAGGGGAGGGGAGAACAGCAAAAAAAGCCCCACGTTTTCTTAGCAAGCCCTCTCTCTTTTATAGTGAACTTGATGTTAATGATACAGAATACACCTGTGGGCCAGCCAGGGTCAGCTGCCCTGGATTTAACTGCTGAGGGTCTTGATCACCGTGGCTGGCCACAAACTGAAACCAAATCCCAATGAAACCAGGACACAGCCATGTCTCTGCTGACTAACAAAAAGGAGATACATGCTTTCTTAGGCATAGTAGGTTTTTGGAGGATGCACATTCCCCATTACAGTCAGATTGTGAGCCCTCTCTACGAAGTAACTCGGAAGAAGAATGACTTTGAATGGGGCCCTGAGCAAGAACAGGCTTCTGAGCAAATTAAACAAGATGGAGTTCATGCAGTGGCCCTTGGACCAGTCTGGATGGGACCAGATATAAAGAACGTCCTCTATACCGCAGCCAGGGATGAACGGTCCAACCTGGAGCCTCTGGTAAAAGGCACTGGGGTAGAATTGAGGTCGACCCCTGGGGTTTTGGAGTTGGGGATACAGAGGATCAGAGGACCGTTATACTCCAACTGAAAAAGAGATGGCAGCCTATGAAGGAGTTTGAGCTGCCTCAGAAGTAATTGGCACTGAGGCACAGCTCCTCCTGGCACCCCCATTGCCAGTGTTGAGGTGGATGTTTAAAGGGCAGACCCTCTCTACACATCATGCAACTGATGCTACATGGAGTAAGTGGGTTGCATTGATTACTCAGCGGGCCCAAATAGGGAACCTTAATCGCCCAGGAATTCTGGAAGTAATCATGGACTGGCCTGAAAGCAAAGATTTTGGCATGTTGCTAGAGGAGGAGGTCATGCGTGCTGAAGAGGCCCCACCATACAATAGACTATCAGTGAATGAGAAGCATCATGCCGTGTTCACTGATGGATCATGCCGCATTGTAGGCAAGCAGCGAAGGTAGAAAGCTGCTGTGTGGAGTCCTATGCGATGAGTGGCAGAAGCAGCTGAGGGAGAAGGTGAGTTGAGTCAGTTTGCAGAAGTAAAAGCCATCCAGCTGGCTGTAGACATTGCTGAGTGAGAAAAATGGCCAGTAATCTACCTGTATATTGACTCATGGATGGTAGCAAATGCCCTGTGGGGATGGCTGAAGCACTGGAAGAAAAACAACTGGCAGCGTAGAGGCAAACCCATCTGGGCAGCTGAATTATGGCAGGATATTGATACCTGAATAGAGAAGCTGGTTGTGAAGGTATTTCACGTAGATGCTCACGTACCCAAGAGCAGAGCCACTGAGGAACAACAAAACAACCAGCAGGTGGATCAGGCTGCTAAGATTCAAGTGGCTTCAAGTAGATCTGGACTGGTAGCAAAAAGGTGAATTATTTTTAGCTCGGTGGGCCCATAACACGTCGGGCCATCAAGGCAGAGATGCAACATACAGATGGGCCCATGACCGAGGGGTGGATTTGACCATGGACACCATCTCACAGGTCATCCACGAATGTGAAACTTGTGATGCAATTAAACAAGCCAAAAGACTAAAACCCCTGTGGTATGGCGGATAATGGCTACAATATAAGTACGGAGAGGCCTGGCAGATTGATTACATCTCGCTTCCATGAACCTGACAATGCAAGCGCTATCTGCTCACAATGGTGGAAGCAAGTACTGGCTGGTTGGAAATATACCCTGTGGCTCATGCCACTGCCCATAACACTGTTATGGCCCTTGAAAAGCAGATTTTGTGGTGACATGGCACTCCGGAAAAAATTGAGTCAGACAATGGGACTCATTTACGAAATGGGCTAAAGAGCATGGTATTGAGTGGATATGTCTCATCCCCTACCATGCACCAGCCGCCGGGAAAGTGGAACCATGTAATGGACTGTTGAAGATGACACTGAAAGCAATGGGTGATGGGACATTCAAAAATTGGGATGAACACTTAGCAAAGGCCACCTGGTTAGTTAATACCAGGGGATCTATCAACTGGGCTGGTCCTGCTCAATCTGAACTGTTGTGCACTGTAGGTGGGGATAAAGTCCCTGTGGTTCATGCAAGAAATATGGTGGGGAAAACAGTTTGGATTACTCCTGCATCGAGGAAAGGCAAACCTATGTGTAGAATTGGTTTTGCTTGAGGACCTGGGTGTGCGCCTGGTGGATGATGCAGGAGGATGGGGGAGTTAGATGTGTACCCCAAGGAGATTTGATTTTGTGCGAGAATAGCCGATAACTTGAAGTGTATAATGCTGTGTCGTTTATTACAGTAAGAATCACCCCAGACTGTGAACATGGGCTGCAGCAGATACACCAGCTGCAAGCTCCATATGCAATACATCATCTTGCTGTGCCCAACTTCACCAGTCCATGACACTGTATTGAGTCCTGGTCCTGGTCTGCCAACTGAATGAATCCCACACCAATGTTTTTCCTGCCCTGAGAGACTATTATGAGAAATGGAACTCATGGATTTGGACTGAATTAATTCAATGGACTTCTTGGAGAGATAGCCCATAGACTAAAAAATATCTGTGTGTATATATGGATATGTGTGTATGTCGAGAGATGGGGAAAATAGTAATTTCTTGAAGTAAATGATATAGAATAAGGGGTGGAATCCTGTTCTGGTTTCATGGGATAAAATTTATAGATTCACATTTCTGTTAGATTTTGTTTCAGTTTGGCCAGCCATTGTGATCAGGCTGTTATCAGTTAAACCCAGGGCAGCTGACCTAGGCTGGCCCACCAGGCATATTCTGTGTCATTAACATCAAGTTAATTACAAAAGGGAAAGCTTGCTGGGGAGGATGGGGGCTCTTTTTGCTCTTTTCTCCTTCTTTGGCATTCTCAAAGATTGCTATCTGTGGATCAACTTGCCAGTGCTATGTAGCTAAGTATACTTTTGTGTGTTTGGTGTTGTTATGGATATTGGTTTATTTTATTAAATCTGTTTAATTTTAACCCACGAGTCTCCCTCCTTTTCCCAATTCCCTTCCTTGGTCAGGCAAGGGACATTGGGTGAGAGAACAACTGTTATTGTTTAGCCCTGGCTGTAGGTTAAACGAAGACAAATAATGAAAAATAGTATAATAACAATGGAAATAAGTAAATTTATACAAATATATACAAACCGAAGATCGGGCTCCCCCAATGATGATCATGTCACCACTGGTCATGTCACCACTGGCACTCCAGGGCAGGCTCTGGGAAGGCCCAGACTGGGCTCAGTGACTGACGGGAACTGGATTTGGGAATGGAGGCATTGGGATTGAGGGCAGGAGAAAAACAGACTGAGTCCTCTTTGGACCCTGGCCATAGCAGAAGAGAGCGAGACCCTTGTTAGCTAAATCCTTTTGCTGTCTTTCATTCCAGCCTCTTCCTGGGATCCACTTGGTCTGAAGTAGTAGGGAACTTCTGAGAGGACAAACTTTTTGTTAAAGCAACAGTTGTGAGCATACCATTGTTGGTTTTGTTGTGGTTTACAGTGCTATAACATCCTTTGGTAAAACTTGTGTCTTCCATTTTTATATGGGGATTGACATCTAATATCACATTGATAACTCCCTCTCACACTCATTATAGTTTAATATGCCTCTGGTGGCTACAACATCAGTTAATCAGGAAAATAACATGCAAATATTGAAAGTGGTTCTAGAAGTAGCACCAGCTGGGATGCATGTTCCACCTTAGGTATCCCAATGCCATTGGCATTGTATAGGAGCAGTTATATCTAATATTTATAAATTTAGGAGAACTCAGAGTTAATGGAAATATTTGCTGAACCGAAGATGAGGTAAGTGCCCAGCAAGGTAGTAGGTAGTGCTGGAGCTTGGGCTACTCTGTTGAATTAGAAGCAGCAACACATGCTATCTGTTTGCATGGTACTATTGAAGGACTGAGCCAAAAAGAGTAGGATCTGAAAAGCTCACAGTGCTGGCTGTTTCTTTGCAATGCTACTAGCATGGGTGTGTTGGAATCTACTTTTTTTTTTTTTTTTTTTAATTTTAGAATTTCTGCTGTGTTTCTTTCCTGTTTAGCCAGTAACGCTGTCGGGTTTGAAGTGTTTGCAAAGCAGGGTGATGCAGGCATATGTTTCAGACACGGGACCAGCTACCTTTAGAGTCGGGCACCATGCCATTCCCACGCCCGGGGCAGAGGGCTAAAAAGTTGCCGCAGCAGTGGGCTCTGCGCCATTTTCACCCATGGCTCTCCCTGCCGATCCGCAGGGCGCACCGCTGCTTCCGGGGCGGGCGCGCGCGGCGTTGCCGTGGAGACGGCGCCGCAGGGGGCGGGGGCGGGAGGAGGCGGTCCGGGCGCCGCCGGTGCCCCGGAGAGGCGCACGGAGGTAGCAGCGTCGCGGTAGACCCCGAACACTCTCCTTCGCCTCCATTCCCTGTTATAGAAGCGCTTCCGGCGGTGTGGACCACTCTGACATCATGCCCCGCACTCCGGGGACGTCAGCGCCGGGAGCGGTGCGTGACGTCGGTGCGATGGGAACGCGGTGACGTCTGCTATTTAAAGCTCCCCAGGTGGAGTGTGAAGGTAGAGTGAGTAGGTGTCGTCGTGAGCAGTAGTGAGCTGGCTGCTTGTGGCGGCGGACCATAGGGCCCTTCCCTTCCCCCGGGAGGAGCGGGATGGAGGCGTGGGCTGCAGGCGTGGCGGCTGCGCCTGCCCATCGCGAGGGGACGCTGGAGCATCCGGGCACCGCCTGACACGGAGCTCGCTCCCTTCCTCCGTCCCACTGGCGGTGCTGAGCCCGCGGCCCCACCGCAGAGGAGTGTGGGCTTAGCTGCCCCTCCCGCTGGTAGCGACCGACCCGCCGCGCCCCAGGACGATGCCCGCCCGCTCGCCGCAGCAGAAGGCGTGACGGCGAGGAGGGGACCCGCCGCTGCGGGAAGGAGGAGCGGCGCTCCGCATTTCTGCAGCCGGGGGTGGGCGGATCGGGGGAGCACGGCGCCCTGGTGCCCGCGGGGGACGCGCGGCCGCCGCTAGCCGCCGCATGCCGGAAACCCGATGCCAGCGCCGGTGCCGCGGCTCGCTCTGCCTCCTCGGGAGAATGCATTGGTGCCCGCCACGCTGCTGGCGGGGGTGCTAAGAGAAGCGGCGGCGTGGAGCCCTGTGCGCACCGCTTGCCCTATCCCGCTCCGCCTCTGAGTTGCACGGAGCCTTCGGCGGCCGCTCACTTCCCGGCGAGAAGCGCCGCAGCAGCCGCCAGCCCCTCGCGGAGAAGGCGACCGCCTCTCTGTCTGCCCGCAGGAGGGGACCTGTCTGCCCCCGGAGCCGCCGCTGCCCGCCCGTCCGAGGGCCGGAGCCGCTGCCTGCGGGCGCCTGGCGAGGCCCGGGGCCATGGGAGCCCGGCCCGCGGGGGGCGCTCCCTAGCACGCGGACGGCTTCACTCAGCCCGGCAGCTGCGAGCCGGCGGCGAGCCCAGCCCAGCAGACTGCCGCCGCCACGGGGCTGCGGAGCTGCTGTTGCGGCGAGGAGTGCCCCGAGGAGTTACCCCGCGGCGCCGCCAGTCGCCATGGGGTAAGGATATCGCGGGGGCCTCCGGGGCGGGGGGGTAGAAGTAACTGCCCGCGCGAGCTGTTGCTGTTCAAGCGGGCGCTGCTGAATGCGCACGGAGGCGAGTGGTTTTATTGTCTGGGTGCATAAGAAGCAGGAATCCTGCTGCGATCGATGCTGTTCATCAACCTGATGAAAGAAAAGCGGGGCGCACCGTGATCTGCAGAGATTTGCCTCCACCGTAGTCACATAGGATCGCTGGAAGAGCCGCCTTGGCTTCCAGGTCCCCACCGTGAGGACCTTCCCCTGGTCTTTTAGGGGTGATCAGTCCTGAAAATGTCTGCTTTAAGCTTAGTGTGACAAGGTGAAACTTAAGGCTCGTTTTAACTCTTCTGGAGTTCTTTAGAGGATATAAAACAAGGTGTGAATTTCCTAGTATAGTGAAGAAGGCTCTAGAGGAACCTGCTTTACAGCAGGTCCCCTAAATAAATTGGGACGTCCACTTGAGGCTTTAAAGAAATTAGAAGGAATAAAATCTTTAAAATGAACCTAATCACATCTAATTTAGTAGCTATAAAAGTGATATACCTGTGAAAACTTTCTGCAGTTGTGTTCTTAGTAATTTGTATAGTGAGATGAAAAAATAAACCTTGTGCTTGACTGATAACCTCTGAATAGAATGGAAACTCATCCATGTTCAAAAGCAACAGAAACCCAGTATGATTTGGCTAACTGCAAGGTGGAGGCAGACTTTTAATGCATTAACAAGATGATGGTTTTCTAAGACTTTATGACATAGTTCAGAGTATAAAAGTTATAACTTGCATCCTTTGTATTTTGGTCATTCAGGAATTCGAATGTGAAATTGATATAGTAATATGGAAGTTAAAAGTGTCTTTTTCCTCAAGCTGTTAAGGACACTTGGAATTCTCTAATTTATTAACTTCCTTGCATGTAGGGTGATAACAGCTGTGTCCTTGGCTCTGTCCTAGTCACTAGGGCTCACTGTACAAGATGTAGGAAGGAATGACTTCTTAGGCTAGCTTTTATTTTCCTGTTATCTTCCCTTCTATTTGAAAAAAATAAAAATTCCCAAACAGAATAAACCCAAGCTTGCAGCTGTCTACATATTCAAGAAAGTGATAATGTGTTTCAAAAACCTGCCAAAAGGCTAAATGATGTTATAGTGTCTTTGGGATATATTCTTAAAACTGGTAAGCAGACACAGAATTATGTAACTTTTTAAATTCAAATAATGGAGACCATCTAATTTACTTAAAATCAGTATTGTGTTTGTAGATATGTCAGTTAAGTATATCGTATTACAAATACAGAGAACTGTTGAAGAGGAGTTAACTTTGTACTTTCTCCAGAATTAAATTGAGTACTTATGAAAACAAAAACCTGACTTACAAAAAAAAAAATTCCTTAATTTCTCTATTTCATAAACTCCAGTGTTGCTAGTGTTTTAGCATGGTAGCTTCTTAATGAACAGTGCAAATCCATATCTGTAGAGGGAGTGGAAATAATCCTAAATACTGAAGGACTATAAAAATTATTTGGCGAAAGGGTGTAAAGTTGGTGTCATGACTCTTATGTAGTATCTTGGCATGTTAAGGTCAAGAAGACAAAACTTGCAGATATTTTGAAGACTCTTTACACAGTACACACTGAGGTATTGCAATATAGCATTCCTTTGCAGACTGTCTGTCACGGTTTAAAGCTGGGCTGGCTATTAAACTGATGGCAGATGCTCTCTGTTAACCCTCCTTCCCCCCCCCCAGAAGGGGAAAGAAAAGAGAAAAGGGAGAGAGACTTATGGGTTGGAAAGTTAAAACAGTTTTAATAAACTATAATAATGAAAAAGAGTATAGTAATAATAATGGAAATAATTAAATATATACAAAACCAAGATCGAGTTCCCCCGATGACAGTCATGTTGCCACCGGCACTGCAGGGCAGGCTTCAGGAAGGCCCAGACTGGGCTCAGCAATGGACGGGAACTGGATTCGGGAATGGAGGCATTGGGATCGAGGGCAGGAGAAAAACAGACAGAGTCCTCTTTGGACCCCGGCCATAGCAGAAGAGAGCGAGACCTTCGTGATCCCCCAGCTTTATACCAAGAATGACGTGTATGGGATGGAATACCTTCATTGGTCAATTTTGGGTCACCTGCCCTGTCTGCTCCTCCCTGCAGGTGCGACCCTTCTGCAGCTCTTCACTTGTAATTAGTGAGGAATTTAGCAGTGACCTTGGTTTCTGTAGGAATAAGTCTAAGCAAGAGCCTTTCTGCATACCATTCCTACCCTTACCTCAGTGATAACTATAAACTTTGAGCATTATCAGTCCTGGAAGCAGACACTGTCTGCAAAACATGCAGTTAGTTTCAGAAAGTGCAGTTACTTAGAAGAAGCTTAGCTGAAAGTAAAAATCACTGACAAGAAAATCGGTTCTGTTTTAGTCCAAAACAGGATGCTATCTTTTAACAAGGTGGTTAAAACCAGCAATGTAGGTATGTTACTGATAAGCACTCTACTTTAAGAGTGAGTGAGTGCATCCAAGCCAGCGTCAGCACAAGCTCTGTGGATCTGCGGTTAAGTATCAGATGTTTGCTAAAGTTCAGAGCAGAGGCCTTGTTTCAATAGTTATTTTGTATTAGCATCCAAATGCAATTGCCCATGGATTTCAGACTATTTCTAGGCCAAGATGTACTGGACTGTTAACACTGCAGTTATAAAAATAGTCTCCTGGTGCTCTACTAAGGTCTTAAAATTGAGTGCTCTAGAAGCAAGTTGCAAAATGATTGATAATCCATGTACCTGGCCACATGAGGATCAGTGTACTAATTCAGTATTTAATGGGTACTGCTATCCTATATAAGCTTGTACAGTGAGCTTGTAGTACCTGGCTGGTGGAGTTTACCTATTCCAATGGTCAGAACACAGAAAACTTGGGATGGGGAGAGGAATTGGCTTACCAAACCAGCAGTGGCTTAGTCTCGTTTGTTATAGTGAAGAATTCACTGTTCTGCTAGTGTAGTTCAGCCTGCTTGATTCATTGAATACCATCAGGCAAGCCAGGTAATTATGTGCTGTGTATGTGGTGAATACCAAGCTGTGAGGGACTGGTCTCTGAAGCTGTGCTGCTATTAAATATTTGTTTTCAGAAACTTGAGAATGGTCTATAGGGTCCAGTAGTTTAGGAGCCACTCTTCTTAGTGCTGTATCCCATATGTCTGTGAGTGTCTCTCATATCACAGGAGAAGGTAAACAAATCAAGTCCTGGGGATTGTACAGGCCAGCCACTCTAGCATAGGATGTCCACTCTTAATTCTCTACCTGCCGGTGTCTCTCTCTCCCCCCCTCTCCTAGTTCCTCATCCCTGTTGCATAAAGACAAGTTCCTATCAATAGTTACTGTTGAGTGATATACCCATTTATTTGTGCAGGCCTTTCTGTTGGGTTGGCCATACTGAATATAGCATTCTTCAATAGGAAAACATTGATTTTTGTGTAAATAAGATGATCTCAGTGTGTTCTGTCTCAGTTCATAATGTCTCTTTTGTATTGCCAGTATTGAGAAACACAGAATTTGTCAGTATTGTGCAGTTGGTTGTCTTTGAGCAGAGGTTTGTTTATGTTAAAAATCCTGAAGAAATAGATCTCAAGTAAACATCCTCAGGATGTGTATTGGTAGCCCAGATTATTGTATACATTGACCAGGTAAATTCTGTGTTGAAAGCTACAAACCATCACCTTATTTTACTGGTCATTGGTACTGCTTTTACTTTCTAGCAGAGGAATTGGAGGTTAATATTTGTGGACTATGATGCAGTCATTGCTCAGGCTGGAATGAATACATTTCATGTTAGAAGCAGGATGAAAACTGCACAGCCATGAATTCTGGTAAGGTTGAGAATTTGGTGTCCTGTTAAACTTACTCTCTTGGATTAATTTCTGGTTTATTAATGAGTAGTCTCTCTGTAACTACTTTCCTTTATGGTCTTTTATGCTGTGGACAAGTATCCAAATTCATCTTACTAGCTTTTCCCTTCACTATTTACCTTATAATTCCTCATGTTTCAGCAAAGCTTCTGTAAGATGTGCTTCTCTCTGTCATGTTAAGGTGTCTTTTTATAAAGACTTTAGCTTCTCTTTGCTTTTCTTGGACTATATTTAGTATGCTGTCTTCATAAAGATGGTTATGATATGTGTCAATTTGAGATGGCAGATTTAGAATGCTAGAGTTAAGTTGGCTGGAGAATATTGTGGAAGATGAGTATTTTAGGATGTATTTATTAGCATTGTAGTTACCTAAAATAAGTATTTTAATTTAATTTTTGGCAGTTAGGGGAAAATGGCTGTTACTGATTGATCCACTCCTAGCTCTTACCCTTGTTGAAGGATGGGGAGTTAGTCAAATGCATTTCTTTAAAGCATTCAGAATGTAGAGTCCCATTTTGAAGAGAGGATACTGTAGTTGTAGGGGAATTAACAAATCATGCTAATTCTAAACTCTAGGATGTAATAACTTCTACAAAGCCAGTTTGAAGCTTTAAAATCTAAAAATATGTGAAAATCTATACTGTTTGAGCATATGGGATAGACAAATCTTGCTGTGGAAATTGATTTGCTACCTGTTGACTTGCTTTTTTAGGTGTTTCCAAACCAAAGTCTTGTCCTTAAACTTTTCAGTTTCCTTTCCCTAGCTGGGTAACAAGACATTAGCACTATAAAGCTGTTAGGAGCCAGAAGTATCGTTAACTGTTGAATTTGACCTGACTCAGGTTCTTTAACCTGTCTTCCCCCCCAAGACTTAATGATAGCTCTCCCAAAACTTTGTCTTAGCAACAGTTCCATCAGCTGTGCTCCTCTGACACAGAAGTATTGCAGATAATAGAGCAGAAGGTACAGCTTCTTGGCAGTAGTTTAATGTTACTGCAATTCCTGGTCATGTTGCTATTTCAAGGGTAAAATGAGACACTTATTGTGGGAAAGCAATGGCAGCAAAGTAGTTCATGCTGTCTTCTGTAGCAGTGTGTAGAGTGTAACAAAACCAGATCAACGTTACTTACTACAGATAACACCCACAAAACTTGATTTTCTGAAAAAAGTTAGTAAGGTATAAATACCTAGACAGATGTACTGTATGTAAATCAGCTTGAAATGGTTAATAAACTACTTTGTCAGGCAGCAATGCATGGAGACCTCTACCATGCTTAAATTATCTTCTGTCACAGTAGTTTTATGACCATGAAATAAGCATGAGAAATCTAAAACAGTTATTCTGGCCTGGAAACACATAAATGGGTGTCCTGAACACCATGGGGGATGATTTCCATGCTGATCCAGTGAAGGTATTCATAATACCTTAAAGTTGCGACTGATCTTTTTCAGTATTTCCATGCATTATAAAGATTGTATAGACCAGCTCTGGGTGAAATCCTAGTTCTGCCAAAAATAAACATTTTGGTTCTTCACATTCATCATGTTGAGATCATTTTTATTCTCAGTGTCTCAAGGCAAACATCAGATTAATGTTTTGTGTGTGTGCTTGTGATTTCTCCCTCCCAAACAGTGCTTACCCTACCACAGTCCCCATTATCTTTGCAGATTTAAAGCTCTTAGCTGATCACTCTTTAAATCAGTTTTCCAAATCAATGTCTATGTGTTAGTGTACTACAAAGAGAAGAGCATTATCTTGTGATGTAACACTAATTTGCTAGTAGTTTCTCATTAGTATAGGTGCCTGGATCATGATTTTAGCTGAGCCTGTTGTTTTCCAATGTATTCCAGATCAGTGACTATCTAAACAATGCAAACACTTCATACAGATTAAAAAATTAGCTCTTCCACTCTTTTAGATACTTTTAATTCTGAAGCTGTTTAGGCCTAAAGTAATTTCCAAGAAATGATGGCTCTTCTAGTCCAGTAGTTACAGTTTAAAAGGCATCTGGTAAGGGAGTGAGTGTGGTGTAGAGATATCCAATGAGGTTGAGACCAGACCTGGAACTCACATGAGTGTGTGAAATTCAGAAATTCAGTGTGCTTGTGTTTTAACAATGTGCCCTTTGTATCTGAGACAACCCTGCATGCTCACAAGAGAAAAATCTCAGGCTTCTCCATGTATGTGGTTATAGTCTTAGTAACAGGAAACTAACAATGAACAAAGGGACAAAGTATTCTGTAGTATTTAAAGTAAAAATAAAAATCAGAGTATTCAGTCCATCTTTTTTTTTTTTTTTTTCTTCTCTCCTTAAGATACCATGTTAAGTTGAAATGTGTATTTAAAGGCCCTGTTTATGTGAAAGCCCTCTGTAAAAAAATTTTGCAAGAACACGCTTTATAGTTCAGGGTTTCGTGCTGCTCTCCCTGCAAGGCTTTTTCAGATGTATTCAGTCTTAAAGGTAAGGTGCAATGGGTGTGGAAGCATTGCGCTATGAAAAAAAATCTGCTTTTGGATCTAATTTTGATAATAGGTTTCTTTTCCCCATTCTGTTGGGAGTATCTTAGTTTTTATTTTTTCCAAGGCTGGGCCATTTGGGATCCACCAAAATTAGTATTGTGCTCAGAGCAGGGAGGTTAGAGGAAGCTGTGCTTTTATTCCACCTGGGCCTTGCACATGCGATGTTGGGCTCTGTTGCATCTACACAGAGCCGTGGTAGTAGTATTGATGTCGTCTACTCCATTCTGCAAAGTAATGGAACTGTGTTTGAATACTGTATTGATTTTCTGGAACTGTATCACAAATATACTTTTGGCAGCACACTGCATTCTGACACATTTTTCTGGTGGCAAGTAGTGGTGAACACCAGTTACCATTAAAAAAATTAGTCTAGGGAGACACTGTTCAAACATGCAATAGATCATGCTGAATTGCCAAGTACAAGCATATATTGACATTTCCAGTATCTTGTCATGATTCCTCCCCCCCCCCCTCCCCTCCAGCTACAGATATCAAGTTAGCTAACTTAAGCAGTCAGTATCACTGGTTTTGACTAATGGCTTTTACCTGAATAGAGAGGGAAGAAGTTGAAATACATAGTTCCTCTCAGGTTTTTCTTCTTCCTCCATATACTTGCAAATGATTCACAGGCAGTTTTGTCCATCTTTGTGGTTGCATTCTTTGTCAACATCTTGATCATTAAGTTTTCACTGAGCTTGCTACCAAAAAGTGGGGACAACAGAAGATAGGGGCTGCTTTTTCCTGTTGTCTGTACTGCAGCACAAACATTTGACTATGCAGTGAGCCACATCAGTACTGTAACCTAGCTGACTGCATGGCTGTACAAATACAGGATTGGCACAAGGAAAGTGTCATTACAGGTGGGATAGATCTAACTTTTGCTACAGCAGTGTCTGTTTATCTTGGCAGGAAGTGTTTAAAAAAAAAAAAAAAATCCAGTCTCATAGCTATCCCTGTCTGAGTTTGCTCCTCAGTTTTGAAGCTGAAGTCTGGAAAGTTTCTTTTGAGACTGTCAACTAAGTTGAGTCTCAGCTTGTTGAGAAATGGCATGTTCCCCCCCCCTTTCATAGTGTCTTTCATAGTAAAAACCATAATAGGTAATATTGCCAGGGGTTTAGAATTTGGGTTTTTTAAATGCTTCAAAACGATTTATTCTGTAAACAGTATGCTATAGTCTTGAATCCATAGTTAATCTTTGAAGCTATTCTTATAACAGGACATATAATGAGATCTTCCCTGAGTTTTGAAAACTGAAGAATGACCTTTAAATGGTCAATACTTTACAGTGAAGTGTTGGTGAAATAAATTATCTTTGACATGTGTTCTTGCAATTCCCACTTCTTGTTCCTGTTCATTTCCAATAGTCTGCTAGCCCTGGCTTGTCTGTACAAAAAGCTAAAAGAATGTACTGTGTGATATTGGAGAAACCAGTGTTTTCTCCAACATGTGACTTACTGTGGAGTGTGCTGCCATTTCAGAGCTTCTTGGGGTATGAAGTGTTTTCCATGCCAACAAAAATAAGCGTATGGAATAATGTATGCTATGTAGATCTGTTGTCAAATCATTGCATACAGTAACTGGGGCCCTAAGCAGCTACTTGGCCAATTGACTTTGAAATTGGGAGACTGGTGCTTTTGCACTAGCTGTATTTTTCATTGACTTGTGTGTGACTAAAAGAGTTAACCTGCAATTAGACAGGATCAATTTATCTTGGCTTAACTTATTTTCAGATTCAGGATACTGTTCTCTAAGTGCTGCTTCAACATTACAGTATCTGTCCCTTCCATGTCAATATTTGGTTTTGTTCTTTTACAAAACAGAGGGATTCCCTGTGCGGTGGGCGGCAAGGAAGGCACAGACTCTGAGATCGAGGATGCAAGGGCCTGAAGCCGAAAGGCCTAAGGCTTTTTATTGTTATGCTACTACCCTGTTTTAACTGCTACAATGCAGGAGCCAGACTAGGCAGTTCAAGATAACATCAACATTCACATGCTAAGCACTCATCACCCATCCTGGGAAGAGCCCACAGTGTCCTGGGCTCAAAACATCAACAACCATTCCCTGTTTTCAGCTCTGTGTTCAGAACTGACCTTCAACACATGTTTACTTCTTTCATGCCTCAAAAAGCCCTGTGAACTGGTCTTGGCTCCTTTATCTTAGAAGCAAGCAAAAACTATTCTCAGTGCAGTGTTCCCAAGCAAATCTTATGCTCCCCAAGTAAAGCACAGCTCTTTGCAGGCTGAGGGTCTTCCACATTTCCCCCTTTTTTGTTTATTTGATGACAAGGGTGGTCATGATGTGGGCTTCAGCTTTTCAGAGTCCTCTGATTGCAGACCAGGTCTCTGAAGCAGCACTCGGGGCAAAGGCACACAAGCAGGGACACAGGCACCGCGGAGTTCAGTTCCTGCTAGAGAGAGAGTGAGAGAGATTCCGGGCCTGCTGCCTTTGCCTGTATATTAGGGGTTTCTTGCAGGCGGCAGTTTTCCACTGTGCTTTGATCTTTCTCACAGCAGGGCAGGAATCTCAGGCATAAACAATTAGGTGCCCTTGAGTCTTATCACAGGCCTATGTTATCTGAATGAAGATGCTCTACTTGTCCAGCACACAAGACTAAATAACAGTTAGTAGTATGATATATGTGTTTTTTGACACCCCAGGTGCAAGTCACTTGAGCGTGTTTACAATCCTCCTCGCCAATCTTCCGTTATATTCCCACATTCTACCCCCTTGCTCAAGAGACCGCTTCTCCTGGGTAGTTCAAAGCTGGACGTGCACATTTGGCTTGCAGAGTGTAGAGCAGAGTAATCTACATAGGCATGCAATAAATACATATAGAAAAAGGAATAAACATAGATATCTATACAACAATGCTGTAGCATCACTAATTACAAAGAAGGGCCAAAGATAAACAAGACTGTGAACAACATCCCTGTAGTGTCCAAATTTACTTGATTCACACGCTCTAGAAGAGATAACTGCTGTGAGAATCAAAGCAGTATCTTCTCCTCAGAGCCACCTGCATGTGTGTCGGGTTCCGGATTTAAGGTCCGCCTCTAAAGCAAATCTAGAAATAAAATGCAGACAGCCGCCCCCCGTCCGCCCCCCCCCGAGAGAGAGAGAGAGAGACCCGCCTAATTAGTCAAAAAAGGAGCAAATCTAGAAATAAAATGCAGACAATCCCCGTCCCCTGCTCCCCGAGAGAGAGAGAGAGAGAGAGACCCGCCTAATTAGTAATTCCAGTGCAGCCCACGTGCGGCGTGCCTGGTTCAATGCAGACAGCCCGCGCGCAGGGCCCGCCAAAAATATAAATAATTCCAGTGCAGCCCACGTGCGGCGTGCCTGGTTCAATGCGAACACCCGGTATGCTTAACCTGCCTGTAGGTAAAGCACCCCCAAAAGATCCTGACACGAAATATTAAAGATTCGTGATCCTTGAGTTCAGACAAAGCACAACCGAGGCACGGTATCAACACACTTGGCTCTGACTTTATTAGGTCCAACACTGAGGCAACTCAATATTCAAGGAAAAGAAAGAGAGAGAGATAAAAGAAAGAAAGAAACAGAGAAAACAGTTGAAAGAGAAAGAGAAAGAAAATATTCACCACCCTGAGATCCAGCGGTGTCCTCCTTCCTACTTGGAAGATGGCGGTGAGGGTCCCACGTGTTGAAGTGATCCAGCCTTTTTTATAGAGTTTTTCGGCAGAGTCATGTGACTGGGAGCCGTCAGTCAACAGTTCGCACCAATCACAGGTCCGAAGGCGGGACATGTCCGGTTCCTGCGCCGCAGGATTGGCCCCTTGCCAGGCTGTCACCGGAGACACGCATCCGGAGGCGGGTGGAGGGCGGGCGCCTAGCTTATTGCGCCATCCCACGTTGCCAGGCTCAGGCATTCCAGGCAGCCGCCATAAGATGTCGCCCGAGCACGTGGTTTACGATTTCTGAGACAATGCTCAAAAGGAAGGGCCAGATTCCCACAATGTGTCAACAGAAAGGCCTTAACCACGCTTGCGTGGAAGCGAAGTCACACAGCAGACAGCACAACTATGGGGGGACCACGACCACCAGAGACCACCCAAGACCCCTCGCAGCATGCTACTTGCGTGCTCATCCAGTCATTTCAGCATTCCCCAAGTAATGCCTGGTGTCGGGTTGACTGTTCTACGTCGCTTGCATGGTCCCTGCACTTTCAGCATCTGCGCTTCTGGTTGTGGTTTCTCCAGCTCATGGTATGGCTTCACGTATCTCGCAGGTAGCCAACGAGGACCTGTTGGGAGTAAAACACAAGCATATCCCCTCCCCCATGTCAACAATTCTACTGGTCCACGCCAATCAGTTGGGCCTGGCAGATCTTTATACCAAACCTTAGGATTTTGTGTAAAGGGAACTTTACCCTGAAAATGTCGTTCCACTGCCATGGTATCTAATCGAGAAGATGACCGATTTAGAAAATTTAAAGTGAACACAGCCATATCTAATTGTTCTTGAGGAGCTGTGGCTACACTCCCCCTTTTTTGTTTTTGTAACATGTGTTTCAAGTTTTGATGTGTCCGTTCAATTATGGCTTGTCCGGTGGGGGTGTGCGGGATACCTGTAACGTGAGACACACCCCACTGTTGTAGGAATAAGGCCGCTGCTTGAGATACATAAGCAGGTCCATTGTCTCTTTTTATTTGTTTGGGGAGGCCCATAAGTGCAAAGCACCTTGTCCAATGTTTCTTAACATCCTGAGTCCGTTCCCCTGTAGCTGCAGAAGCAACAACATAACCAGAAAAGGTATCCACAGTAACATGAACATACTTTTGCCTGCCAAAAGGTGGATAATGTGTAACATCTGCTTGCCAAATTTCATTAGCCTTCAGTCCCCTGACATTTACACCATCATGATAAGTTGCAGTATTATATAATTGACAATCATTACATGCCCGAATAATATCACGAGCCTGCGTTTTTGTCAGAGCAAATTCTTCCTGTAAACTGCGAGCATTTTGATGGAAAAAGGAGTGAGATAATTGTGCACGTTGAAATCGTTGAGTAAGGGAGGATGATGTTATGGGCAAAACAGTGTACTTATCAGCTACTGCATTCCCTTCTACCAGAGGTCCTGGCAAGCGAGTGTGAGACCGAATATGAACAATAAAGCAAGGATGCTGTCGTTGCTGAAGCAGAGTTGCAATAGCAAGGAAAAGTTTATACAGCTCTTGATTGCTAATTTCTTTGATAAATGCAGCTTCTAAGCGGTTAATAGCGCCAACAGCATATAGGGAATCTGATACAATATTAATAGGTTCGCTTGCAAACAATGTCAAAGCTAAATGTATTGCAGACAATTCAACAATCTGAGTGGACGCTTCCACAGTAACTGATGTGTGTTGCCATTGTGCCTTTCCTTTCCAGGCCACTACGGCCTTCTTTGTTTTACCTGAGCTGTCTGTAAAAACCATTTTTGCATTTGGTATAGGGTGAGGCACCATCACTCTCTGTGGTTGTAAACAGAGGGAAGGTAAGGCTTGCAAGATTTTATTCTGTGGCAAAGTAAAATGGATATCGTTCAAATAATCAGCCAGAGCAGCCTGAAATTCAAGGCTGTCCCTCATCAGAGTAATGTGCGTTTCCTTATGAAAGGGTAGGTAAATAATGTCAGGGTCTCGACCTGTCAGCTGCTGTATCCTGAACCGTCCTTTCTGAATCACCATAATGACCATCTCCAAAGGGGTCGTAATTGTTTTTGTAAAGGTGTGTGATAAGAAAATCCATTCCAGGGTAACTAATTGCTATGATTCTGTCAATTGAGCAAATAGCCCATAAGGCTGGAATTTCGCGTGAATCACAAAAAATAAGAGAGGCAAATGTAAGATTATACGTCCTGCTTGGGAAGTTGTAAGTTTTTGAATTACCAATGCCAATTCCTGTTTTGCTTTGTCAGAAAGGATTCAAGGCGAAGTTAAATCTGAATCCCCCTTCAAGGTGTTAAACAGGGTACTTAACTCTTCAGTAGAAATACTCAGCACAGGACGAATCCAATTAATTGTCCCTAGTAGTTGCTGCAAATCATTTAATGTAGAGATATTGTTTACCAAACAAAGTTGTTGTGGTCGTAAGGTTCTGGTAAACAGTACCCATCCCAAATACTTCCAGGGCGGTTCTGTCTGTATTTTTTTCTGGGGAAATATGAAGCCCAAATTGTTGTAAAGAGTCTTTTAGATGATTTACAGTTTTCATCAGTTCTGTCTGTGTCAAAGCTGCAATGAGAATGTCATCCATATAATGGTAAATAAGAGACTGTTTAAAAATACTTCGAGTCGGCTCTATTGCAGCAGAGACCACTAACTGACAAATTGTGGGACTGTTCATCATGCCCTGTGGGAGAACCATCCTTTCTGCTCATCTTTTTTCTTTACTGTCGGCTTTGGGCAGTTCTTTCTAATATGTCCCATTTGATTACACTCAAAACATTTCATTTCTGCTCGTCCCACAACGAATTGCTGAGCCAAGGCACTTGCAAGTAAAGTAGCTTTATGCTCTTCAGAACCCACATTCTGACAGGCTTTAATAAATTCTGCTATACTTTTGTAAGAGTTTTTTAGAGGGCCCAAAATTCTTTGACAATCTGCATTTGCATTTTCATAAGCCAATTGTAATAACAGCGTTTCTACTGTATTTTCATCATCAATCTGCCTGCTCAATGCAGTTTGTAAACGATCAATAAATGTAACATAGGGTTCTTGAGCTCCTTGCCTGACTGCCGCAAAAGAGGGCTGGCGTTTCCCTGCCTCCGGAACGCGTTTCAGGCACTTTAAAGCCAATGCAGAGATCTGTTGTAAATGCTGTCGAGGTAGCCCTGCCTGTGCCTCTGGTGTCTCATACTGATTAACTCCCAAATATTCTTGCCTATTTTCCAAAGTGTCTGCAGAAGCAGCCTCCTGGTACTCTGCCAGCCACACTGAATATTGTGCAGGTGTTAAAATCATCCGTAAAAGTGACTTCCAATCATGTGGAGTCATAGTATAGGATTCCCCAATGACTGTTATTAAATTTGAAGTATAGTTACTGTGCAAACCATAGTCTCTCACCGCAGCCCATACTTCCTTAATCATTTCATAACTAAGGTAGCGATACTCAGGAGAATGATTTGGGTGATAGATTACCAGCATCGCCGTCAGCATGGCAAAATCTCCTTTACGAGCAGCTTCCTCTCTACAATTTTCTGCCAGCGTTTTGTATTTCGTTACACGAGACTCTGATGCCTTTTCAGCAAAGCCAATAGGTGGCTCGGCAGATGCAGGATATGGAGGAGCTGTTGGTGTTAACTGTGCTCTGGCCGTAGCCGCTGCCGCTGCTGCTGCCGCCTGCGAGACCCCCCGCACCGAAGGGACGGCCACAGCCGTTTCTTTTACTGATGTTAATGGTGGGTATAAATTGGACTGTATGTCTGGATCTGTGAAATCAAGATCGTAAGGATCGTCTGATTCTCCGGAGACTGTTTCATATACAGGCTCCTGTTGCTCCTTCACATCCACCAAGGTGTTAATAGGAGTGGATGCCAGAGATTGCAAATACTCCTCTGCAGGCTGGAGTGCAGAGACTGCTGTAAAAACAACCCTCTACGTTGCTTCTAAATCCTTTAGAATATCAGACTGCAACGTGTTCCTTTTTTGTATTTCTACCCCCACTTTCGCCCAAATCTTTGCATCATAAGTCCCTGATACAGGGAACCAGGTACAGTTGCCTTTGATCCATACTAATAACTGCACCAATTTCGCTAATTGGACCTTATAGCCCTGTTCGTGTAATATACGCTGTAATACCTCAGTGTAGAGCTTATGCTCTTGGGAACTAGCCTGTCCCATGTTTATTGCGATCGCGGAACTCACTGATCCTGGGGACTCTCCGGTCCTGGGGACTCACTCTCCGGTCCTGGGGATTCTCCGATCCTGGGGACTGTCAGGTCCTGGCGCGCGCTAGCCCCTGACAATCCTTCGATCAGAGTCGCCGCCGCTTCTTCGTTAATCTTCAACCTTGTTCGGGCGCCATTTGCGGCGGGCGGCAAGGAAGGCACAGACTCTGAGATCGAGGATGCAAGGGCCTGAAGCCGAAAGGCCTAAGGCTTTTTATTGTTATGCTACTACCCTATTTAACTGCTACAATGCAGGAGCCAGACTAGGCAGTTCAAGATAACATCAACATTCACACGCTAAGCACTCATCACCCATCCTGGGAAGAGCCCCAGTGTCCTGGGCTCAAAACATCAACAACCATTCCCTGTTTTCAGCTCTGTGTTCAGAACTGACCTTCAACACATGTTTACTTCTTTCATGCCTCAAAAAGCCCTGTGAACTGGTCTTGGCTCCTTTATCTTAGAAGCAAGCAAAAACTATTCTCAGTGCAGTGTTCCCAAGCAAATCTTATGCTCCCCAAGTAAAGCACAGCTGTTTGCAGGCTGAGGGTCTTCCACATTCCCTGTGTCTGCTTTAGCAAGCCTACTATCCAGACATCCAGAGCTCTCTGCATCTAGATATAGATAGGAACTGGGTTCCTACCAGGAAATGATTGTCATTGCTCAGGAATAGGTGGTGTCTTGCTGGTTTGAGTCCTAGATAGGCTCGGTTCTTCAGAAGCACTGCACAGCTCAGATTGCAGCATGTCTGACTATGCACAATAGAAAAACTTCCAGGATTTTTGGGAAGTTTTCTGGAAAAAGGCACGGGTGCTGAAGTACATGGCTAAGTAATGATCCAGTTTGATGGGATTTCTGTAAAAGGTGAGCGCTAAACTCTAGATTCCCTAGTTACCTCACATCTGAATGCAAATGCCATCCATGTCTCTTACAACAGATCTTAATGGGCCACCCAAGATCTGAGATAATTTTTATGGATAATTATGTATTTGGTGACCTTAAATGTGAGATACAGCTTTTTTTAAAAAAAAAAAAAAAAATCCCCCCTTCTTGTCCACATTAGTTATGAATTTTTAAAATCAGGTTGGAACAAAAGCTAGACTATGTCTATTATTGGGATGGATTGGAGGGCATTATAGGGACCTTTTCTATAACACCTGTGACTGACTTATCATTGGCAGGATTTGAGAATTAATAGAATTCTGGAGCTACTTCCCCAATTGTTCTTACAAAGTACTGCCTTTACTTAGCATGAAAATAAGTTTAGAGAGTCCTTCTCTTCTGCTCCTCAGTAATATCCTTAAATCCTATATTTAAAGAATACTGCTGCTCTTGAGTGATCAACGATGAACATGGTAATCCTCAAATCGCTTGCACTAACTCAACCATTACAGATAGGACCCAAGTTTAGATCTTGTAAAGATTACCTTCTGTTTCACCTTCTTGCTTGTCTTGTTACTCCTGCCACTGGCTATTGTTTTTGTAAAACTCAAGGCCTTCCTGATTCAGAGGACTTTGCTGTCACTTACAGCAATGGGTAGGATGTTGCGTATGTATCTGGAGTCATTTGGAAAAGAATAGTTGAACACCCTGGCGGGAGGATTCTCTCAAGGAAGAATACTAACTGTCAACACCATGTTCGAGTTCAAAGTGGTTTTACAAAATCCAACCATCCAAACATTTCTGCAACCTTGGAAAAATGCTAGTTATGTAGTGGGAACCTGGAACAGAGGTTTGATTTGATGTCCTGTATGGCTCTCTGGACAAATCCTAATGAGTCTAGACCCTAAAAATAGCTGGCTTGATGATCCTGCAACTTGCATATGAAACTACTTTTCTGAATTCCCTCAGTAAGAATATGGGTGGTATTTATCCAGTTATTAAAATATAGACTTTTGTCTTCACCCTGTACAAGTCCTGCTAGCTTCCTCATTGTAGAGGAGAAATATTGGGAGGGATAGAATGATGATTTCAGACTGTGGGTAAGTTAACTGATTTTTGGAAAAACAGATCATTGAATGCTACCTCATATGGATACCAGTTTTGCAGCAAAGTAGATGACTCTGTGCTGCTATTAGGAACTTGATTAGAACACAAAGTTTATGATTAGCATTGCTGGTTATGATCGCTAAGTGAAATTTTGTCTTTCACATTTGAAAAATGCAGCTAATATTCTTTTATGAGAAGCTTGTATTGAACAAGAAATATTCCTAACCAGAGTGGTACATCAACCTTCTTAATTGAAACTTGACAGTTATGGTGACTCACTTATGTCACCTGACACCTTAATGAAGGTGATTAACAACAACAACAAAAAAAGACAAGACTTCTGGTTTCAGATACCATTGAGCTTATAAATTAATATGCTTGTATGCCAGAGGTTTGGGAAATTAGTGGTCATGATCAAACTTCACACGGAGCAGACTGAGTAATGATTAAAACTGACACTTTAACTAGCAAATACAAAATTTTGTTCTAAATCATCTTGTCTTATATGTATGTTGTTTATCTTCCTAAAGAACTGTTCATCTTCATTTGCTTGTAAACATTGAGGTTTTTGGTTTTTTTTTTGTTTTTTTTTGTTTTTCTTTTTGGGGGGGGGGTTTGTTTTGTTTGTTTGGTGGTTTGGGGTTTCTTTTGTGTGTGTTGGGGTGTTTTGTTTTTGTTTTTTCCCATTAAGTATGATTTTAGTACTTCCTACTCACGGCATTCTGTTTCTAAACCTGTTAGAGTGTGGGAAATGGCAGTTTCTGCTACATGGACTTGTATTTAATGCTTCAGTTAAGCCTCTTTTGGACATAAACATGTGAGCATCTAAGTGCTCCAGTTATGCAAAACATGGTATAGTCTTCCCTAAGTAAGTAAAATTTTTTTAAATATGGCTTTCTTTAAAACTGACTTTGCAATGCGAGCATTCTGTAAGTAAACCTGCTCGTTTCTGGCCACTGTTTATTTCAAGGATATAGAAGCACATGGGCTTGGCTTCTTTTGTTTAATATCTATTCTGATATTTATGCAAAGGAGTGAGGGAGGCTTTTCTAGTTCTTGGTTTGTACATAGGTTTTGAATGCATTGAACCCTACCAGTTCATTCCAGTACTGTGTAAGGAAAATAGTTCCTGTTCATAAAAAGAGGCCATACAGAAATAACTAACTAGCTCTTAAAAAGCACTGGTTCCTGGTCTTTGATTAGATGCTTCCTAACTGTAGTAGCATGTATTTATTGCTTGAATATTTTTATTCAACTATTAAGTATAGGCCTTTAATGTAGGCAATTCCAATTACATGTGAAATAAACAAGAAAATTCCAGTCTTACCTGTCACACAGGCACTGGAGCCAACACTTATGCACATACTGTATGGTGTGCATTTTGTTGCTTAGTTTGTCAAAATGCTGAGATCTGATGATGCCCTGTAATTATACTTCTGACAAGTAAACTAACTTCCATCTGGGTAAAGCCCTGATATCTATCTGCTATCTTGGAGTTAGAACTACAATAATTGTAGGTGCCTTTCTGAAGTATAAACTATATTTTAAAGTATCCTTTGCAAACTAGTTGATAATCTAGTTCCAGTACAACTAACACATGATACTTTGTCTTTACCAGCCTCCACCAGCGCAATCAAAGCCAAGGGCATGAGCTGTCAGTGAAGAAATGTTTCTTTACGTTATTTGGATAGCAATACCCAAGGGTAGTACTGATGCAGCCATTCTGCTTCCAGCACGGTCATCTTCCCTATGAGCTGCTCATCAGTAAGACAGTCTAGTCCAGGTATGGCTGTTCCTCTACAGCAGTTGGGGCTATCCCCTTGGCACAGTCCCTTGGCTGACATTTACTGTGCAGACCTGTGTACCTATTCCCATGTCAACCTCTGTAGCAGGCTGTGCAGGGCACCGTTTGCTCCAGGCACAGGGTATGGTCATACTGTTGGGGGATATTGTTGCAGCTAACGGAAAGAATCAAGAGCTGAAGTCAACAAGCTCTCCAAGCAAGGCCACAGGCCTATCTCCTGTGTGCTTCCCACAGAGCCTCTGCCAGACTTAGCACCTGCAAGGCCACAGGCCAGTCTCCTGTGTGCTTCCCATGGAGCCTCTGCATACTTGACAGTAAACATCACTGTGAACAGTGCTGGACTTGGCACCTGCAGGATCATGTTACAGCACAGGGGGATGGTGAAAGGACTGACCGATGGGAGGTTGCGGGGGGGGCGCGTGGACAGCGTGTGGCAGAAGCGGGGCGACCAATCGGGTTTTGCATGGACAGTGCCTGGCTGCATGTACGAAAGCAAATATGTTATAAAAAGGGTATTTTTTTTTTGTAATAAACAGCTTCGGCTTAGGCTTATGCTTGATTCACATTGGATCGTGTACTGTCGTTACTGCCACAATTGGTGACCCCGATGTGATCGTCTGGCTGGCGAGGCACGTTCGGAAGAAGGATTTTTTTGCTGGTGGATCAGCAGCGGGGAGAGCTGCTTACCCGGGAACTTGGTAAGGAGACACCGTGGAATCGGTGAGCCACCAGGGGCACGATGGGGGGTACTATAACTAAGGAAGAGAGTACTGTTTTATCTATGTGGCAGTCAGTTTTAAAACAACGGGGGATAAGTCTCCCAGACCCATCGTTGCGAAAAATGTTGTTGTGGGGGAAAAAGCATGGATGTGATACATCTACTACTGCCTTCAGTTTAACAGTATGGGAAGGATTAGGATCTGCCCTTTTTGAGGCAGCGACAAAAGGAGATAAATCTGCCACGGAACTGTTAATGACATGGCGTGTAATGAAAGAGACTGTACAAAAAGTAAAGCAACAGCAAGACAAGGAGGAAAAAGGAGAAAATCCGGAGTCTCCTAATCCTCCTGTGCCTTGTATCAGTGGCATTGGTGCCTCCGCAGGTGAGAGGCGAAAACAAACAGACGCGGCGCCGGTAAAAGTGAAGACGCCTGTACCTACTGCTCCCCATGCAGTAGCGGAATACTACAAGAATTTAAAGCAACCATCTCTTTCTAATCCGCCGCAACTGCTTAGCGAAATAATATCAGAAGCTGTCGACGATGGTCACCCTCCCTCCCTCCGCTTCCAACTTCTTCTCATCCGACACCGGCTGCGCCTCAGACTGGCAGCGCTTCACCTCCCCCCCATCCCTCTTCACCTCCGCTCTCCACAGAAGGCTCCTCTGCTAGAGAAGAATTATCACAGGCACTCAATCGGCTAAGTATCACAGAGGGCCTCTCTTGTAGACCTAAGAATAATGCCCCTCCAGATAAACTCTTTAGCGTGCCGGAAATTACTGTGTTCCCTCGGGACCCTGGGAAATTTTGGGAGGCATGGGAGGTGATGCGGGTGGATCTGCGTCTGGTCCTTCTGTTTATCCTGTGATTTTTAATGATCCTGCCACGGGTGAGCCTCATATGCACGCTCCTTTTTCGTGGAAAGTTGTACAAGATTTGCAAAAGAGTGTAGCTCAATATGGTATAAATTCTCCTCCAAGTATGCAAATGTTAAGGTTGTTGACAATGGAGACTTTGACTCCTTGGGATTTTAAGCAGCTGGGAAGGATAATTTTCCAGCCTGTGCAATTTACAGTGTTTATGTCAAATTGGAGAAGTGCTTCTGAAGCTCAGGCGCTGGTAAATTTGCGATACAGTCAAGATGATCCTTGGTATGGTAATGGAGTAGATGTTTTAATGGGAGAGGGTCAATTTGCTAATCTTAGCCATCAGGCTCAATGGGACCCTCTTATCCTGGAACGAAAAAAAAACCAAAACAAACAAAAGCGCTGGGTATGAATGCAATTGTAAAAACTGCACAATTGGTGTCCCCAATACGCAGATATACTACCGTAAGACAAGGACCCAAGGAGCTCTTTTTATTCTTTGTTGAGAGGCTACAAGAAGCAGTTGAAAAGCAAGTTTTTGATGTTGATTTATGAGATACTCTAGTTACACAATTAGCTAGGGATAATGCTAATGCTGATTGTCAAAAAATCATTGAAGCTTTACCTGGAGAGCCAGATTTGAATGCTATGATACTGTGGAACATAAGGCTCAAGTTATGGCTGCGATTAATTGCAGCCTCTATTCCAGTTGTTAGCAGGGGACACAAATTTAACAGCACCACGGCAGACTACTGCAGAGGTACAGCAACTCATTACAGAAGTAGAAAGCAGGCTACATTCCAAATTTATACATCGTATTGATTTGAATCAGGAAATACAAATTATCACTTTGTTTGATAGGCAAATTCCGTATGCAATAATTGGTCAATGGAATTCAGAATGGTCAGATCCGTTACACATATTGGAATGGTTGTTTTCTTTGTTCTTGAAGGTAGAAACTGTCCCCATGATTGCAGAGCTATTGGCACAGATTATCATCAAAGGAGGGATGCGATGTCGGGAGCTTGTGGCCAGAGATCCTGCATCACTAACCGTTCCTATTGCAGCTCAATATTTTGAGTGGTGTATGGCTAATAGCTTTGCTTTGCAAACAACTATGGAGAATTTCTCGGGACAGGTTGTTTACCACTTGCCCTCCCATCCTGTTGTAAAATTGAGTGCGGAACTTCCAAGTGCCATGAGAGTGTTGTTCGCAGACACTCCTGTGGATGGAATTACCATTTTTATGGATGGATCTGGAAAAACAGGCAAGGCGGGCCTTGTCTGGTATTCTGACGGCAAGTGGGAATCTATGGTAGTACAACAAAAGGGTTCACCTCAGGTGGTAGAATTACGAGCTGTATTAGAAGTATTTCAGAATTTTCCCATTCCCTTTAATTTGGTTACTGATTCAGCATATGTAGCTGGCATTGTAAAACAATTGGACAGATCTGTTATAGAGCATGCACGTAATCAGTGTGTTTTTGAATTGCTGCGATCTCTGTGGCAAGAAATTCAAGTCCGAACTGCATTGTTTTATGTTTTACATGTAAGAAGTCATACTAATTTGCCTGGGTTTATTGCAGAAGGCAATGCTCGAGTGGACTCTTTGGTTTCTGACCCCACAAATTCTACTACAATGACTGTACAGGTGCCGGACATTAAACAGCAGGCACGTATGTCACATGAGTTTTTTCATCAAGGACATCGGGCACTGCGATGACAATTTCATCTGTCACACAGTGATGCTCGGAATATTGTGGCTATGTGTCCTGATTGTCAGCAACTGCCGCAACCTACGCAGATACAAGGAACCAATCCTCGAGGACTGCAGGCCTCGGACATTTGGCAAACAGATGTAACTCACATTGCTGAATTTGGCAGGTTAAAATATGTTCATGTAACGATTGACACTTTTTCTTCTTTGATTATAGCTACAGCGCAAACAGGCGAAAATGCTGGTCACGTCATTCGACACTGGCGGAGAGCTTTTGCAACTGCGGGCATCCCTAAACAGATAAAAAGTGATAATGGGCCTGCCTATCGTTCTGCTAAGGTGCAAGCTTTCTTACAGGTTTGGGGTGTTACTCACGTTACTGGCATCCCTCATTCTCCCACGGGACAAGCAATCATCGAGCGAGCACATCAGACTCTGAAACGCATGCTTTTAAAACAAAAAGGGGGAATGAGTGGTGAGACACCTGAAGCTAGACTGGATAAAGCAGTATATGTACTGAACTTTCTCCAAATTCGAACTGATAAAACTGATCCTCCTGTTGTAATGCATTTTGGATCAATGAAAGGACAATCGCAGATGGAACCTGGTGTAAAAGTTTTTATTCGAGATTTGCAAACTGGGCAATGGACGGGACCACATGATTTGTTAATCTGGGGACAGGGTTATGCTTGTGTTTCCACAGATGTAGGACCTCGTTGGATGCCAGCCAGGTGTGTGCGTCCTGCCGTGGGAAAGGAAAAAGAAGTAACTCAGAATCAGGAGACAGACACTTGAAGATGGGAGGGTTATATATAGCTGTTTTTCTATATACTCTCATAGCAAGCCTTACAGCATGGATACCATCTCAAGCGAAAACCAATGTCTGGGTTACATTAAAAATTTTTGCAGCTTCTTTACTAGTGCCTGGAGCAGCTGCTGCTAGAGCATTAAGTACCTTGAATAAGTTGGGATGCTGGCTTTCAAAACAGACCAATGCTACTTCTGCGGCCTTAAGTAATTTGCTGTTAGATGTAGACTCAGTTAGACATGCTACACTGCAAAATAGGACTGCTGTTAATTTTCTTTCTATTAGCACATGGGCACGGGTAATATTTTTGATATTGTTGTTTGGATGTTGTTTGTTGCGGTGTGTCTCGGGCATGACAGAATCAGCAGTGAAAAAGGTATGTGGATGGTTCAAGAACTTACGGGATCTGCTGATCCTATGATGCCTGAGGAAACGGTGGGAATGAAGGAAATACGGATGTATCCATGATCTTTTTAAAACAAAAAGGGGGAATTGTTGGGGGATATTGTTGCAGCTAATGGAAAGAATCAAGAGCTGAAGTCAACAAGCTCTCCAAGCAAGGCCACAGGCCCATCTCCTGTGTGCTTCTGTCACGGTTTAAAGCTGGGCTGGCTATTAAATCTGTGGCAGATGCTCTCTGTTAACCCTCCCCCCCCACCCCCAAAGGGAAAGGGAAGGGAAAAGGGAGAGAGACTTCCGGGTTGGAAAGTTAAAACAGTTTTAATAAACTATAATAATGAAAAAGAGTATAATAACAATAATAGAAATAATCAAATATATACAAATATATATACAAAACCAAGATTGAGCTCCCCTGAAGTCAGCTACGTCACCACCGGCACTGCAGGGCAGGCTCCAGGAAGGCCCAGGCTGGGCCTAGCGACGGTCGAGAGCTGGATTCAGGAATGCACGGATCGGGATCGGGGGCAGCAGGAAAACAGATGGAGTCCTCCTTGGACACCGGCCATAGCAGAAAGAGAGCGAGACCCTCGTGATCCCCCCGCTTTATACCGAGAATGACGTGTATGGGATGGAATACCCTCGTTGGTCAATTTTGGGTGACCTGCCCTGTCCGCTCCCCCCTGCAGCTGCGACCCCCCTTCGGCTCTTCACTCGTAAGCAGTGAGGAATTCAGCAGTGACCTTGGTTTCTCTAAGAACAAGTACAGCAAGAGCCTTTCTGCACAACATCCCTACCGGTGCCTCAGCGATAACTACAAACTTCGAGTATTATCAGTCCTGGAAGCAGACGCCGTCTGCAAAACATGCAGTTAGTTTCAGAAAGTGCAGTTACTTAGAGGAGACTTAGCTGAAAGTAAAAAATCCTGAAAGGAAAATTGGCCTGGTTTAGGCCGAACCAGGACATTCCACCCCTTATTCCATACCATTCACATCATACCCAGATCACCACTACATTTTCTTTTAAAATATATACAGATAACATTAGTTTATGATTCATCTCTATACAAAAAAAAAAAAGTTCATCAAGTTCATTTAGTTCAGGATTGTGGGTTTCCATCTGGCTAGGAGTCTCTCAGGGCAGGAAAGATGGTATGAGCTTTGTCACAGTTCGTGCCCACGGGTTGCAGGTTAAAGATGTCAGTCTCGAGGAGGTTACTGGACGCCACTTGCAGCTAGCTCCGGTCTCATCACCACTGCTTCAACCTGAAAGACACTTATTGAACACTGTTAGTATTATGCAGCAATTAACATCATGCAGTTCAGAATTAAGTATTCTCACCCAAGATCAGATCACCTTCAGGGACACATCGGACTTCACCATCCTGCAGCATCACCCACCAAGTACATCCAGGTCCTTCAGCAAAAGCAATCCCATGAATGGGTTTACCTTTGCCCGTAGCAGGAAGAACCCAAACAGTTTTTCCCAACAGATTCCTTTCATGCACCACAGGGACTTTATCCCCTTCTACTGTATGTAAAAGGTCTGACTGAGCAGGGCCAGCTCGGTTGATAGATCCTCTGGTGTTAACTAACCAGGTAGCTTGTGCCAAATGCTTATCCCAGTTTTTAAAGGTTCCACCCCCCATTGCTTTTAGGGTAGTTTATAACAGCCCATTATACCGTTCAATTTTCCCAGAGGCTGGTGCATGATAGGGGATGTGATATACCCATTCGATGCCGTGCTCTTTGGCCCAGTTATCTATGAGACTGTTTTTGAAATGAGTCCCATTGTCCGACTCAATTCTCTCTGTCATGCCATGTCGCCACAAGATTTGCTTTTCAAGGCCCAGGACAGTGTTTCGGGCAGTGGCATGGGGCACAGGGTATGTTTCCAGCCATCCGGTGGTTGCCTCCACCATGGTAAGCACATAACGTTTACCCTGGCGGGTTTGAGGGGGTGTGATGTAGTCAATTTGCCAGGCCTCCCCATATTTATATTTCAACCACCGTCCCCCATACCACAAAGGTTTTAACCGTTTGGCTTGCTTAATTGCGGCGCATGTTTCACAATCATGGATAACCTGTGCAATAGAGTCCATAGTTAAGTCCACCCCTCGGTCACGAGCCCATCTATATGTTGCATCTCTCCCTTGATGACCTGAAGTGTCATGAGCCCACAGAGCTAAAAATAGTTCACCTTTATGTTCCCAGTCCAAATCTATTTGGAACACTTTAGCAGCTTGATCCGCTTGTTGGTTGTTTTGATGTTCCTCAGTTGCCACACTTTTAGGTACGTGAGCATCTACATGACGTACCTTCACGACTAGTTTCTCTAGCCGAGCAGCAATATCTTGCCACAGTTCAGCAGCCCAAATAGGTTTACCTTTGTGCTGCCAGTTGCTTCGCTTCCACTGCTTTAACCACCCCCACAAGGCATTTGCTACCATCCATGAGTCAGTACAGAGATACAGCCTTGGCCACTTTTCTCGTTCAGCAATGTCTAAAGCCAGCTGGATGGCTTTTACCTCTGCGAATTGACTCGATTCACCTTGTCCTTCTGTGGCTTCCGTGACTCGTCGTATAGGACTCCATACAGCAGCTTTCCACTTCCGATGCTTTCCTACAAGACGGCAGGATCCATCGGTGAACAGGACATACTGCTTCTCATCCTCTGGTAGTTCATTATATGGTGGGGCTTCTTCAGCACGTGTCACCTCGTTTTCTGGTGGCATTCCGAAGTCTTTGCCTTCTGGCCCGTCCATGATCACTTCTACGATTCCTGGGCGATTAGGGTTTCCTATTTGAGCCCTCTGTGTAATTAATGCAATCCATTTACTCCATGTAGCATCAGTTGCATGATGGGTAGTAGGAACCTTACCCTTGAACATCCAGCCTAGTACTGGTAATCGGGGTGCCAGGAGAAGCTGTGCTTCAGTACCGATTACCTCTGAAGCAGCTCTAACTCCTTCATATGCTGCCAGTATCTCTTTTTCAGTTGGGGTGTAATTGGCCTCGGAGCCCTTGTATCCTCGACTCCAAAATCCTAGGGGTCAACCTCGAGTCTCCCCTGGCACTTTCTGCCAGAGGCTCCAGGTAGGACCATTGTCCCCGGCTGCGCTGTAGAGCACATTTTTAACATCTTGTCCCGTATGGACAGGTCCAAGGGCTACTGCATGCACAATCTCTTGTTTAATCTGTTCAAAAGCCTGTTGTTGTTCAGGGCCCCACTGAAAATCATTTTTCTTTCTGGTCACTTGATAAAGAGGGCGTACAATCTGGTTGTAATCTGGAATATGCATTCTCCAGAAACCCACAATGCCTAAGAAGGCTTTTGTTTCCTTTTTGTTAGTTGGTGGGGACATAGCTGTTATTTTGTTGATCACCTCTATCGGGATCTGGCGACGCCCATCTTGCCATTTAATCCCTAAAAACTGGATCTCCTGGGCAGGTCCCTTGACCTTGCCTCTTTTTATGGCAAAACCAGCTTTCAGAAGAATTTGGATTATTTTCTCCCCTTTGTCAAAAACTTCTGCTGCTGTATCACCCCATACAATGATGTCATCAATATATTGCAAATGCTCTGGAGCTCCACCCTTTTCTAGTGCAGTCTGGATCAGTCCATGGCAAATAGTAGGACTGTGTTTCCACCCCTGGGGCAGTCGATTCCAGGTGTACTGGATACCTCTCCAGGTAAAAGCAAACTGTGGCCTGCACTTTGGTGTCAAGGGAATAGAGAAAAATGCATTAGCAATGTCTGTGGTGGCGTACCACTTGGCTGCCTTTGACTCCAGTTCGTATTGAAGTTCTAGCATGTCTGGCACAGCAGCACTCAGAGGTGGCGTAACTTCATTTAGGCCACGATAGTCCACAGTTAATCTCCATTCTCCATTAGACTTTCTTACTGGCCATATAGGACTGTTAAAGGGTGAGTGAGTCTTGCTAATCACTCCTTGATTTTCTAATTGTCTAATCAGTTTATGAATGGGGATCAGGGAGTCTCGATTGGTGCGATATTGTCGTCGGTGCACCGTGGCAGTAGCAATTGGCACCTGTTGTTCTTCAACTTTCATCAACCCCACAACAGAAGGATCCTCTGAGAGGCCAGGCAAGGTAGACATCTGTTTAATGTCCTCAGTCTCTACAGCTGCTATACCAAAGGCCCCATCTATACCCTTTTGGGTCCTTAAAATACCCTCTCTTAAGGTAGTCTATGCCAAGGATGCATGGAGCATCTGGACCAGTCACAATGGGGTGCTTTTTCCATTCATTTTTAGTTAGGCTCACTTCAGCCTCCAATACAGATAACTCTTGAGATCCCCCTGTTATTCCCGAGATACAGACAGATTCTGTCCCTTTATGATTCGATGGCATGAGGGTGCACTGTGCACCAGTGTCTACCAGGGCTCGATACTTTTGTGGTTCTGATATGCCAGGCCATCGAATCCACACAGTCCAATAAATTTGGTTATCCCTCTCCTCCTCCTGGCTGGAGGCAGGGCCCCTCTAATTAAAGATTGGATTCGTGCAGCTCACGGGGATTGGACCTTCATTTCCCCTATTCATATTTGGGAAATAGGGACCTGAGGCCCATCTACCCTGACTGGAGTCCTGCTCACTGGTAACTGGAGCAGCCATCCTCCTAGGAAAATTCTCTCTGGTATTTCTGTTAGCTTGCAACTCACATACTCGTGCCTGTAGGGTACTGGTAGGTTGTCCATGCCATCTGCTCATGTCCTCCCCATAATCACGCAGGGTAAACCACAGGATACCTCGTGACGTGTTCCGTTTCCTTTGAGCCGGTCCAGTAGGAGGGCGTTTCCTCCTAAAGGCTGCAACGCGGGCCTGTGTAGGTAGAGATTTAAGTTGATTCTCGATCCTGGACAGTTTGTCTGACAGTTGTTTAAATGAGTCCTTGTCTTCCTTAGTCACTTTTCCCACAGCCGAGACACGGGCCTGCAGTGGGGAAGAAATACTATCTTCATACTGTCGCATACAGTTAGCCATTTCGCCCACACTAGGTCGTGCCATAGCATCTTCTCCCCAGACTAATATTGACAACGTATGGGTATGTGTCGGTGGAGCACTCTTCACAACCTTCCGGAACATGGATCGGTTGCATTCCACTTCATCAGGATTTACAGGATCTACAATGTCCCGTGGGTGTCTTTAAATGATCTCTTGCACAGCCAGTTCTCTAAGGTAGTTAATACCTTTTTCTATAGTGATCCAGTTGCTTAGGTGGCTCATAACATCATCTTTATAGGGATACCTGCTCTTTACAGCTGACAAGAGTCGCCTCCAGAGACTGATAGTGTTCGACCTTCTTGGAAGCATCTTATCAATACCACCATCTCTGGACAGGGATCCCAACTGTCTGGCTTCTCTACCATCCAATTCTATGCTATCTGCCCCGTTATCCCAGCATCGGAGCAACCAGGTAATAATTGGCTCACGGTCATAACGACTAAAATCTTTCCTTATACTTCGCAGTTCTTTCAGGGATAAGGAGTGATAGGTTATCTCTACGTCCGAGTCCGAGTCCTCCTGTGATTGTTCTGCTTTAGAAGGACCTTTCTTGTGTGATGGGTCTGCTTTAAAAAGACGATCAAGGGAACCCCCATCTGTGTCAGGCCCTGACTCTGACTGAGAAGGGCCCTCACCTGGGTCATGTGATGGCTCTGCCTTAGAAGGCTCTGAGTCATCATCTTTCTCTTTATGAGCTGATTTCTTTTGGTGTTTTCTCCTGGTTACAGGGGCAGCATAATACCTACCGCTGTTGCTGCACTGACATCTAATCACATACCACACCAGAAACACATTCAGGACACACAGGACACACACAAATAAAAGCACGCCCTGTTCGAATTTTGCAGGAATCAGCTTGGCAAAAAAGGAGCAGATACTATCAAAATCAGTTAAAAGATGCCCGGAGTGCGCAGCTACGGATTCGCGATTAAAGCTGCCCATCATTGTATCATAGAGATAAGAGATCGGAATAATAACTGCCCAGTTTATCACGACATAAATCAGTATCACAACCCATACCGAAACGACACATTTCGACCAGCAGGTCCTGTTAAACCACACGTAAGCACTAACACACAGCGCATACGGCAAGTAAGGTATTATTACACTGAACTCTGAAACAAGCTTTATAAAGAAAAGAGGTAACACAAGGTTCGCAAATGACATTATCATCTTAGCTATCTGTTTTAATTTCCAACCCCTCGTAAATCTCAAAGGAAGAAATCTGATACTCTCTTGGCTGAGCTCTCCGGGTCTCCTCCCACTGGAGCTGGGATTCGACTTATCAGAGCAACCTGTCGGAGCTTCTCTCGAGCCCCACGTTGGGCGCCAATAAATCTGTCACGGTTTAAAGCTGGGCCGGCTATTAAACCTGTGGCAGATGCTCTCTGTTAACCCTCCCCCCCTCCCCCCAAAGGGAAAGGGAAAAGGGAGAGAGACTTATGGGTTGGAAAGTTAAAACAGTTTTAATAAACTATAATAATGAAAAAGAGTATAATAACAATAATAGAAATAATCAAATATATACAAATATATATACAAAACCAAGATCGAGCTCCCCTGAAGTCAGCTACGTCACCACTGGCACTGCAGGGCAGGCTCCGGGAAGGCCCAGGCTGGGCCTAGCGACGGTCGAGAGCTGGATTCAGGAATGCACGGATCGGGATCGGGGGCAGCAGGAAAACAGACGGAGTCCTCCTTGGACACCGGCCATAGCAGAAAGAGAGCGAGACCCTCGTGATCCCCCTGCTTTATACCGAGAATGACGTGTATGGGATGGAATACCCTCGTTGGTCAATTTTGGGTCACCTACCCTGTCCGCTCCCCCCTGCAGCTGCGACCCCCCTTCGGCTCTTCACTCGTAAGCAGTGAGGAATTCATCAGTGACCTTGGTTTCTCTAAGAACAAGTACAGCAAGAGCCTTTCTGCACAACATCCCTACCGGTGCCTCAGCGATAACTACAAACTTCGAGCGTTATCAGTCCTGGAAGCAGACACTGTCTGCAAAACATGCAGTTAGTTTCAGAAAGTGCAGTTACTTAGAGGAGACTTAGCTGAAAGTAAAAAATCCTGAAAGGAAAATTGGCCTGGTTTAGGCCGAACCAGGACTGCTTCCCACTGAGCCTCTGCATACTTGACAGTAAATATCACTGTGAACAGTGCTGGACTTGGCACCTGCAGGATCATGTTACAGTACAGGGGGATGGTGAAAGGACTGACCAGTGGGAGGTTTCGGGGGGGCACGTGGACAGCGTGTGGCAGAAGCAGGGTGACCAATTGGGTTTTGCATGGACAGTGCCTGGCTGCATGTACAAAACCAAATATGTAATAAAAAGGGTTTTGTGTTTTTTTTTGTAATAAACGGCTTCGGCTTAGGCTTATGCTTGATTCACATTGGATCGCGTACTGTCGTTACTGCCACAGTCATACTAGTATATTTAAAAACAGATTGTGCCCTGTATGCTTGCTGTGAATCTCACCATTATGGTGGGAAGTGGCCTGACAGTGGAAGGCATGTTGTTGGGGGAAACGGGATTTGGAGCCATCATAGGAAATGCCTTGAGTGATCTGATGAGCAAACTGCTCCAGAGGCCTGTCAGGGACAGGATTTGGGTGTCCAGCCTTAGGAGGAGTCTCAGAACCTGTTTGGCATACATGTGATGTGAACAATCAAGGAAACTGCAATTTGTCACTTCCAGTTATAGCTCAGTATAGATGCAGCCACTGCTTCTGAAATTCAATAGTGTTTATTAGGCTGTAAGTTATCAAAAGGGGGAAGGACTTGCTGGTATAGTAATAGCATACTGTCCTGGTTTCACTGGGGTTTGGTTTCAGTTTGTGGCCAGCCATGGTGATCAAGGCCCTCAGCAGTTAAATCCGGGGCAGCTGACCCAGGCTGGCCCACAGGTGTATTCTATATCATTGACATCAATCTCACTGTAAAAGAGAGGGTTTGGTAGGAAAAGGGGGGATTTTTTTTGCTCTCTGTGCTTTTCTTCTTTTTTACCTGTTTGTTGTTGTGATTCCTGGAGCAACTTACCAGTGAGTTGTGGATGAGTATATTTTTGTCTGTTTTGTGTTGTCATTTATATTGATTTTATTCATTTCATTATATCTGGTTAACTTCATCCCACAAGTCTCCCTCTCTTTTTCCCAATTCCCTTCCTCATTTGGGGAAGGGGCATTGGGTGAGAGAAAAACTGCTATTGTTTAGCCCTGGGTGTGGGCTAAATGAAGACACATACTCAAAGTGAATTAAAGAGGCTTTATAGTTCCTGCAGTGCTCAGTGGGATGTGTCAAATTGATTTGTTACTTATGAATATAAAATTATTTTGTTTACCTTTGTCAGAGTCTAATTCAGTTCCTTGATAGAAATGAAGTAATTCAATTCTCATCTTGTGATGTGGATCAATGATTCTTTTTGAAACTTAGCATGCAGCTGTAGCAGTCTTGAAAGGATTGCAAATCATTTGAAGATCAGTTGAATGTGATAGTGAGGAAATGCATGTTTATTCAGTCTGCTTTATTTCACTTGCTCCATATGTAAGTTCTGATACTTCCACTGGTGCTAGTGAAGGTATTACTTCAGCTTTGAGCTATCTGCAAAGTGCAGGTTGCACTAATCATTTATTTAAAGATGTTTATTTCTGAGAGTTAAGTATAAAAGCTCTCAAAACTGACTGTTAACTGATAGCTTAATGTTAAATAAGGGTTTTGTGGGTTTTAAACTGAAAATGAAAGGGATGACAAGTGCCAGGCCCACTAAAATAAAAGGCATTTTCACATGTAGAAGGCATGTCAAATTTAGAAACTTGGAGATGCAGGAAAAGGTGAGGTGGACTTGGTTGACAGAGTGAGAAGTAGTAAGAGGGTATGATCATTTCTGTATGAAGACCTACAAGGAAGCAAATGGAAATGTAAAGCTGCTAAAGAAGGTAATGAAAGAAAGCTAGTAAGAAGCATTACAAGGAGGGGTTGCTAAAGATTGTGGTGCCAAGAGAGGAAACCTTATTTTGCTATAGAAATATCTTAGAGACAAATTTCAAGTGTCTTATAATAAACAAGGAAGATAGGTATTCCATGTTTTTTCTGTTGTGAACAAGTTGCTGAGAGATTTAGTCTTTAGAATAGCAAAATTATGACTAGTATTAGTTGAGTGTTTTCTTTTAAAGTCAAAGATAATCTGAAAAACATCAGTTAAACTTAATCTAAAAATGCTAATTTTTAAATACTATCCCTGCTTACCATATAATTGCTGATTTACCTCAGTGGAAACACTTGATGAATTGATTCTTGTCACCATTTAAGGCTGAGATGGCTGTTAAATGGATGGCAGATGCTCTCTATTAACCTTCTCCTTCCCCAGAGGGGAAAGGAAAAGAGAAAAGGGGGAGAGACTTATGGGTTGGAGAGTGTCCTGGTTTTGTGGGGATAAAATTTATAGAATCAAGTTTCTGTGAGATTTTGTTTCAGTTTGTGGCCAGCTGTGGTATGGTGATCAAGGCCATTAGCAGTGAAAGCCAGAGCAGCTGACTTGGGCTGGCCCACAGGTGTATTCTATAACATGAATGTCAGGTTCACTATAAAAGGGAAAGCTTGTTGAGAAGAGGTGGGGCTTTTTTTGCTTTGTTCTCTTCTTCTGTTCCACTTTCTCCTTCTCAATGGCTGCTATCCCTGGAGGGACTTGCCACCACTCTGGGCAAGTATAATTTTGTGTGTTTTGTATTACCATTGATATTGGTTTCCTTATTTTATTAGATCTGTTTAAATTTTAACCCATGAGTCTCCCTCCTTTTCCCAATTCCCTTTCTTGGTTGGGGAAGGGACTTTGGGTAATAGAACAACTGCTTATTGTTTAGCCCTGGGTGTGGGCTAAATGTGGACAGTTTATTTGGTGCCCAATGTAAATAGCTCACCTGGGAGAACTGTAGACTTTTGATCTAAGAGTCTTGGAGGGTTGAATTTTTCACATATTTAATTGCTTTTGTTATGAGCATTCGTTATGTTGGTGTCAGTGGCATGGTTGCTGGTTGGAATTCTCTGGTGTTTTTTTTACAGTTGCTTTTAGGGTGGCTAATCAAATGTGTGGATTTGCCCCTGTTTGTTAATGGTTTTGTGTGATTTATCACTTCTGGACATGGATTTAGAGGTATCAGTCTGCTGTGTTGTTTGGCATTAGATTATGGTATTACAAAAGAAGTTATAACTGTGCCCATTTGTGATTTCTATGGAATGGGAGTGGGTGACATGTACTTTCCTTTTCCCTTGAGGCTGATCTCAATGGCTTTTGAGAATTTTGAATACCCTTGGGATGTTTCAACTACCATGCTCATATTGTCAGGCCTTTTGAATGTTTTTCAGTTTTTGCTCTTGCTTAGAGTAAAACATCAGTATAGGGGTGGATACAGCACAGCTGCTGCGACCACTGTCACAGGTCCCACAGCAGCCCCAGCCCCTGTGACAGACACCATAGCTGCCCCAGCACCCACAACTGGTGTTGCAGATACTCAGACCCTGCCAGTCCCTACGGAAGGAATCCCGGCGACCCCAGAGGCTATTCAGATTTCTGTACTGGGTACTGTGATTACTCAACTCTAGGAAGCACTTGCTGCGTTTACCTAGACTTTGGCAACAAGGGCTGCAGCTAATCAGCTGCCAGTGATGGTTGATGAGGCTACCCTAGGTATTCAGCCAGTGTCAGTATCAGTCACCCTTGTACAGAAGACAAAATACACAAAAAGAGCAGGTCCTGATGGCCTACCAGGAATGTGAAAGAGGACAAGCCAGAGGTAACCACTTGATCCCTATCCCTCAGTGAGCTGTGAGAGATTACAGCCGTCATGAAGGTGAGCAACTTCTTACTTAGCTGCTCTGCTGCTGGGATAATGGAGATGATGGTTTTGAGTTAGAAGGTAGAGAAGCCAAGCAGCTGGGATCAATGGCTAGAGAAGTGGGTACTGACAGGGGTCTTGCAACAGGTGCACAGCCCCTCACTCTCTGGAGGTGACTCCTGCTAAGCGTAAGGAACAGGTATCCCTTTAGGGATGATGTCATATACCACCCAGGCAAGTGGACAACCATTGAGAGAGGTGTTAAGAATCTGAGGGAAATAGCTGTGTGGGAGCAGATTTTTGAGGACCTGGATGACCTGCAGACGCCACTAGATCCAGATGCACTTGGAGTTACGAGACCCATGTGGCACAAGGGTGTACTGAGTGTGCCACTGTCACATGGCAATACGTTAGCGTTATTTAGCTGGGGAGGTGCCGAGGCACTGACGGTGGGCGACACAGATAATCAGATGCAGCAATATGCAGACAATCTCTTTTCTTCCCCATGGGCTAACATCTCAGTTGTGGAAACACTGTCTGACAAATACACAAAACTGCTCGGTGAGGTGTTGGAAAAATTCTCCCAGATGGAGGACAGACCCTGCTCCCCACATGTACCGACGAATGTCAATAATGAACGCTATGTTCAGGATTAGAGGGACCCTGCCTCCAGCCAGGTGGAGGATGATAGGGGCAACCATGGTTTTTTTGGACTGTGTGGATTCGATGGCCTGGCATGTCAGAACCCCAGGAGTATAAGGCTCTGGTGGACACTGGTGCACAAGGCACCTTAATGCCATCAAACTATAAAGGGACAGAATGGATTTCTATCTCTGGTGTGACAGGGGGCTCCCAAGAGCTGACTGTATTGGAAGCTGAAGTGAGTCTGACTGGGACTGAGTGGCAGATGCACCCTATTGTGGCTGGCCCGGATGTCCCATGTATTCTTGGTATAGATTACCTGAGGAGAGGGTATTTCAAGTACCCGAGGGGGTGTTTGGTGTAGTGGCTGTAGAGACAGAAGAAATTAAACAGCTGTCTGAGGAGAAGGAACACGCCTCCACACAATCCAATGTGAATCAAAGTGAAGACATTTATTAAGCATAAGCTGTCCCTTTTATACATTTTGTACTTTCCCTGGCTGTAAGCATGTGCATTGCTACTGGTTAATATTACTAAACATACTCTTCTTTGATGTGTTGATTGGTCACTGCTCTGCCACTGGTCTTTTCTTAATTGGCTCCATCAGTTCTTGTTTCTTCTCCTCCGTGTTCGGCTCCCACCGGCTACTCCCTCAATTCTTGTTTGCTCAGCTACTGTTTTGCCTCATCTCTCGAAGGTCGGCTTGTTGACACTAGCTACGTGACTCTTGTCACGCAGCTAGGCCCTCACTCCATACTCTCATACTTCTGGCTCATTACATGACCATTCTGCTCCAAAAACCCCTCTACAGCTGTCTACCTTGCCCGGTCTATCAGAGGACCCTTCTATTGTGGGGCTGCTGAGGGTCAAGGAGCAAAAGGGGCCCATTGCTACTGCAACGGTCCACCGACAGCAATATTGTACTAATAGAGACTCACTGATCCCCATCCGTGAGCTGATCTGTCAACTGGAGAGCCAAGGGAGTGATCAGCAAAACGCGCTCCCCCTTCAACAGTCCCATATGACCAGTGCGAAAGTCTAATGGGGAGTGGAGACTAACTGTGGACTATTGTGGCCTGAATGAAGTAACACCACTGCTGAGGGCTGCTGTACCGGACATGTTAGAACTCCATTATGAACTGGAGTCAAAGGCAGTGAAGTGCTATGCCATGACTGAGACCTGGGGGTGCTGATCGACAGCCGACTAAACATGAGCCAGCAGTGTGCCCAGGTGGCCAAGAAGGTCAATGGCATCCTGGCCTCTATTAGGAATAGTGTAGCCAGCCAGTCTAGGGAAGCGATCGTCCCTCTGTACTCGGCACTGGTGAGGCCGCACCTTGAGTACTTGAGTACTGTGTCCAGTTCTGGGCCCCGCACTTCAAGAAAGAAGTTGAGGTGTTGGAGCGAGTCCAGAGGAGGGCGACCAAGCTGGTGAAGGGTCTGGAGGGTCTGACCTACGAGGAACGGCTGAGGGAGCTGGGGTTGTTTAGCCTGGAGAAGAGGAGGCTCAGAGGTGACCTTATTGCAGTCTACAACTACCTGAAGGGAGGTTGTAGTGAAGTGGGAGTTGGCCTCTTCTCCCGGGCAACTAGCGATAGGACAAGAGGACACAGCCTCAAGCTTTGCCAGGGGAGGTTCAGGTTGGACACTAGGAAGAATTTCTTTACAGAAAGGGTTATTAGACATTGGAATGGGCTGCCCAGGGAGGTGGTGGAGTCACCATCTCTGGATGTGTTTAAGAAAAGACTGGACATGGCACTTAGTGCCATGGTCTAGTTGACAGGGTGGTGTCAGGGCAACGGTTGGACTTGATGATCCCAGAGGTCTCTTCCAACCTGGTTGATTCTGTGATTCTGTGACTGATATTGCAAATGCATTTTTCTCCATTCCTTTGGCAGCAGAGTGTAGGCAACAGTTTGCTTTCACCTGGAGGGGCATCCGGTATACCTGGAATTGATTGCCCTGGGGTGGAAACATAGCCCCACCATTTGCCATGGACTGATCCAGACTGCACTGGAGAAGGGTGGAGCTCTGGAATGCCTGCAGTACATTGATGACATCATTGTATGGGGTGATGCAGCAGGAGAAGTTTTTGAAAATGGGGGAAAAAGTAATTAAAATCCTTCTGGAAACTGGTTTTGCCATCAAATGAGGTAAGGTCAAGGGACCTGCAAAAGAGATTCAGTTTTTAGCAATCAAGTGGCAAGATGGCCACCATCAGATCCCAATGGATGTGATCAACAAAATAACATCCATGACTGCCACCTAACAAAAAGGAGACCTGAGCAACAACAGGCTTTTGAGCAAATTAAACAAGAGGGAGTTCATGCAGTGGCCCCTGGACCAGTCTGAATGGGACCAGATGTAAAGAATGTCCTCTATACCGCAGCCAGGGAGAATGGCCCTACCTGGAGCCTCTGGTAAAAGGCACTGGGGGAGACTTGAGGTTGACCCCTGGGGTTTTGGAGCTGGGGATACAGAGGATCAGAGGACTGTTATACTCTAACAGAAAAAGAGATACTGGCAGCCTATGAAGGAGTTTGAGCTGCCTCAGAAGTAATTGGCACTGAGGCACAGCTCCTCCTGGCACCCCCATTGCCAGTGTTGAACTGGATGTTTAAAGGACAGACCCCCTCTACACATCATGCAACTGATGCTACATGGAGTAAGTGGGTTGCATTGATTACTCAGCGGGCCCGAATAGGGAACCTCAATTGCCCAGGGGTTCTGGAAGTAATCATGGAATGGCCGGAAAGCAAAGATTTTGGAATGTTGCCAGTGGAGGAGGTCATGTGTGCTGAAGAGGCCCCACCATACAATAGACTATCAGTGAATGAGAAGCATCATACCTTGTTCACTGATAGATCTTGTTGTATTGTAGGCAAACAGCAAAGGTGGAAAGCTGCTGTGTGGAGTCCTATGTGATGAGTGGCAGAAGCAGCTGAGGGAGAAGGTGAGTTGAGTCAGTATGCAGAAATAAAAGCCATCCAGCTGGCTCTAGATATTGCTGAGTGAGAAAAATGGCCAGTACTTTATCTGCACACTGACTTGTGGATGGTAGCAAATCCCCTGTGGGGATGGCTGAAGCACTGGAAGGAAAACAACTGGCAGCACAGAGGCAAACCCATCTAGGCAGCTGAATTATGGGCAGGATGTTGCTGCCTGATTAGAGAAGCTGGTTGTGAAGGCATGTCACATAGATGCCCACCTACCAAAGAGCAGAGCCCCTGAAGAACAACAAAACAACCAGCAGGTGGATCAAGCTGCTAAGATCCAAGTGTCTCAAGTAGACCTGGACTGGCAGCAAAAAGGTGAATTATTTTTAGCTTCGTGGGCCCGTAACGTATCAGGCCATCAAGGAGGAGATGTGACATATAGATGGACTTGTGACAGAGGGGTGGATTTGACCATGGACACCATCGCACAGGTCATCCACGAATGTGAAACTTGTGCTGCAATTAACTAAGCCAAATGACTAAAACCTCTATGGTATGGAGGATGATGGCTGAAATATAAATATGGAGAGTCCTGGCAGATTATATCTCGCTTCCACAAACCTGCAAAGGCAAGCACTATGTGCTCAAAATGGTGAAAGCAAGTACCAGGTGGTTGGAAGCATACCCTGTGCCTCATGCCACTGCCTATAACACTATTGTGGGCCTTGAAAAGCAAATTTTGTGGTGACATGGCACTCTGGAAACAATAGAGTCATACAATGGGACTGTCCTGGTTTCACTAGGATTTGGTTTCAGTTTGTGGCCAGCCATGGTGATCAGGGTCCTCAGCAGTTAAATCTGGGGCAGCTGACCCTGGCTGGCCCACAGGTGTATTCTATATCATTGACATCAAGCTCACTGTAAAAGAGAGGGCTTGCTGGGAAGAGGTGGGGCTCTTCCTGCTCTCCTTGCCTCTCCTCCCTTCTTTCTCTTCCTTGTGATTGCTAGAGCAACTTGCTAGTGATCTATGGATAAGTATACTTTTGTCTGTTTTGTGTTGTCATTTATATTGATTTCTTCATTGAATCTGGTTAACTTCATCCCACAAGTCTCCCTCTCTTTTTCCCAATTCCCTTCCTCATTTGGGGAAGGGACTTTAGGTGAGAGGAAAACTGCTATTGTTTAGCCCTGGGTGTGGACTAAATGATGACAGGGAGTCATTTCTGAAATAGGCTCATAGATGCCTGGGCTAAAGAGCATGGTATTGAATGGATATATCACATCCCCTACCATACACCAGCTGCCCGGAAAATGGAACAATGTAATGGACTGTTTAAGATGAGACTGAAAGCAGTGGGTGATGGGACATCCAAAAACTGGGATGAACACTTAGTGAAAGCCACCTGGTTAGTTAATACCAGGGGATCTGTCAATTGGGCTGGTCCTGCTCAGTCCGAACTGTTGTGCACTGTAGAGGGGGATAAAGTCCCTGTGGTTCATGCAAGGAATATGTTGGGGAAAACAGTTTGGATTATTCCTGCCTCGAGCAAAGGCAAACTCACTCATGGAATTCCTTTTGCTTGAGGACCTGGGTGTGCGCCTGGTGGATGATGCAGGAGGATGGGGAAGTTAAATATGTACCCCAAGGAGATTTGATTCTGGGTGAGAATAGCCAATAAATTGAACTGTATGTTGATAATTGTCATTTATTACAGTAAGAATCACCCCAGACTGTGAACATGGGCTGTACCAGATACTCCAGATGCAATACATCATCCTGCTGTGCCCACCTTCACCAGTCCATCACACTGTATTGAGGCCTGGTCACTATTTGCTAGCTGAGAGAATCCCACACCATTTTTTTCCCTGCCCTGAGAGACAATTATGAGAAATGGAGCCCACAGTTTAGGACTAAATTAATTCAATGGACTTCTTGGGGAGATAGCCCATAGACTAAAGAGAATGATATCTTTGTTTATATATGGAGATATATATATATGTTGAGCAATGGGGAAAATAGTTTTGACTTGAAGTAAATGATATAGAATAAGAGGTGGAATCCTGTCCTGGTTTTGCAGAGGTAAAATTTATAGAATCGTTTTCCTGTTACATTTTGTTTCAGTCTGTGGCCAGCTGTGATATGGTGATCAAGGCCATTAGCAGTTAAATCCAGGGCAGCTGACCCAAGCTGGCCCACAGGTGTATTCTATAACATTAATGTCAGGTTCACTATAAAAGGGAGGGCTTGCTGGGGAGGGATGGGGCTCTTTTTGCTCTCCTCTCTTCTCCTGTCCCTCCTTCTCAATGGTTGCTGTCCCTGGAGGGACTTGCCACAACTCTGTGGGCTTGGTATAATTTTGTGTGTTTTGTATTACTGTTGATATTGGTTTCTTTATTTTATTAAATCTGTTTAAATTTTAACCCATGAGTCTTCCTCCTTTTCCCAGTTCCCTTTCTTGGTTGATGAAGGGACATTAGGTGATAGAACAACTGCTTATTGTTTAGCCCCAGGTGTGGGCTAAACAGAGACAAAAGTTAAAACAGTTTTAATAAACAATAACAAGGAAACAGCGTATAATAAATAATGAACTGTATACAAAACAGCTACTGAGCTTCCCCCCCCTCCCTGCAGATGCAACACTTTTACGGTCCCTTTCTCTGTGGGATAAAGAGACCCAACAGGGACCCTATTTTCCATGGCAATAAGTGTGTGTAGTCAACTTCAGAAAGTAAAGTCACTTAAAAGAAACTTGACTGGAAAGTCTGTCCTAGTCCAAACCAGGACAATTCTATTATTTTTGTTTTCCTTCTATTCCTTTTTAGGTTCCAAAATCTTCATCTGTCTCTGTTGTCAAATGCCTCGGTTTTGTCTCTGTTGCCATATACCTGTGAAATACAGCACTAGTCCTAATGCTAACCGTCTGTTCTTAGTTCCTTCTTGCCTATGCAGTGACACTTGTCAATGCTGCTGAAGGATTTCATTACAGCAACTAAATTGATCTAACCAAACTTTAGAACAGAGGCTGTTGATTTTTGGACAGTGTCATGCTTTCATGTCAGGACAAAGGAGGGGGGTTTCAGTCTGCTGATTGTTTGAATGTGCTACTGTGGGTGGTACTTCTACCACTGTTGTCTTATGACACTTATATCCCACCAAACAGCATGATTAACATCAAAGAGTCTTCATGTGTTTGCAGGGTGATGTTTCTCCCCATCTGTCCCTCAGCAACAGCACCTAAGTAGCCCCATCCAATTTGGCTTAATTCTCACCTTGTTCAATCAGCATCAATTGGTCTAGTTTTTTGCAAGTGGCAGTAACAGTCCTTCTCACAGGCTGAATATTGTTTTGCAAAGGAAACTACTGAACTTTACATCTCAGTCCATGAACTAATTTGAGGGTGTCTGTGAAACATGACAAGGAAAACATGCTGGATAGGAGTAGGCTTGTGTTCTGGAGATTGCAGTAGATTGAAAATCATGTCCTGTTGGAGCCTTTCTCCTCTTTCCAGGGGCCCAGGAGAGGGTTGCTGGGCCTGCTTGTAAGGCAGAGCATGGAGTTCTGGCTCACCAGCAGCGTCTCTGGATCCCAAAGCAACTTGGTGCTTTCACCCTGTCTGCTTCAATGTCTCGAGAGCTGTGCTTATTCTGCTGTTGTAGGATTTTTTTTTTTTTTCCTTCTCTCTCCCCTCTTTGTCTTGTAATGGTTCTGAAGAATGTGGATACAGTCCCTAAGGACCATCTTCAGGTCCTGGTTTGTTTCTCTTTCTCTGGGTTTTAAAGATCATCAATTGAATCACTGAAACTCAAGTTATTCGAGGGGAGGAAAATGTTTGTTTGTTTAAACTCAAGAAAACTAGTGGTGCAGAGGGCAGGAAACTTAACTTGCTCATTGTACTGCTGTGTGTTAAAGTGCTGTGCTAAGTAACGGTAGAAATTCAAGCTGAACAGTTAAGCTGCTTTATGTTCTCCCTTAAAATATTTGCATGAGTTCTGTAAGAGTAGTCTGACTGACACACAACTTGATCGCATGGGAGATTTTAGATGTAAATTGCAAAGGAAAGATTGCCTCTATACGGAGATTATCAAGGAACTAGAGGAATTAAAAAGAAAACCTGGTTATCAGTTGCTTTTGGATCTTTCTAAACTTTTTTCCTAACAGATATGAATGGCGTTATTTCTTCCCTTGCTCTACATTGTGCTGTTTAGGCTTCATTCCTCTCACTTCTGTTTGTGTTCCAAGTGTGGCAAGGTTGCTTTTCCATGCTGTAGAACAGAGGGAAATGGGTATTTTTAGACCATTGCCTGCCTGTTTGATATTCCAGATGCAGCTTAGCTTAGTTTACTGTATGTAAGGGCCATTATGGGAATGTTAATGTCTAGACTACTTTCAGAAATGTCTCATTAGCCTGTTGTTCCAGAGCTCTTTGTTCATAGAGCAGAACCTGACATTAGATTGTTTTCCTGTTTGCTTCTGGCTAATGCTTTTAGTGACTAAATGTGGAAAATAACTATACATGTTAAAATTAATCGTCTAGTCATAAAGATAAAAGAACTCTTCTCTACTTCCTTGGCAAGAATTTTTGGACAGAGCAAAATCCAGGAATTAAATACAGCTTTGGATCGATTTTTCCTATTATGATTACTTAAATATTTATGTATAGTGAAAATACTATCCTAAAATTCAAACTAATTTAACTGCTCTTAAGTCACTAAAAGCTGGTTACTAGTTCTCTCCAATCTTGTAATTTAAAAATAAATTTAAGGTAAAAGTTATTTCAGAGACACCTTTGTTCATTTACTTGCAAGATTTAGAAGAATAATCACTTAGGTACCTAGAAAAAAATATGAAGATGTATATGCCCCTGGAATAACTTAATAAACTGAAGTGAAAATAAAGCTAAGTACTTGTCCTTGGTAATATGCTTCATGTTATCTTATCTGACTCCCAAAGTTCTCACTTGATTCATGGTATGAAAATGAGCTTTTGAAGGTTGGGTGGAAGGGAAAAAAGGAAAAACTTTGTCGTGGTTTAACCCCAGCCGGCAACTAAGCACCACACAGCTGCTCGCTCACTTGTCGCGGAAGGAATGATGCACTTCACTCATGAGAGAGAAGTAGCAATATGTTTTATTGATATAAAACAGCGATTTAACAAGTTTGATAGTAAATGCGACAGTGGTTTAACAAGATTCAATGCCAAGGTGCACTTGATTGTTTACTGCATAGAGGACAGGGTCAGACAAAACTGTCAGGGAGACCCTCCCATTGAGTCATGAGGTTCAGAAAGGACCCCCTTGCTTTCTAAACTCCTCTTCAGAGAGGAGTCTAGGTGTAACTGGATCCACTCCTAGTCCCAGACTTGATCAACGGTTTATGTCTAAAGGATTATATAGGCACAATCAATCTTTTATATCACTTAGCTAAGATATCAAAGTTTAGCATGCTATCAATCACTGAGAATCTGTTTTGGCAAGGAATCTCTTGACCTCAAGGAGTAACCTTGAAAAGCATCCTTACTCAAGAGGAGATCCTGGGGTGCAGCCTGCTGTCATTTCAGGAGAGTCCAATGGGCCCTGGGTTGTCTGCTATTTATGGAGTAAGAGAATTGACTTATAGTCATATTTGCATACCAGCCATATTTTGGTTGGTGCATGTTCAACGAGCCCTCAGCTGTTGAGCAAGATTTATAGCCCTTGGTTATTGTGGTGTTATCTGTCTCCCCCGAATCCACTTTGGGCCAGATGTGGCCATCATGACCACCACTGATGGCTGTTGCTTAAGTAGAAGGGGGGGGGGAACACAATGACACATCACTTCTCCTCCACCCCCAGTGGGATGGGGGAGAGAATTGGAAGTGAGAAAACTCATGGGCTGAGATAAAGACAGTTTAATAGGTAAAGCAAAAGCTGTGTGCGTAAGCAAAACAAGGAATTCATTTGCTACTTCCCATCAGCAGGCAGGTGTTCAGCCATCTCCAGGAAAGCAGGGCTCCATCATGCATAATGGTCACTTGAGAAGACAAACACCATCACTATGAATGTCCCCCCCCCCCCCTTCCTCCTCCTTTCCCCAGCTTCATATGCTGAGCATGATGTCATATGGTATGGAATATCCCTTTGGTCAGTTGGGGTCAGCTGTCCTGGCTGTGTTTCCTCCTGACTCCTTGTGCACCCCCAGCCTGCTCACTGGTCGAGTGGTGCGAGAAGCAGAAAAGGCCTTGACTCTGTGTAAGCACTGCTCAGCAATAACTAAAACATCCCTGTGTTATCAACAGTGTTTTCAGTACAAATGCAAAGCATAGCCCCATACTAGCTACTATGAAGAAAATTAACTCTATCCCAGCCAAAAACAGCACAACCTTATAGATATGGACCTTCATGCAGCTATTAGAGGAACTTTCATAGTTGGTGATAAATTCTTGGTGTGGATTTTTCCTGTAATGCTTTGGTTCATTTGCCTACCCACAGAACTTGAGCAGCATGTGATAGCTTGGGGGCATTGGAGAAGAGGCATTTCTTCCAGTTTGGACCTTTAAAAAAAGTACCAGAATTAGAGTGGTTAAAGCAAGTCCAATGTCTATATATTTTTCTTCCTTTTTTAAATGAGGTTAACAGTACACTGCGTATATCCTCCAGGTAGCTTTTTTTACTCTTTAGCGCAAGCAGCTCCACATTCACTGACATTATACCAAAAATCTAAGAGAATTTTGTTGATTTTTTTATTCTTGCTTTAGAATATAAGCCTTAATTTAATGTAGTATCTATTTTATTTGGAACATAGAAGTTTGCATCTTAACTGGCAAATTGAATTCAGCATGTTCTATTTTGATCAGGACTTTGAAGGCATGTTGGCTCTGCTTGTTAGAGCTTAGCAGGAGTGCCTTTACCATCTTGGGAGCCCCAGAAGACAGCAGTGCTAGATTACAAGCTGTTTTGTGCAGTCAGGAGACAGACTTCTAGCTGAAGTTCAGCATGGCGAGGACAAGCAACTGTTGAGATACTACCTAGATGGTGGGATGAAATGCCTGAGCTGCAGGTGTCATTATGACTCACATCTAAGTAAGTTGAATTTTATTGCAGAATCCTGTGCACTGTTATGTTCTTTCTCTGAAAAATGTGCATGCGTTTTTATGTTTCAGTTTTTGCTTTCTCTGATTTGTGAGAAAGCAAACCATGAGTTTTTGCTGTTGATCTGGACATTAAGCATATCTAGTAAGACCCATCTGATTTCACTGTATCAAGGATGAATTTGGTCCATTGCTTGTTTGAAGGAAAATGAGCGGAACACTGTCATTCAGATTGTCATTGTATTCTGAGAAATAGTAATGCAACTAGTGGATTCAGTTAAAACTTCTCTACTGTTATCTTGAATTTGCTTGGGAAATGAAGAAAAAAATACTTTAAAGTATCTGTCATGCAGTGAAGTTAACACTGACCTACCAAAATAATTTATTCCATCAATCTCATGAATTTTAAGTTAATATGTTAAAGCCTTCCTCACTTGATGTTAGGCATCTGAAGAGGGGATGAGACACAAGACAATTCTTGGCTTCTGAGTGCTTTTGCATCTTCTGTGCCTGGTGATGTGGTGACAGACAAGGAGGGCTGCGAGGGGGTTGATCTTAATGTAAGATATTGTAGGCAGAATCTGTTTGCTTGGTGTGCTCAAAGTATGCTAACTGAAATAGTGACCAACTTTATTTTGAATTGTGTGTGTCCTTTTTGCTGTTTGAAGAAATCTGAAATAATAGGTCAGTCTTGTCTGTGTAGCATGTTTAACACTTTGTGTGTAATATCTTTGAGGTGTGTATTTATGTGTGTGTATATGTATATATGTAAAAACAGTGATCAGAGCATGTCAAAATGAATGGGACCTTAAGGCCATGAAGGCAAGCAGGACAAAGAAGAGTATCAGAGACAAATATTTAGGGGACAGCTGTTTAAGGGACCCTTGTTCCTGCTGTTTTGTAGGGTTGGCCCAGGGTTGGCAGGGCTGATCAAGAGGTCTTTAAACTAGGTTCGATGGGGGAAGGGGATAAGACCAGGGCAGCCACAAATAAACCTAGGGGTGACAGGCCTGTGTCGGGGGCAAGGCCGCTAGCCCAGCTGAAGTGTGTTTACACTAATGCACGCAGTATGGGCAACAAACAGGAAGAGCTAGAAGCCACTGTGCAGCAGGAAGGTTATGATGTGGTTGCCATCACAGAAATGTGGTGGGATGACTCTCATGACTGGAGTGCAGCTATGGATGGCTATAAGCTCTTTAAGAGGGACAGGCAAAGCAGGAGAGGCGGTGGGGTAGCGCTGTATGTTAGGGAGTGCTTGGACTGTGTTGAAATTGAGGAAGATGGTGAGGATGACAAGGTTGAATGTCTATGGGTGAAGATCAGGGGGAAGGTCGGCAGGGCGGACATTATGGTGGGAGTCTGTTATAGACCACCCAACCAGGATGAGCAGGCGGACGAGGCGTTTTACAAGCGGCTGTCAGAAGCCGCCCGGTCGCCGGCCCTTGTACTCGTGGGCGACTTCAACTTGCCGGATGTCTGCTGGAAATACAACATGGCAGAGAGGAAGCAATCTAGGAGGTTCCTTGAATGTGTGGAGGACAACTTCCTCATGCAAGTGGTAAATGAGCCCACTAGAGGAGGGGCCCTGCTTGACCTGTTGTTTGTGAACAGAGAAGGACTAGTGGGAGATGTGAGGGTCGGTGGCCGTCTTGGGAATAGCGACCACGAAATGTTAGAGTTTTCGATAGTGGGGGAAGTAAGGAGGGGCAAGAGTAGAACTTCTGCCTTAGATTTCCAGCGGGCTGACTTTAGGCTGTTTAAGAGGTTGGTGGACCGAGTCCCTTGGGAGTCGGTCCTGAAGGGCAAAGGAGTCGAGATAGGCTGGACATGCTTCAAAAGGGAATTGCTAAATATTCAGGAGCAGGCTGTCCCAGTGTGTAGGAAGACAAGCCGTCGGGGAAAAAGACCGGCCTGGTTAAACAGAGAACTTAGGCTAGATCTTAAGGAAAAAAAGAGAACCTACTTGCTCTGGAAGAAGGGTCGGGTAACTTGGGAGGTCTATAGGGACGTGGCCAGGTCATGTAGGGAGAAGATTAGAAGGGCCAAAGCTCAATTAGAGCTTGATTTGGCTGCTACAGTCAAAGATAACAAAAAAAGCTTTTACAAATACATCAACAGCAAAAGAAGGGTCAAGGAGAGCCTCCACCACTTGTTGAATGAGGAGGGTAGTGTAGTGTCAGGGGATGAGGAAAAGGCAGAGGTGCTCAATGCCTTCTTTGCCTCGGTCTTTAATGTCAAGACCGGTTGTCCTCAGGAGACTCGGCCCCCAGAGCCTGAAGTTAGGGGCGGGGGGCTGTGTGAAGCCCCCATAATCCAGGAGGAGACAGTTAGTGACCTGCTGTGCCAGTTGGACACCCACAAGGCTATGGGCCCAGATGGGATTCACCCCAGAGTAATGAAGGAACTGGCAAATGAACTTGCCAAACCACTCTCTATTATCTACCGGCAGTCCTGGTTAACTGGAGAAGTTCCAGCTGACTGGAAATTAGCAAATGTAACGCCCATCTACAAGAAGGGTCGGAAGGACGATCCAGGGAACTATAGGCCTGTCAGCCTGACCTCGGTGCCAGGCAAGGTGATGGAACAGATCATCCTGAGTGCCATTACACGGCACATGCAGGACAATCGGGGCATCGGGGCCAGCCAACATGGATTCATGAAAGGCAGGTCCTGCTTGACCAACCTGGTCTCCTTCTATGACCAAGTGACCCACTTAGTAGATGAGGGCAGGGCTGTGGATGTAGTCTATCTAGACTTCAGTAAGGCATTCGACACTGTCTCCCACAGCATCCTCCTAGACAAACTGGCTGCCTGGGGCTTGGATGGGTGGACTCTTCGATGGGTTAAAAACTGGCGGGATGGCCGAGCCCAGAGAGTGGTGGTGAATGGGGCAAAGTCCAGCTGGCGGCCGGTCACTAGCGGTGTTCCCCAGGGCTCAGTTCTGGGGCCGGTGCTGTTCAATATCTTTATAGATGATCTAGACGTAGGGATTGAGTGCACCCTCAGTAAATTTGCAGATGACACCAAGCTGGGTGGGAGTGTCGATCTGCTGGAGGGTAGGAAGGCCCTACAGAGGGATTTGGACAGGTTAGATAGATGGGCTGAGACCAACGGCATGAGGTTCAACAACAACAAGTGCTGGGTCTTACACTTTGGCCACAACAACCCCATGCAGCGCTACAGGCCGGGAGAAGAGTGGTTAGAAAGCAGCCCGGTGGAAAGAGACCTGGGGGTGCTGATCGACAGCCAGCTAAACACGAGCCAGCAGTGTGCCCAGGTGGCCAAGAAGGCCAATGGCATCCTGGCCTCTATTAGGAATAGTGTAGCCAGCCGGTCTAGGGAAGTGATCGTCCCTCTGTACTCGGCACTGGTGAGGCCGCACCTTGAATACTGTGTCCAGTTTTGGGCCCCACACTTCAAGAAAGATGTTGAGGTGTTGGAGCAAGTCCAGAGGAGGGCGACCAAGCTGGTGAAGGGTCTGGAGGGTCTGACCTACGAGGAATGGCTGAGGGAGCTGGGGTTGTTTAGCCTGGAGAAGAGGAGGCTCAGAGGTGACCTTATTGCAGTCTACAACTACCTGAAGGGAGGTTGTAGTGAAGTGGGAGTTGGCCTCTTCTCCCGGGCAACTAGCGATAGGACAAGAGGACACAGCCTCAAGCTTCGCCAGGGGAGGTTCAGGTTGGACATCAGGAAGAATTTCTTTACAGAAAGGGTTATTAGACATTGGAATGGGCTGCCCAGGGAGGTGGTGGAGTCACCATCTCTGGATGTGTTTAAGAAAAGACTGGACATGGCACTTAGTGCCATGGTCTAGTTGACATGGTGGTGTCAGGGCAACGGTTGGACTCGATGATCCCAGAGGTCTCTTCCAACCTGGTTGATTCTGTGATTATGTTTCACAGTCAGTGAGATGCCTGAACAGAAGTGCTGGTAAAATAGATTGGAAAAAGGTGCATTTTCTAAGAGGGAGGGTGGCAAGGAAGAGTTGGTCAGGTCAAATGAATGACTTGCAATGAGGCAAGAAGGTAGGTCTGAGAGAAGGATCAAAGCAAAGTCACTTGGGTCCCAGTCTAAGACTCACCGCATTTTTGTGCCTGGGGGTGCCAGCACAAGCAGTGTCCTCTCCTGCCACCACCACTGTCCTGACAATAAACTCATGCTTGGCTTTTCTTGTTTTCTGTGGAGAGTTAGAAACTGGGCGCTGATTTGTCCCGTGCTTTGCAACTCTGCCAGCTTCCACGTTGTTGATGTTATTAAATTTGTGAGACTGTAATCTGTGCTGTGGAAGAAGCTCTTTATTCTTCTAAATTTTACCAATAACTACTATCCTTCACTGGTCTCTTATGAATGGGAAGCTCAGACAGAAGAGGAATGAGTTTAAATGAACTTTCTCATTGCTCTTCATAATTCTGTTTTTTTTTTTTTTTTGGATTTTGTAGGGTTTTGTTTGTTTAATAGCAAGAGCCTTATTTCCCCAGGTACGGTAATCCTAGCTCTTGCAATTTTATATTATGACTATAAATTGTTATTGTTGTCTGTAATATTCTTACAGTGTATGCTTGTAGGATACTCTTATGCCTTTCTTCTCTCCCTTCCCTCTCTGGAACATCTTATGTATGGGCTTCCTGAGCATTTAGTTGAGATTAACATGTATACAGTGGTTAACTTTTTCCCCAAATGGACTATTTTATAGGATCACATGCTCATCCACATCAGTGGATGTGCCAAAATGTTATTGGAAGGAATCTAATTTAAAACATCTTTTCTACCCTACATTTTGAAGTTATCTGCTTTCCTGACTTGCCTTCTGTGTCATACAGAAACGTTTATTCATTGATACAAATAATCATAAGTAGACACTTTTTCTACTAATGAAAGTCCATAATCGCTGACTTCCATATAAAAAAATATTGAGGTGGTTGTTTTTTGAAGCCTAGGGTTTTAAGGTATGCAAACACAGTGCAACTGTTCCTCCTTCTGCCTGAATAACTCTCAAATTTTAACTAGTCTTTATAGGGACATTGACATTTGTGGTGGGTTAACCTTGGCTGGCTGCTGGGTACCCACCAAGCCGCTCTATCACTCCCCCTCCTCAATTGGACGGGGAGAGAAAATATAATGAATGGGTTGAGATAAGGACAGGGAGATCACTCAACAATTACCATCACAGGCAAAACAGACTCAGCTTGGGGAAATTGATTTAATTTATTGCCAGTTAACACCAGAGTAGGATAATGAGAAATAAGAACAAATCTTAAAACACCTTCCCCCCATCCCTCCCTTCTTCCTGGGCTCAACTTCACTACCGAATTCTCTAATTCCTCCTCTCAAGCAGCGCAGGGGGATGGGGAATGGGGGTTGCGGTCAGTTCATCACACGTCACTGTCGCTCCTTCCTCCTCACACTCTTCCCCTGCTCCAGTGTGGGGTCCCTCCCACAGGAGACAGTCCTCCATGAACTTCTCCAATGTGGATCCTTCCCACAGGCTGCAGTTCTTCATGAACTGCTCCAGCATGGGTCCTTTCCATGAGGTGCAGTCCTTCAGGAATGGACTGTTCCAGCATGGGTCCACCACAAGGTCACAAGTCCTGCCAGCAAACCTGCTCCAGCATGGGCTTCTCTCTCCATGGGGTCACAGGTCTTGCCAGGAGCCTGCTCCAGTGTGTGCTCTCCACAGGATCACAGCTTCCTTCGGGCGTATCCACCTGCTCTGGTGTGGGATCCTCCATGGGTTGCAGGGGGACAGCCTGCCTCACCATGATCTTCACCAGGGGCTGCGGGGGAATCTCTGCTCCGGTGCCTGGAGCACCTCCTCCCCCTCCTTCACTGACCTTGGTATCTGCAGAGTTGTTTCTCTCACATATTCTCACTCCTCTCCTCTGGCTGCTGTTGTGCAGCAGTTTTTCCCCCCTTCTTAAATATGTTATCACAGAGGCGCTACCACCATTGCTGATGGCCTCAGCTGCCATTGGCTCTATCAGACATGGTGGAAGCTTCTAGCATCTTCTCACAGAAGCCACCCCTGTAGCCCCCCCCTTCTACCGAAACCTTGCCACGTAAAATCAATACAACATTTTAAAGATAACAGATTTCTGAGAATTTTATCAAAATAAAGAGCCAGGTTGAAAAGACTTTATTAGAGTGCTTGTTGAGAGAGCAAGTGCTCAACTCCTAATAGTCGTAGGGGAATCTGTTGGGTCAGATGTTCTGCCTTAAAAGCCAGGAAGGTTTCAGGTGGAAGTTTGCTTTTGTTAGACACTGGAGGTCCAACTGCAACTTAGAATTTGGTTTTAGACCAGTTTTTATTAATTCTGCTATTTGTACAAATACTTAAAAAACAAAACAAAAAATACTTGGTAAAGAAGAGGAAAAGGGGTTGCCAGCATCACCAACAACTCCTTATTAGATTAACAGTGTGGGACTGTGTGATATGCTGTCTCTTTAGGATGATACAAAATGATGCAGATATAAAATTGGATGAATATGAAGTTCTCTGTCACATTTCCATTGGAATGCGTACTGTGGTATTTCTGTTATATCTTTATTCTCTCTTGTTCTGTTTTCCACAGGCCTATCTCCCTCCCTTAATCCCTGTACTCAGATTGCTTTTCTAACTGATTCGTACTTACCCATATGATAATTTAAGGTTGCCATGGCCAAAACCAAATGCATAATTGTCTGCCTTCACTAGAAGTAATACTACTGCTCTGGAGTCTTTTCCTGTAAGATATTTTCCAGGGACTTCTATATGAACCAGTCACAGAAACATTTCCAATAGTAAACAACTTTTACAGTTTGGACGGTAACTTAGAACATGTTGGGATTTCCCATTCACTGGACTAAAGCTACTAAGTCAATTTGAATTCTAAAACCAGCTATGACTCAGTCCATTTAACGTTAGTGTCGCCATTGTGCCATGCAGTTTGACCAAGAGGTGCGTCCAGCAATGCTTTTGCTTATTTATATACCCTTTACTGTTAGAAGCTGTTTCATCAGTTCAGTGAGGGATTTGCCATTGTCTTCTAAAGTTATTTGACATCTAAGAAACTTTAAAAATCTAATGTTTGAATAATTCTTCAGTATTTTTGAAGTCTGATCTGTAATTTCATAGGATTGGAATTATTTCAAATCATATTCTGTATTTCTGCTGTCTTTGAAACTTCCTTGTTCACGTGTAATATTAGAGCTAATGAGCAAAGAATGAACGTGGATGAAGCATAGATGTTGTAGTGTGGGCAAAGGTGGAGGGGAAGGGACAGAGTTTGTGGGCTGGGGTTTGAACCTTTCCTTCCTAAAAATAGGCAACAATGGGCATCAAAATGTCTATTGTAGACTTAAAAAATAAATGTTAAAAACAGGCTATAACTTACCCTTGGAAAAGCAAAGTATTGGAGCTGGCCAAAGCTGATTAAGCCAGCAGGCCTAGCAGCTGTCTTGTGGCATATCAGCAAGGCCTTGTCTTCTGATCACTCATGACAAAACATAAATTTCATAGAAATGAAAATATGAGCAGATCACTAAATCACTTTATTTTGACTTGCTGTATCTTATGTCCATTAAGTACTGCATGATATCTGATTTCAAGCTGAAACACTTCAGTTGCTCAAAACTTCAGATCCTTGAAAATCTAACATACAGTATGTAATGATGTTTCTGGCAAAGATAAATGTATTTTTTTTCTTAACCTTATAGGTTTAATGAAGGGTTCTAGCCCATTTTTCTCCCATCAGCTCCTGAAAAATTGCTGGTATTATTTGTGATAGTATGCTAACTCAGAAGTGGTCAAAGATCTAACGCTAAAAGCTGATTGTTAAATGGGAACAAAACAGTTTAGAAAACAGCTTGAAGGCACTGCTCTGTGCAGTATTATGTAGCTATAAAACATATTCTATAAACTAAGACATTGAACTTTATAGGTAAATAGGCGCATATATGTATTAACTTCTAATTGAATACAGAAAACTTTCTAAGCTTTTTAGGAACAACTTCCTAAGCTTTTACTGACCATGAGTAAGCCAGGGAGAGTACTTTTTAAGACTGTAGCCAGGCATTGGGAGAAAGCTGTAGTCTTGGTATGCTGTCATTTTGAAAAAGCAAAAAGGTCTTTGTCCTGTCCTAAATCTGAGGATAATCAGCAAATGCCTGAGAGACCATGCAGGGCATTTATGTTGTCTGATATGGGGAGAAATCACCTTGGATGACAGATATTATAGAGGCTCAGAACTCACTGTGTGAAAAATTACTACCTGCAAAAATGTGTGATGCCTACTGAGAGAGTTTGCAGTCCTTGGGACTGCCAGAGCACACGTGTGCTGAGCGTGCAGGCTGCCACGTGGCAGGGTCTGCTGTGCCCATCCTGATCTCCCATCCCCTTGCCACAGGTGGCACTCAAGAGATGGTGGTCAGTGCCTGGTGGCGCTGCCTTTTTTTTTTTTTTTTTTTAACTCCTCCACAGGCCACAGTCCCCTCAGTGTTGTACCTGCTCCCATCTCTGCTCCTGCTTGGGCAGCTCTTTGCTCCAGCCCCTATGTCTCTTTTTTTTTTTTCTCCAGCCCCAATCCTGCTCTGTTCCTGCATCTGCACAGGGCAGAGTCCCTGACTTCCTCCCACACAGTGCAGCACCCCCACTACCAAAACCCCATCAATTTATCCCAATGTGGGTATGTGTAATTTATTTATATTTTAGCATCATTAACACACCAAAAGGGGAGGCAAGTAGGATATCAACTAATGTTGTAGAAGTTCATACCTTCTTTTCAGTGGCATTACTGTTTTTACAGTAACTGTCATGGTTTAAAGCTGGGCCGGCTATTAAACCTGTGGCAGATGCTCTCTGTTAACCCTCCCCCCCCACCCCCAAAGGGAAAGGGAAAAGGGAGAGAGACTTCCGTGTTGGAAAGTTAAAACAGTTTTAATAAACTATAATAATGAAAAAGAGTATAATAATAATATTGGAATAATCAAATATATATAAAACCAAGATCGAGCTCCCCCGATGTCGGCCATGTCACCACTGGCACTGCAGGGCAGGCTCCGGGAAGGCCCAGGCTGGGCCCAGCGATGGTCGAGAGCTGGATTCAGGGATGCATCACAGATGCATGGATTGAGATTGGGGGCAGCAGGAAAACGGACTAAGTCCTCCTTGGACACTGGCCAAAGGCTCAAGCTGCAGAAGCAGCCCGAAGCAGCAGAAGCACCAAAAACCAGCAGGTGGAAGGGGCAGGGGCCGAGACCCTCGTGATCCCCCCCGCTTTATACTCAAAATGACATGTATGGGATGGAATACTTTCGTTGGTCAATTTTGGGTCATCTGCCCTGTATGTTCCTCCCTGCAGGTGTGACCCCCCCTTTGGCTCTTCACTCGTAAGCAGTGAGGAATTTAGCAGTGACCTTGGTTTCTCTAAGAACAAGTACAGCAAAAGCCTTTCTGCATAACATCCCTACCGGTGCCTCAGTGATAACTACAAACTTCGAGCGTTATCAGCCCTAGAAGCAGACACTGTCTGCAAAACATGCAGTTAGTTTCAGAAAGTGCAGTTACTTAGAAGAGACTTAGCTGAAAGTAAAAATCACTGAAAGGAAAATCGGCCTGGTTTAGGCCAAACCAGGATATTCCACCCCTTATTCCATACCATTCACGTCATACCCAGATCACCACTACCTTTTCATTTTCAAATATATACAGACATCACTAGTTTATGATTCATCTCTATAAAAAAGTTCATTAAGTTCATTTAGTTCAGGATTGTGGGTTTCCATCTGACTAGCAGTCTCTCAGGGCAGGCGACATGGTATGAGTTTTGTCACGGTTCGTGCCCACAGGTTGTAGGTTAAAGATGTCAGTCTTGAGGAGGTTACTGGACGCCACTTGCAGCTAGCTCTGGTCTCATCACCACTGTCTTAACCTGAAAGACACTTATGAACACTGTTAGTATTATGCAGCAATTAACATCATGCAGTTCAGAATTAAGTATTCTCACCCAGGATTAGATCACCTTCAGGGACACATCGGACTTCACCATCCTGCAGCATCACCCACCAAGTACATCTAGGTCCTTGAGCAAAAGCAATCCCACGAATGGGTTTACCTTTGCCCGTAGCAGGAAGAACCCAGACAGTTTTTCCCAATAGATTCCTTTCATGCACCACAGGGACTTTATCCCCTTCTACTGTATGTAAAAGGTCCGACTGAGCAGGGCCAGCTCGGTTGATAGATCCCCTGGTATTAACTAACCAGGTAGCTTGTGCCAAATGCTTATCCCAGTTTTTAAAGGTTCCACCCCCCATTGCTTTTAGGGTAGTTTTTAACAGCCCATTATACCGTTCAGTTTTCCCAGAGGCTGGTGAATGATAGGGGATATGATATACCCATTCGATGCCGTGTTCTTCGGCCCAGGTGTCTGAGAGTGTTTTTGAAATGAGTACCATTGTCTGACTCAATTCTCTCTGTCATGCCATGTCGCCACAAGATTTGCTTTTCGAGGCCCAGGATAGTGTTCCGGGCAGTGGCATGGGGCACAGGGTATGTTTCCAGCCATGCGATGGTTGCCTCCACCATGGTAAGCACATAACGTTTACCCTGGCGGGTTTGAGGGAGTGTGATACAGTCAATTTGCCAGGCCTCCCCATATTTATATTTCAACCACCACCCCCCATACCACACAGGTTTTAACCGTTTGGCTTGCTTAATTGCGGTGCACGTTTCACAGCCGTGGATAACCTGTGCAATAGAGTCCATAGTTAAGTCCACCCCTCAGTCATGGGCCCATCTGTATGTTGCATCTCTCCCTTGATGACCTGAAGTGTCATGAGCCCACCAAGCTAAAAATAGTTCACCTTTATGTTCCCAGTCCAAATCTATTTGGAATACTTTAGCAGCCTGATCCGCTTGTTGGTTGTTTTGATGTTCCTCAGTTGCCCGACTTTTAGGTACGTGAGCATCTACGTGACGTACCTTCACGACTAGTTTCTCTAGCCAAGCAGCAATATCTTGCCACAATTCAGCAGCCCAAATAGGTTTCCCTTTGCGCTGCCAGTTGCTTTGCTTCCACTGCTTTAACCACCCCCACAAGGCATTTGCCACCATCCATGAGTCAGTACAGAGATACAGCCTTGGCCACTTTTCTCGTTCAGCAATGTCTAAAGCCAGCTGGATGGCTTTTACCTCTGCGAATTGACTCGATTCATCTTGTCCTTCTGTGGATTCTGTGACTTGTCTTACAGGACTCCATACTGCAGCTTTCCACTTCCGATGTTTTCCTACAAGACGGCAGGATCCATCGGTGAACAGGGCATACTGCTTCTTATCCTCTGGTAGTTCATTATATGGTGGGGCTTCTTCAGCACATGTCACCTCCTTTTCTGGTGGCATTCTGAAGTCTTTGCCTTCTGGCCAGTCCATGATCACTTCTAAGATTCCTGGGCGATTAGGGTTTCCTATTTGAGCCCTCTGTGTAATTAATGCAATCCATTTACTCCATGTAGCATCAGTTGCATGATGGGTAGTAGGAACCTTACCCTTGAACATCCAGCCTAGTACTGGTAATCGGGGTGCCAGGAGAAGCTGTGCTTCAGTACCGATTACCTCTGAAGCAGCTCTAACTCCTTCATATGCTGCCAGTATCTCTTTTTCAGTTGGAGTGTAATTGGCCTCTGAGCCCTTGTATCCTCGACTCCAAAATCCTAGGGGTCAACCTCGAGTCTCCCCTGGCACTTTCTGCCAGAGGCTCCAGGTAGGACCATTGTCCCCGGCTGCGGTGTAGAGCACATTTTTATCATCTTGTCCCGTATGGACTGGTCCAAGGGCTACTGCATGCACAATCTCTTCTTTAATCTGTTCAAAAGCCTGTCGTTGTTCAGGACCCCACTGAAAATCATTCTTCTTTCTGGTCAATTGATAATGAGGGCGTACAGTCTGGTTGTAATCTGGAATATGCATTCTCCAGAAATCCACAATGCCTAGGAAGGCTTGTGTTTCCTTTTTGTTAGTTGGTGGGGACATAGCTGTTATTTTGTTGATCACCTCTATCGGGATCTGGCGACACCCATCTTGCCATTTAATCCCTAAAATCTGGATCTCCCGGGCAGGTCCCTTGACCTTGCCTCTTTTTATGGCAAAACCAGCTTTCAGAAGAATTTGGATGATTTTCTCCCCTTTGTCAAAAACTTCTGCTGCTGTATCACCCCACACAATGATGTCATCCATGTATTGCAAATGTTCTGGAGCTCCACCCTTTTCTAGTGCAGTCTGGATCAGTCCGTGGCAAATAGTAGGACTGTGTTTCCACCCCGGGGCAGTCGATTCCAGGTGTACTGGATACCTCTCCAGGTAAAAGCAAACTGTGGCCTGCACTTTGGTGCCAAAGGAATAGAGAAAAACGCGTTAGCAATGTCTATGGTGGCGTACCACTTGGCTGCCTTTGACTCCAGTTCGTATTGAAGTTCTAGCATGTCTGGCACAGCAGCACTCAGAGGTGGCGTAACTTCATTTAGGCCATGATAATCCAAAGTTAATCTCCATTCTCCATTAGACTTTCTTACTGGCCATATAGGACTATTAAAGGGTGAGTGAGTCTTGCTAATCACTCCTTGATTTTCTAATTGTCTAATCAGTTTATGAATGGGGATCAGGGGACCTCGATTGGTGCGATATTGTCGTTGGTGCACCGTGGCAGTAGCAATTGGCACCTGTTGTCCTTCAACCTTCAGCAACCCCTCGTAAATCTCAAAGGAAGAAATCTGATACTCTCTCAGCTGAGCTCTCCGGTCTCCTCCTGCCGGAGCCGGGATTCAATTTATCAGAGCAACCTGTCGGAGCTTCTCTCGAGCCCCACATTGGGCGCCAATAAATCTGTCACGGTTTAAAGCTGGGCTGGCTATTAAACCTGTGGCAGATGCTCTCTGTTAACCCTCCCCCCACCTGAAGGGAAAGGGAAAAGGGAGAGAGACTTATGGGTTGGAAAGTTAAAACAGTTTTAATAAACTATAATAATGAAAAAGAGTATAATAATAATATTGGAATAATCAAATATATGTAAAACCAAGATCGAGCTCCCCCGATGTCGGCCACGTCACCACTGGCACTGCAGGGCAGGCTCCGGGAAGGCCCAGGCTGGGCCTAGTGACAGTCGAGAGCTGGATTCAGGGATGCACGGATCGAGATCGGGCGCAGCAGGAAAACGGACTAAGTCCTCCTTGGACACTGGCCAAAGGCTCAAGCCGCAGAAGCAGCCCGATGCAGCAGAAGCACCAAAAACCAGCAGGTGGAAGGGGCAGGGGCTGAGACCCTCGTGATCCCCCCGCTTTATACTCAAAATGACATGTATGGGATGGAATACCTTCATTGGTCAATTTTGGGTCACCTGCCCTGTATGCTCCTCCCTGCAGGTGTGACCCCCCTTTGGCTCTTCACTCGTAAGCAGTGAGGAATTTAGCAGTGACCTTGGTTTCTCTAAGAACAAGTACAGCAAAAGCCTTTCTGCATAACATCCCTACCGGTGCCTCAGTGATAACTACAAACTTCGAGCGTTATCAGCCCTAGAAGCAGACACTGTCTGCAAAACATGCAGTTAGTTTCAGAAAGTGCAGTTACTTAGAAGAGACTTAGCTGAAAGTAAAAATCACTGAAAGGAAAACTGGCCTGGTTTAGGCCAAACCAGGACACTAAGACAACAGAATCCCAGCCTTGAGAAGTTGTAGATATTATGGCAATGAAAATAACTTTAGATTCATGGTAAACAGTGTGGGGAAAGAAGGAAGAGGAAGGAGGTCTTTAGCACTAGTGTTGGCATGATCTGGAAGTACCAGACACATCAAAGAATAATACTTTTTTTAAAAGCAAATGTTAATTATAGGTTAGCAAGGAAAGTTCTTTCTAACCTGCTGTACTAAATTAAGCTGCTTTTGTGAAAGCTTTAATTTTTCTCACATGTGGAGAAAGGGACCTTTAGGTTCTTATATTCAATAGTTTGCATTTTTTTGAAAAGGATGTGTTAAGATGTCAAAATGGGAAGAGGAGTTGAAAACACTGTTCATTCAACTGTTAGGACACAGGCTTTTCTTCTAAGCCTAGCCTAGGACTGATCACATATCAATGAATGGATTTCTGTATCAATGATAAAAACTGGTGTGACTCTACTTCCTTAAGCAGTACTTCTCATCCTTCTTTAGTCCTCACGTTCCCACTTAAGTCAATGAGGACTTAGCACTTACTACTTTTTAGTCTGCATTAGACTGCAACATTACAATGGTCAAAGTGAATTAAGAACAACAGCATATTAGCCTTAATGTTTCTGCCATGCTTGAGCAGACATTTCTAATGGTCAAACTGTGTTACTATGGCATTCTGTTAGTTTCTTTTCTTTTTGTTCAGCATTAGGATATTTCTGGAAAAATGAATTACTTCTCTTTGTAATTAGTGATGAGTTTTTGTCTTAGTTCCTATTAGTGTTTTTAATGAATACTAAATACTTTGTGGTAGTGAAGGAAATGGTAAGAGAAAGCTGAAAGAGGAAGAGAAGGAAGAGTAAGGAACTGATAGTTGTTTTTACAGGATTGTTTTTTTCTTATTTAAAGTTGTTATTTTCTTCTTTCTCTCTCAACTCTATATAGGCAAAAGTACATTTATATTTTTTATATATATATATATATATATATATATATGTCTGAGTACTTAGTAAGGGGAAAAAGGAAACTACTCTCCTATTTAATATAACTA